>NW_020653730.1:226068-276217 GCF_003589595.1 Hyposmocoma kahamanoa
TTAACATCAGGTGAGATTGTGGCCAAGCGTGTGTCTATTATTTATTAAAAAAAATGTATTTCAAATAGAGATGCGCCGAGTACAAGTTTTACCGCGTAACCGAGTACCGAACATTACTCGGTTTAACATTTGCCGAGCGAGTGCTCGGTCGAGTTACTCGGTTCATTACAACCGGAACGCGATGATTCTAAAAGTTCCATTGCTCTAGAATTAGACCGATATGCCAATGAAAGTTTATTGTCGCGAGAGCAGACTCCTTTCCAATATTGGGCAGGGTATAAAACAAGATATCCAAAACTGGCATAGTTAGCACGAGTGTCTTTATGTGCATCTGCAAGCACTGTGTATAGCGAGCGGTTATTTTCCGAAGCGGGTAATGTGTATGAAGAAAAAAGAAACAGACTATAACCTAAACGCGCAGAAAGCCTTGCATTCCCACATCATAACTTGTATTTGTTAAATTTTAAATATTAATAATGTAAACTTTCTTTGTAAATTACTAAATTGCTACAAGTTGTTACAATCGTTCAGAATTTGTAGTAATAAATCTCTTTTGATTATTTTAAATATATTGTTGGTTTACTTTATTATGTCTATAGCTGTAATGCTTTATATTAACCGAGATCTATATATCTCATGAACCGAGTTATTCGGCCGAGTACGAGTAGTAAAAAAACGGCCGAGTACACCGAGTATCGAGTAGCAAACGAGTACTCGACGCATCTCTAATTTCAAACATACTGTTGATTTATGGACCTACCTCCGGGATCCTAAACGCCGAGGCAACTAACCTCGAACTCATGGCGGTTATTACCTCGGCCAAAACTGGATTTATACGGAGCCCCGATGCCGATACCATACAGGAGGCTCTATGTGAGCTCCTCGCTCAAGGAGCTGAGGAATGCGGCGAGGATGACGTTGGCCCACCGTTTCGAGAAAACCCGTCTACGGCGATGGGGCCTTGAAACTGTGCTGTCACGACAAGGCCACTTTCCAGTGGCTGGAGGACGCCGTCAGCACCATCAGGCTGCCGTCATGGGAGCCCCTCTCATAGAAAAATAGGGTGGAGGCTCCCCGGAGGGTGCTCTGTGGACTTCTAATCCCCGGCAAATGGGAGGATGCGCGCCGAATCGGTCGTATCCTCAAGTGGCAGAACAAGTGGGCGGAGGCTCACCGTTGGCTAGTCCACAAGTTTAATCAGCAACGTATTACGTATACGTAGGGCATACCTTCGTGGTAGTGAGCCTCCCCGAAGATCTCTACACTGACGTACCACCAGAGAATGTGGCGTCTACAATACAGGACACAGGACGAATGGACGTTTCCCCGGAGCCCTCTACCTCCTCTGGTATCACCAGGGAAGGAAAAGGGCCATCCCCGACCCCCGAATGCCCGGCGGCGTCCATTAGCGACGACGAGTGTGTGTTGGGGATGGGAGACATCCGATTGAGCGAGGACGAGGACGTGGAGCTGCCGTCTGGTGATGGCAGTATCCCCCTCGCTCAATAAACTGCAAGTCGTCCAGAACAACCTCCACCACAGCCAGGCCGCAACGGTTCAGCTCCGGAAGTGGTTGGAGGTAAACAACACAGCCGTGGCGCTGATCCAGGAACCGTGGATCAGTGCCCGCGGCCAAATAAATGGACTCTCACATCTGAGAGGTAAGCTATTATCCACCACTAGCTCAGATAAACCACGGACATCAACTACTACTGCAATAATTGACATGTACAGCCACTAACAGAATTCTGTTCCAGAGACCTGTGTGCCGTCAAGCTTTTAGCTGACACGGTCACGGGCCTGCCTGAAGTGGTGCTCGCCTCTGTCTATATGGCGGAGACTGATATACCACCACCGCAGGAAATGGAACGGCTAATCAAATACTGCGAGCAGAACGGCCAGCACATCGTCGTGGCTACTGACTCCAATGCCCACCATCCGTTGTGGGGCATGGAACTCGCAAATGACAGAGGTAAGAACCTAACAGAATACTTATTCACAACTAACCATCAAATCCTTAATAAAGGTACAGCACCAACCTTCGTAAATAAAAGATGCAGGACGATCATAGACCTACCCTAACGTCAGAAGGAGCTGTAAATCTTGTCCAAGACTGGCACGTGTCCGAAGAAGCATCTTTCTCGGACCACAGATGGATAAGATTCAGCTTAGAAACAGCCATCAAAGAACAACAACCGAAACGGAATCCCCGAAAAACCGATCGTAAACTATACATTGACAAACTACACCAGAGCCTGGGGGAAGCGGTAGCACCGGGAAGACTGCTGGACACAGCACAGATAGAAACACAGGTTAAAGAACTAACATCAAACATATTGAACAGCTATAACTCAGCATGCCCACTGAGTGATTAAGCCCAGCAACAAGGCCAACACTGGTGGGGGCCTGAGCTCGAGAGGCTACGAAGAAGGGTAGGGAGACGCTTCAATAGAGCAATGAACACATGCGCGGATGAGGACTGGGAGAACTACAAGACGGCCAAATCCAAACTAAAAAAGCGCATACGGTTCAGGAGCACCGCGTCATGGCGAGGCTACTGCTGGAACATTACGTCTTGTGCACAAGCGAACAGAATAAGGAAAATCCTAGGCAACTCAAACTCCACTGAGCTAGGTTCAATACGCAAAATAGACCACACATACACAACTTCCCCTGCGGAAACGGAGAGAACCCTACTGGAAACACATTTCCCAGGATGTAGGTTCGTCCAAGACGACAGGTGCAAAGAAATGAACTACAATACATCGATCCATAACTGGCGATACGATGAACAAGTAGTAACATACGAAAAAAATGGGCAGTAAACACCTTTGAACCCTACAAAGCTCCGGGCCAAGATGGAGTATTCCCCGCACTCCTACAATGGGGCGGGGACACACTGGTCCAGCACCTGGTCGACATCTTTCGGGCCTGTCTAGTATTCAGCTATGTGCCCCACAGCTGGCGAGAGATAAAAGTCATATTTATACCGAAATCAGGAAAAAACGACTACACTGACACGAAGTCCTTCAGACCAATCAGCCTCACATCGTTCTTCTTCAAAACATTAAAAAGGTTATGTGACAGAGAACTGAGGGATGGAGCGCTTAAGACCATACCACTACGCGGAAACCAACATGCATACAGCCAAGGCAAATCCACTGAATCGGCCCTACATGCCATTGTGGGCAAGATAGAAGTGGCCCTCAAAAACAAAGCAATCTGTTATAGTCTGTTATAGATATTGAAGGAGCCTTCGATAAAACCAACTTCTCCAGCATACAATCAGCACTGAGAAGACACGAAGTGGACGAAGTGCTGATCCGCTGGATTAGCAACATGCTAAAACAAAGAACAATAAAAACAGCAGAAAATGAGACCCCATCGGCTATAGTAGCGAAAGGGTGCCCTCAAGGAGGGGTACTGTCGTTGCTGCTGTGGAACATGGTCGTAAATGACCTCATCATTAAACTAAACAAAGAACATTTCTATACAGTAGGATATGCTGATGATATAGCTATACTGGTAACAGGAAATTATGCCAATACACTTTGCAACATTACATAAGCTGCACTCCGGATTGTGGAAAGATGGTGCAGGGCATACGAACTATCGGTAAACCCAACAAAGACGGAACTAGTAATGTTTACAAACAAAAGACTACTGCGTAACTACCTACTACCCAAACTCTTTAGTACAGAACTACAGATATCAACCGAAGTCAAGTACCTGGGGGTAATACTGGACAACAAGTTGAACTGGAACAAGCACCTGGACAACAAAATTAAAAAGCTACTATCACCTTTTGGCAGTGCCATAGAATGGTGGGTATACTAGGGGGACTTTCACCCAAGTTCATTTTCACATTCATAAACACTATGGCTCCACACAGCGGTGTTAAGACCTATGATCAGTTACGGCGCGATAGTATGGTGGCCACGAACCAAACTGACGACCGCAACCGACTCGCTTGCATGGCGACGACCGGCTGCACGAGGACTCCAACTGCGGCCCTCGAAGCGATGCTGGAACTGCGATCCCTCCCACTGTTCATCAGACAGGAAGCGGAATCAACAGCAGTACGTCTAAACAGAGCTGGCCTTCGGAAGCACGTGAGGACCCCACACACAGAAATCCTCTACAAGACTGTCAATGAGGAACCGCTACTGGAGGCGGCTGTGGATAGGATCCCAAAACAATACATCTTTGACAAAAAATACAAGATACAATTGTTTAAAGAACCCAACGAAGGACTGAACCCCAGAGAGATCCGCGTCTTCACTGATGGATGTAAAACAAATTCAGGAACAGATACTGGGGTATTCTCAGAAGACCTCAATATCAGGATATCAACGCCACTTGGTGACCACAACACAGTATTCCAGGCTGAATGCATGGGCATCAAGTTAGCGGCAGAAGCAATCATAGCGAGAAGAGTTAAGAATCACTCCATTCGAATACTCTTCGACAGTATGTCAGTACTACAAGCACTGAACAGCTATGACATAAACTCAGGGCTCATTTATGAATGCCATCAAGCACTCTTGGAGGTATGTATACAAAACCACGTAACTCAACAGTGGATTAAAGGACACAGCGGCTCTCGTGGCAATGATGCAGCAGATGAACTAGCCAGAAAAGGGTCGGAGACGGACGCTGTAGGACCAGAACCCATAGTGTCCCTCTCCTACAAATGGTCCAGAACAACTATACACAAAGGTACAAAATCTTCACATAATAATACATGAACTACCCTTACGGTTTGTAGACAGGCGAGGGAAGCACTCCCAATGCTCAATGCCAGTCTATCTCGAATATTTATTAAACTCAAAAGGCAAGAGCTTTACACTCTAACTGCCATCCTAACGGGTCATGGTCCACACAATAAACACCTTTTCAATTTAGGTATCACAGACAGCCCTCTAAGCAGCGTGCATGGAGGGGGAAGAAACGGCTGCGCACATCCTACTACAGAGCTCCGGCGTGGTCAACTACAGGGCAAAGTACCTTGGGAGTGCCAGGGTCGCTCCACGAAGTCTTCAGCAAACCGAGGAGGATGCTGAGATTCCTGGAGGAGCTTGGGTGGCACGAGTAGGACCCTGCACCCACCACACGCAAAATAGGCGCCTTGACGTCGAGTTGCGGACACCAGCCCGTTACAAAGTACCAAGTACGTTACGTGGTCAGAGCGGCAATCTGTTATCTATAATTCTATTATAGAATCCTAATAATTACACATGTTCATCACGTGTTTATATATCGATATAACATAATATTATATTTTTCATTAATTCACTAACTGGAATAATATTGAACATTTATTTTAAAAATATATTAAAAGCACTTCAAATGTTACATTTTGGAAAGGCACCTTTAAATAAGGTAACCAAAGTATTTGAAATTGTGTGTCCAAGTTTATCATTACCTTGTTAATAATGAGGTATATTCACTACGTAATATTTTAACGGCAATGCAAGTTGAAATGTCGAGAGCCCTTCTCTAGCTCACGAAGTTATGCCGTCTCATTACATTGATATAATAAATATGTATTATATATTACTCTGCACTAAAGAAAACAATAACTGAATGAGTCTCAAACATAAGTTTTTTTTGCTTACTTTGTTTCATCTTTCAAAAACCGAAGGAAACCCTTTTTTTATCCCATTTAAATGATTATAAATAGCCATACACAACACAATTCATGATCATTATAATTAGTAATGTAAAATTATGTTATATATTAATGTACAAATTTTGTAATGAAAAAATGAAAGTTATATCCAAAAATCAAAGCTGTCTTTGAGCGAAAATGGCTTGCCAACAGCCTTTTTCTCATTCAATCAATGTGACCGTCAATGTGCGGGGAGCGGTGCAGTATCTAAAGTTAGGGAGGGGCAGAGAGTCTTCGTTCTCATTACTTATTTGTTCTGCCCAAACATTGTACCTCTCAGGGCTACGTTACGGTTACATTCCACCAATACATGGTACAGATCCTCTAGTTTATTGCAAGTGCTGCACAATGGTGACGGTTTAAAACACATCAAGAGTTAAAAAACTATTTACACAATTATTTAAATCCACTGTGTTACATTATCCCTTGGGAGTGGTCAGGTTGGGTGTCCTGTCTTTTTCATTGATAAATTTCAATAGATACAACGTATGTCATTCTAAAATAAAAAGTTGTTGTTTTTACCAGTTTTAAGCAAATTTGTATGAAATTAAATTGCCCTATTCAAAATGTCAAATCCTATGTTTTTTTAGAAAACTTTTTAAAAAGAGTTACTCTCAATATGTAAGACGTTTATAAAGATTTGTTGCAACCGACAATGTTAGGATCAATAATGCGTTTGGAATACACATCTTAGTAATTCTAATTACATTTTTTGAATAAAACTATTTTTTTTCCGATTTCACATGAAGAATCCAGAAATGATGATTGCGTAGTTTAGTTTAGTAAATATAGTCTACCTACCTATCCCAAATAATGTTAATTTTAATGTACTTAACAGATGTCCCGAATCCTAAAGAAGTTTCCTATTTCCATCTCTGTTCCTCGAAGTAAAGAAATTGGAAATAGATTTAACTGTCTTACATCCTTAGACTTAATGAAAACATGCAAAATAGGGTTGTGGTATAGTTGCGGAACCCGGAGTTGTGGCCCGTTGCATCATACGTATGGTATTGCTTGCATTTCTACATCATATTTTAATAAGAAATATACATACCAAGGATTTCATAGTAATCCTTGCACTTTGTATTTACACGACGTACGGCCTCCAACTGCTCCGACGAATACTCTCTATGCGACGTAGTATGCGACGAGGGTTTGCGTCGTCTGACATCCTCAGTGGATGGCGTACTTGGCGGTGTTTTCTTTGAAGAACTTGGAGGACTACCTGATCGTATGAGAGTCAAAAGCTCTTTAGCGCGAAGGCTAGGGTATAACTTCTCCGCTTTGATAAGAAATTTCTCCGCTTTCTCAATATTCCCTGAAGAAAATGCATTTTGAGCAATCTCTATACATCGGTCTGCTTCGTCCTTGTTTCCTTCGATCGTCATTTTTGTCCTTTATACTAAACTTTTTAACCCAATAATGGTGTTCGTTTATGCGTAATGCACTATAGTATGTCTTTGAATGCGTGTCACGCAAATTTAATTAAAGCAAATAGTGGTATTGACGATTTAACACACTCATTAGACGAAAATTCTGCAATTTTTATTGGGAAAAGTAGATATTGCGTCAAATCCTCGTCAAAATAGTAATTGTTGCTATATGTGAAAATTTTAATCGATATTTCGCTTATTTTACTTGTAAAAAATGTCAATAATATATTCAGTAAAATAAAAGCAATACAAGATGCAATTTTTGTAGAGCGTTATTTCTTTCTTGCAATATAGTACTTTACTTGTCTTTTCTAAAGTGATTTAGTTGCATTGCCAGTAGTTTGTGAAAATTCCGCTAGAGGGTCAGAACATTTTTCTTGAGTTTTTTACTGATTGGTTAAATTTCTGACATTATCTGATTTCTACCAATCGGATTTCACCACAGATTTAATGGAACGCGAACTAGTGATCTAGTAGCTAAACATAACAGTGTTTTTTTCGTGAAAAGCGAGATAGCAATAGCCATTTCGTAATGAGTGTAACAAGAATGACTGCAATTAGTTCAATGATAATTTCGTTAACCGGACGTGGAACACAAGTCAAGTGACTGACGTACATTTTCGCTGTAATGACGCATAGCATTTCTTTGAGAGAGAAAACTGTTATAATTCCGCGTCAAGCGTTTTCAACGCTTAGATAATAAGTGCACAATCACCTAAAACAGTTGTATAAACAGTGTAAACCCATTTCATTAGTCCATCGTCGAGAAAACGGTATAAAATCATGGCGCAACCAATTACCATACCATACCCGGTAAGTAATTTTGCGAAGTGTATTTTCTTGAATACTAAAGCGATACGACAGTAGTAAAGGCTAGGTGATGCTTTTTTGGTATCTTCAAGGGCATCTAGAGCAACAATACTTGACCGTGAACATTATTTA
This sequence comes from Hyposmocoma kahamanoa, assembly GCF_003589595.1. NCBI lineage: Eukaryota > Metazoa > Arthropoda > Insecta > Lepidoptera > Cosmopterigidae > Hyposmocoma > Hyposmocoma kahamanoa. Next base: position 234,115 of record NW_020653730.1, read on the forward strand.
CTCAACAAACAAATGAGTTGATCTATTGGCGGCGTAATTTTGCTATGTACCGTACATGGCTGTATAAGAAAAAAAAGCCTAAATTGAATGTTTATTCAAGAAACGGAAACAAATAATATATACATAGACAAATACATATTAACTCTAAGTTATATGAATTAAAATGATTTTGTACATAACTGATAGCAGGTGTGGTCACTTATTTTGTTATAAATAACGAATTTTTGCGCGGTATAAGCAATGCATAATAGATTGTAAAAATATAGTATGTAATCTAATTTATACTGTTTATATGAAAAATTATTGGACTTTCTTGGACAGCAATGCAATCTTCTTTGTTTGTAAAAATTTAGGTAATACGTTGATTATCTTGAAGAAGCACTGATTAAATACTAGATATATTAATGGAAAATAGTATATGAGATACATATCGAGTTCTTAGGTTTTCGCGATTGTTACACATAGGAAATGAAACTATTTTTCCAGATTTAAATTGCGTATATTTTGTTTTTTCAAGAAAACCGACGTTTCGGGCTCTTTACAGGTCCCATGATCACGGTTGACTGAGGTGGTACAGTCTTCAACAGTTATGTCTAATATTAATGCAAACCACCCCATTTTTTCACTATAGTTACAAAAGTTATTAATTAAATACCTTATTTTTAATTTTACAAAGAAAACATTCCACTTTACGCTGCAATACAATTTTACAAATGAATTTATTGATTGAATTTTTGTGAAGTTTAATTTATTATTAATTAATGATAGAAATTAGAATAAATTAAAACAATAATTAGTACTAGAGTCTTATGTCTGTTTGGGATTTTTCATCAGAGGAAATACTGGATCCCAAACTGGTAGTATGGAGAAACCATATTCTCTGTTGAAATTAGGAAAAAAGAGAAAAATAGTTTCATTTCCTATATGAGATACATAGTTAAACCGGTTGTTCTTGATATACAGTGTGTAACTTGGAATATATGGGGAAATATGAAACTATATACAGTGAAACTGTTTTAGGTAACATCAACTTGTTTTTGTGAAAACAATTTTGGCATAGTCATTTTTTTGTTCAAGCTTAAATTGTCCGTAAAAATTAATAAAATTGTTTATTATTTTTTTAGTGCTTATTGAATCAGTTTCATGTAAGGATAATTTCATTGTATTGGAAGAAAAAAATTGGAACAGCAGAAGTTGATGAAATGTAATTGAAAGTTTTTTAATATGAATAACATTTTACTTAATTTGACTAACTTCTGCTGTCCTGATTCTTTCTTCTGATACAATGAAATTATGCCTTTAAGTAACTGAGTACGTCGGCATTAAAAAAAATAGTCAATTTTATTCATTTTGACCAGTGAAACAAGATCTACAATCCCCATGCTGGACTGTCAAACAGTCAATCAAACATTCAAAAATTAACTTTTTAAAATTAAGTATACATTTGTAAATCTACTTAGGATATGTTCAAAAACCAACTGGGCATTCGATAGAACAAATAGTGGTCTGGATTCTTGGCGCTTTGTGAAACAAGTTATATTTTTTTTTAGAAATTCACACCACCACCACCAGATGCATGAAACATCGAACACATCCAGCATCCATAGGGCCATTAAAGCCTTTACAATAAATTTTTTAATTAATTGACTATATTCGCCGACAATAGCACGGTCAGGGACAAGGACATAGGGTCAAGAATCAATAACAAATGCCTCATTTTGCGTGTATAAATTGAGGAAATACATGATTATCTTGAAGACCAAATACTAGCTATGTTAATGGAAAAATAATGATCTAGACAATATTAATATGAGATACATCATTAAACTGGCTGTTCTAGATATACAGGTGTTTCTTTTAAAGGGGACGGTATGGGGAAATCAAAATTATAGGAGATACAGGGAAACTCTTAGGGAACATCCTAGTTTTTTGTGATAACAATTTTGAAAGTAATCAAGTTTTTAGTACACTGGTACAGTTATCATAACTAATGCACTTGTATTTCGGTAACTTGGTGATTTTTTTAAGCCTGCTAGGAAACAATGTGCTGTGGATGCCATGGACACGCATAGACAGCCACAAATTACATCCAAACTCATGAGAGAAATAAATGTAGGCCATACAAATATTTCTTCCAGCCCAGGAATCGAACCTGGGACCTCTGCGTCAGTTGAGTTTCAATAGAATGTCGGTGATGGCATTCAATCACTAACGATCAATGTTGCCTTACTAAAACTAACTAGGAAATTACTAGATATATCTTAATGTTTATCTCGTTTAATCAGCAATGTAGTCTTCAAATTAAATATGTATAATATTAGTAGACTACGCCATCGATTCGCCATTGAGGAGCGGAATACCAAAAAAATGCAATGGCAGTTGAACTACAGCTCAATGACTAACCACTCCTGGGGGTCAATTCAGAACCTTACGATAGCACAGTCGTCGACCGATTCGATTTGATCGCACGATTTCTTTTCATTTTTATTCACAACACCCTAATCGAACGTCTGTCACATTGGAAATTTTTACACCTGAGAATATAATTTTTCAAGCTACTGCTCGTTCACTACGCTGACCTCCCTGAGAAGAACTAGCAAGAAACTCTAGGGGTTGCTCTTTTCAAATAAACTTAAATGCTATGGAATACATTTTGAATCATAAGTGTTTGGAATCTAGACTCTGTTGTCTTTCCATACATCTTTGTCTAAACATTATTGAGAACACAGTTATCCTATGAAAGTTACCGAACACCCTATTGTTTACAAAGCAAGAATGTAATATGGGAATCTCTTATTATTTTAAATAAAGTCTGGATGTTGTTCAATTTTATTAATTTATTTTGATGCAAAACTAAAGCATTCCTATATTTTAGGTCTTTGAAGTTTTAAAAATGTATATAAAAGGATTTTAATTTTTTTATAATCTACTCGTATTTCACCGACTAACTCCGTAAACGCTGTTGGATAATGATATGGTTTCCGAATCCCAATCGAACGATAATCTCGAATAGCGATGGGCGAGTCGAGTTATTTGACTCGAGTTACTCCTATGACGAGTCAACTCGAGTTACTTTTGTCATGACCTCGAGCTCAGTTCAAACCATATTTGTATTGCAAAAACGGGCGATTCGTTCTGTGTACCGTCTAGACTCTCGGGTTTTTCTCAGAGAAAAGTTTAAGGAGACTGGTATCATGACTGTGGCATCACAGTACATTTACTCAAATATTTTATATGCCCGTAAAAATATACATAATTTCAATGAGAAAGAAGATATCCATAATATTAACCTTAGAGCTAAGTCCAAACTCATGGTACCATGATTTCGTTTAACCAAGGTAAACGACTCTTTTATGGGGAACTGTATACGTTTTTACAATAAGATTCCGGAGCATATATTAAGTTTATCATTTCCTAAGTTTAAAAACTACTTTAAAAATATTTTGATCGAAAAATCATATTACAAAATTGAAGACTACATGTTAGATAAAGATGTATGGAAAGACGACATGGCTCTAGATTCCACACAAATTTGATTCAAAGTGTATTCCATAGCATTTAAGTTTATTTGAAAATAGCAATCCCTAGAGTTTCTTGCTCGTTCTTCTCAGTGAGGTCAGCGTAGTGAACGAGCAGTAGCTTAAGTGTGACATTTTCAAGTGTAAATTTATTTTACCTATGGAATAAATAATCTTCGACTTTGAGCTAACTCGGTTGACCCGCTCCGCCCGCTGCCGAACCGAATACTTTATTCATACAGCGCGTCGGTGACCTTCGGAGCACGCTCGAGTCGCAAGTGATGGGCGAGTCCAGTTATTTAACTCGAATTACTCCCACAACCAGTCAACTCGAGCTACACGTTGTGAACTTGAGCTAACTCGGTTTGGTTCCCGTCAAGTCGAATGTTTTATTCATACAGCGCGTCGGCTATTCGTTCTCACTCGGTCGGTTCGGTGATCTTCGATCAGACAAGTCGCCGTCGGCCGGCCGATCGTGTCCAACTCGGTGAACCGTCGGTTCGAGTTCTACTCGCGGTTGTTCTGTCAGACACCGAGTCGGGTTAGCTCGAGTTGCAACTGGAGTTAGCAGTCACGTCAAATCGAGTAACTCGAGTTGAAACAAATAGAAGTCGTCCTATCGCTTCTGAATAGTTTAGAATAGGTTAAAATATCGAAGAGTTATGAATCAGGGTCCTGTTAACTTCTAGCAGAATACTAAACGCATAAATACTGCTATTGACACCCTATCCGACGCACATCAGAATTGGGGCCCTGGTCTTTGGCGACTCTATCCTTCCAGCGATATCTCGGACGCCACACTGGACGATGCCCCGTAGGTTACACCAAATACTCCCTCTCGACAGCTCGTTCCTTTCCGATTCTTTCCACATGTCCCAACCGGTGAAGTCGAGCGGATTTTATTTCCTAGATTTTTCAATAATATCAAGTGACGGGACGGACAAGTCGTGCGCCTGTTGGTAAGCTACACGCCTGTCCATAACAGTTGCAGTGCCACTCAGAGCTTTATATCGCAAAGACCTGACGTTTTAAATTAATGAATTTACAAGTATTTATTTAATGCATTTTAATTTCACATTTCAATTAACAATTAACAAAACAAAATAATGTTAAACCTATACAGATTTTTCGTACATAATTATTCAACATAAGCGACTGTATCGATGCCGTCGCGCGTGTTTGTATCGATGCAATCGCCGATAAATCGCAAGTGCAGTCGTAAAGTGTAAAGTATACGAGTGTAAAGACGCCGTATGTAACCACTCTTAGATCTGAGAAAAAAAACTTCCTTTCGAATATGTAACAATTGCGAAAACCTACGAACTCCTTAGAAGTTTGTCTACAGACTTACGAAGCCATTACGACTCTTAAAGTTCTGCATTTTGTTTGGTCTGTTCATATCAACATGAGTTGACGTCACCGGAAAGTTCAACTTTAAAAGCTCCTTATATAACTCGATTAAGGATTTCATATTATATATTGTGATGTAAGTAAACAAGTGATAGTAGCAGTAGAGCTCTTTGTGAAAGAGGTCGTCCCGGGAAGTACTCCCACCTTACCTATTTCTGCCGCCAAGCGGTAATGTGAGCTAGAGATGCGTGACTTTGAACTGACTCATTCGAGTGAGCACATCATTCGTCTAAGTCGGATACAAGCGCAATCGTTCGTCTCGAGTCGAATGATTATTACCTCAAAACTACTCTGAACTGCACCAGCCATTGAAAATATCCCTGTCCCCATCACTTTTACGGTATTTACCGTACGTCAGAGAAGGCTAGGCAGAAATGCTCTGAATGATTAGTAATGAGTGATCATTTCATCGTAAATTAGTACGTTACTAATTTATCATTCGAATGAGAGGATTAGTAACTATTAAGAGGGAGCAGAGGAAAAATTCATAATCTTCGATTTGATTTTACAGGGGTATATCCACTTTAAAGTAAAAAATAAATATTGTATGAGTAACGACGCGATATATTCAAGCATGGACACAAATCAGAAACATAAAACAATAAAGTTTCCTCTATAGATGAAAATCACGAAATGACCTCTAATTTTCACATTTTTTCGATTCATCCTCGAAATGCTACAGGTTATTACGACAAAAATTAGATAATTAATTATATTTATGCATGATCGAGAACTGTCACTACGGATTTTTATTTAATCCCTTTAGTTTTAGAGTTATTCCGCTAAAACGAATTTGGTACTTTTATGCGCATAATTCAACATGTCCTGTCGCATGTCTCGCGAACTTCAGGCATATATTTGATTCACAAATTTGGGCAGAGCCAACGTCAAAACTTTTTTGGCATGCTCCCTCTTAACTAGTCGAATATCGAAATCATACGCAATCGCTAACGTTAGCATTACTGCGTTCCGACGACAGATAATAGTGCTGTTTAAAGTATCGCGGCTTGTATACTTAAATGAAGTTGTTCACACATATAACAACACGATTAACTATCGTTTACGACCTTTTTCACGTTACGACGACAGACTGTCGTGACAATGGTAAGAACTAGAACGACAGTCGTCCAACGATAAATAAAACGTCACGATAATAATGTGACGACAGTCTGTCGTGCAAACGATAAGGCGGCTGCCGTAAAACGATAAATTTTCGTCACGACCTAGGGGGAACAGCTAGACACGACAGTCGTACAACGATACAATAAACGTCTACGACACAGTCACGACAGATAGTTGTGGTATGGGAACAGGCTAGACACGACAGTCGTTCAACGATAAATAAAACTTTACGACATAATGCGCCCTAAGAGTGCTGGCGAAATTGCAGACACATAGTGACGGACAATGCCCGTCAGACCATTGCGATTAAAAACTCTTAGTTGCACTGCAACTGTTATGGACAGACGTGTCGCTTACCACTAGGCGTTGCCGCTACATGCGTCTGTAGCAGCAACACTTGTCCGGACGACGTCTTTAATAACGAGCTCAATAGCTACAAAATATGTATTGTATTATATAGGCGTGTGTGGTCCTGGGTTTCTTGGAATAAACCTTCGATTTCAAAATACCCCAAATAAGAAAGTCGTGATCTGGGCGGCCAATTCTGATTACCAAAACTAGAAATTACATGACTAGTGTGGTTAAAACGTTAAAATATTTATGTTTTAGTTTTACCTTTGACAATTAGCGCGTTAAAAAATGTGCGCAACGTGTCACATTGGTAATGCTTCGTTTTTGGTTTAGCTTTGGTTTTTGTTTTGACAGTTAGCGCGATACGAAATGTACGCAATGTGTCACATTAGCGACGTTTCGTTTGTGGTTAAGTTTTCGTTTTACAGTTGATAATTAGCGCGCCCTGGAAATGACTCGTGGAGTAATTGCATTGTTTCTCGCGCTGTAAGGCACGTGGCACTGTCTTGTTAAAGCTTCATGTCATCAAAATTTTTTTAGCTTTTTTGGATTCGAAGGTTTATGTTAATAAGCCCACGATTGCCCACGACCACATACGCCTCGAAGATGGAAATTGAGCGCTGTGTCACCACCATTCAACCACAGTTGTGCAAAATGGTCATCGAATATTTTATGGAAAAAGTGCGATTGGCCAGCAAAGCCGTGGAGGGCATTTACCCGTCATGCTTTACCACACATAACCCTATACTACGTACTTCATGGATCAATAAAGAAATTACAATTTTTAATTGTAAACCTGTGTATTCAATCAAAATTACTTCTTGCGTGAATTTTGGGACACCCTAAAGAAAGAAAGAAGCATTCGTTCGGCTATTCACGAACAATATTACAAACATTACAATTGGATACAAAATCTGATAAAAACAAAAAGAAGCTTACAGATTAAAAACTTAAGTACACAATATCAGCCGAAAAGTTTAGCCAGCTCAGCTTTATGCTAAAATAGATATTATAATAATATTTTTCTTGATTTGTGTTCACAATACAAAACAAAGTAACATTACCGTAGAAGATGCATATATACATACGCTTAGAGTTATGTTTTGTGGAAGACTGTAGCCCAAACCAGAGAATAAAGAATAAGAGAACGGACACTCTCCGCCCCTCACTGGTTTTAGATACCGCACCACACCCCGCACATTGCCGGTCACATTGACTGAACGACAACAAGGCTGCCGGCGAGCCGTTTTCGCGAGAAGACGGCTTTAATATTTGAATATAGTTTTCATTTATTCATTACGAAACATCTATGTAAAATATAATTTTACGTTGCTCTTTATAATGGTCGTGAATTGTGCTGTGTGCGGCTGTTTATAATCATTTTCCGAAAGATGAACCGAAGTAACTAAAAAAAAACATGTCTCTCAGAGTCGTATTCCTCTACTCAATACTCAAGTCAGGACTTGAGTATTGCAGTGAGCACTGAGAATCATACTCAAGCCCTTGCCATTAGGGTCGTATTTTCAGTGTTAGAAATCATTCTCAAGTCTGCTCAAATCCTGACTCAATCAGGTTCAATCAGTTATTGTTTTCTTCATTTATTTACTGCAGAGTAATATATGTATGTACAAAAAATACAGATTTATTATATCAATATAATGAGACACTATGACTTCGCGAATTTTCTATTCGTATTGCCGATAAATATTACGTAGGTAATGAATATATCTAATTATTAACTAAACTTGGACAAGCTATTTCAAATACCTTGGTTACCTTGCTTAAAAATACATGTCCGAAATATAACAATTTAAGTGCTTTTAATATATTTTTGAAATAAATCTTCAATATTACTCTAGTTAGTGAATTAATGAAAAATAGAATTATATATCGATATAAATACCTAATAGACATGTATAATTATTAGAATTCTATTAATAGAATCATAGATAACAGATTCGCTTTAGAATTTTCGGTATTTTGCCGCTTTGATCACGTAACGTAATAGTGCGAGAAAGTGATAGGTAACCGCACACATTTGCGCGTGTGCAAATAGCGCCTTGCTGTATGTAGTAGTAGTAGGTAAATAATTTTCGACGGTTGTATGGAGTGTCCGGGGTGTGCCCAAACTAAGCAGGGCTTGTAATATGGGCCTCCAGGCACTCAACCCCTAGGATGTCAAGTTAGTGGTATTGACTGTAAGAGTATTGAGAAAATATATAATTTATACCTAAATAATAACTAGAAGAAATTGTATGTGTATGCGTGTGCTTGCGGGCGTGTGAGTGTGTACGCATGAGATTGTTTGACGATTTTAATCAGATTTTCAGTCTCATCAACAAAAGATATCTAGTCAATTTTAACTTGCATTCGTTTTTAGAGGGAGCATAAAGTGAATATATATTATTTATTTTATTATATAAGAAAGGGCCTAAGAATAGAAAGGAACGCTGAACAGCAGTTGTCGAAACTAATTCTGGAGGACATATATGTGGGATGGGATGTTACATTTGACTCGTAACTTCTTTTTATTTGTTATAATTATTAATACAAAGATCGAACAGAAAAATTCTTCCTTCGATCCAGCCGGATTCGAACCGACAGACGTCTTCTAGCATACAGTGCCAGACGCTATACCAACTAAGCCACGGAACGAACCAGCGGACCTCACGAATTTTTCTATCTGCTTGCGTCGTATCTTTGTATTTGGTTTTTTTAGACGTAGCGTCATCTATGACAAATCAACAGTTAAAAAAACAGTTAAACACCTTTACAGCTACCAGCCCCAGCTGGAAATGACGCTATTCATTGTATTTAAATTTTTTTATTGATTTCTTTTTATTTTCTTATTAATTTTTTACAAAAAAACATGAGGCACACGTGACAATCAAAAATCTCTCTCTGCCGTCTCACTCCTTCCCCACCACCATTCTTCCTCCTCATTCCTCTCCTTCACTCTCGTCATTCACTCTCATTCTAATTTCATTTTATTTATTTTTCAGGGAGTACCATGCGTCCATGGCATTCCTGGCGGGGCTTTTCCGGGGCGAGTCATCCTCGTGCAGGGGTCAACTTCTCCGAACTCACAGAGGTATGTGTGGAGTAACTTTTGAATATACTTGTTTTTGGATCCCGGTTTGATACGTCTAAAACGGACCAGATTTGGTTTCTTCTTCAGCGAAACTCGGTATAACTTCGTAATCTTCCCGTTTATTGACACTTGGGAAAGTGGATTGTATACATTTCCATAAAATCTTATTTGAACGCCTTATCTCTATGTCCATCTGACTTACAAGTCGTATAATCGAACAACAAATCGAAATATCGAATAAAATTTTTTTTATAATATCAAGTGACTAAGGTAAGCTACACGCCTGTCCATAGCAGTTACAGTGCCACTCATAGCTTTAAATTTCAAAGATCTCAGGGGCACTGCCACTACGCCCGTCACCCTGAGACATAAGTTGACAAGTCCCATGTGCCTGTAATTTCACCAACACCCTAAACCCAACACACTAAAAGTTAACCAACGAATCTTACAAGATTCTCTTATATGTATGGCGATACTTTGATCGGCCCTATCAATGCGCCGCGGATGAAGCCCGGCCAAAAAGACCCCGTGAATTATTTACGTAATTCTACTCCTATTTGCTCTTTCCGGCCAGGCGGGTACGGTCGTCCGTGACACTGTGCCCGGACCTCTGAGTTTATCGGAATTTATGTGCGATATTTAATTAGAAATTTGCTATGAGCTTTTCGGCGAAGGAAAACATCGTGATGAAAACCTGCGCGTCAGAGAAGGTTCACAACACTTGGAAAACGTAAGTCCACAACCCGCACTGGGCTAGCATGCGGCCTAAGCCCTCGCCTAGACCCGTATCAAGCAGTGGGACGTATAAATGCGTTGATGATGATACTTGTGGTCTAGGATCAGGCGAAAGACAGTCACTGGTGTTCTTTTTCTGACGAATGAACAAGTTAGGGGATGTCAGACGTGACCATGCGAACTGCAAAGGGCCCGAAATGTTAGATCCGAAAAAAAAATTAATAATATCCTTCGTCGCGGTGGCAATGGTCTCCTGCGAGGACGTGATGTCGCACTCCCGCGACCTCTCGCTGTCCAGCATGGCTGAAATCACGCTGGGCAGCGACAGATCGCTTCCAATTGTCGCCACCAGCTGGGTCCTCTGCGTGGCAGTCCGATATGGTAACCGTTCGGCCACGGACTGTTTTGTGTCTATTTGAAACCCATGGAGTTACTAAACCCGGGTACTCACTAGCGAGTTGTAACCGTTGCATGTTATGTAACCAAAAAATCATAGTGTGTACGTGGTTCGCGAGCTTGCCGCGTGCGGTATGCAGTGAGCCATTTGATGGAAGACTGTTTCAAGCGTACACATTAGAACCTCATTACTGTATTTGTTACGTTACAACTCGCTGATGAGTAGTATATACAGTGGATACAGGTATACAGGTATACAGGTATACAGGTGATACAGGTATCACGCAGTGTGCGATGGAATTGCACGATTTAATTCCGGCTTCCCCTTTCCACCATCGCGGAACTAATCGTGTGTTGGGATTCCACGAGCTATTTATTGTACAAGTCTTCTTTGTTATCAATATAAGTGTTAAATTAGGAATTTTTAGAGCCTTGAATATCGCTGTAAAGTTGCATGCTTTTCGGTATTCCGTGGGATAGATCACGGAAAGTGTGCGATGGAATTGCACGATTTAATTTCACTTTCCACTTTCTATGATAGGGGTACTAGACGTAGGCTTAGGTTCCACCCCTATGTTGTGGTGAATAGTTCATTCTTTAATTTTAGTTTTAATTTGTATATTCTTTATTGCACCAAAAATACATTAGGAAATATTAATTATAGAAAAGCGGAGCAAAGGTGGATTTGTCTCTAAAAGAAATCTCTTCCAGCTAACCCAAGGCAGTGAGAACAAAGGTCATAAGCGGGCAACACTGTGCAAGTAAAAAGAAAGGAGAAGGAGAAAAATAATAAACTTAGCATGTAAATAGAAAATAAATTAAAAAAATTACCAAGTATTATGAACATATAAAATATTTAACTTGAATATACCCACATTATTTTGTAAGTACAATTTAAAATGAATGGTACCGAATAAAATTTTCTTTCTTTTTTACCACCAATAAACAAGACTTCGTATCATAAAAAAAATTGTATTTACAGGTTCGCAATCAACCTTCAATGTGGCCCCAACACTGACCCTCGCGACGACATCGCGCTCCATCTGAATTTTCGTTTCGTGGAGATGCTGGTAGTCCGGAACCATCTAGTCGGGCAGGTGTGGGGCAACGAGGAGACCGCTGGAGGCATGCCGTTGCAATTGGGCCAGCCGTTCGACGTTAGGCTCATTTTGGAACCTCAGTTCATTAATGTAAGTACATTTTGTCTGTAGCACAATACGATTTTCTTATGACCTCCGCGGAGGAGTGGCCACAATCCACCTGTTGCTTGATCAGTTTGTCGTATAGTTTGGAAGTGAAAAACTCAATATTTAATTTGTATTGAATTTATTTAGTATTGTGCACAATTGCGCCATTACGGTCGGAACAAAGAAGAGCGAGGGCCAATGTTGCCCACATAAACTTATAAAATGTATATTAATGTTGCCAACATATTGCAGGCCACGTGAATTGAAAACACAATGAAATGGTACTTATAATATAACTTATAAACGATTAGTATAAGTAAAGATAAGTACTACACAATATCAATGAAATTATTTCTATTTTAATTACATTTTACAATATACGACATAGTACAATTGAAATTGTTTTTATTTTCGTTACATTATAATATCTTTTGGAAATAAGCATATTTTTGTAATCGATCGTACATGTTTTTTTTCTATTTAGAGTCATAACTTCAAAAAACTTTATTATCATTATCAGGAAACAGTTTTGTAATACGCCCTAAGGGCCAAGGTAGGGTGTATTATCCTCCTTTAATAAAACTAAATCACCTACATTGACATTAGGCATTACATTTTTCCACTTAGGCCTAGACTGTACACTGTTAAGGTACTGTTTGTGTCAAACACGCCAAAATGATTGCACTACATGATTAGTGACATTCCATGATCTAAGTCTAGATATATGTATTCTAGACACGTCTTGTTTTGGATAGGAAGTGAGTGCTGTGCCTGCTAAAAAATGACCAGAAGTTAGGTACGTGAAATCATCAGGGCTAGTGCTCAATGGTACTAACGGTCTGGAATTGAACACAGCTTCCACTTGTGCCAAAACAGTATACATTTCCTCATACTAAACTCATAGTAAAGAATTTCCTACAACCCTCTTGAAGTGATACTTAGTACTTTTTACCGCAGCTTCCCAAAGGCCACCAAAAACCGGGGAATAGCTCGGAATTAAATGAAATTTAACATTTAAACGAGTGGCCCATCCATAGGTCGCTGGTTCATATCCGGCTCGAAGGACCATGTTGCTTGATCAGTTTGTCATATAGTTTGGATGTGAAAAACTCAATAATTAATTTGTATAGAATTTATTTAGCACTGTACACATTACGGTCGGAACAAAGAAGAGCGAGGGCCAGTGTTGCCCACATAAACTTATAAAATTTATATTAATGTTGCCAACACCACCGGCAAAGTCAAAGTCAAATAATAATTTATTCCATAGGCAACATTTTTACACTTGAAAACGTCATTTTTTAAGCTACTGCTCGTTCACTATGCTGGCCTCTCTGAGAAGAACGAGCAAGAAACTCTAGGTATTGCTCTCGTTTGCCCTGAAATCACAAATTAGAAAGCTGAAATAGTACAGCGCCAACAACTGACCTGTGTGTACGTCTCCGTATATTCCAAAAACATTCTGTATTTATTGTAATAAAGATAATTGTGGTTGTGGGAAGAACAGAAAACATCTAATCACAAAACAAACGGAATAACATTTCATTGGTAATTAACTATGTAATTTTTTCCATTATAGCAAAATTCAAGTTGAACTGGTCGTATTGAAGTGAAACAATTGATGACACCCGTCAATTATTTCGAATTCGGGCTGGCCAATCGGAGCGCAGTTGTCACCGTAATGATTTGGCAGAATAGTTTTCAAACAAATTAAATGACATTTCGTCTCTATTTCTGGCTATATACTCGATATATATACTTGACGTACAAACAAATTTTTACATATGAAAACGTCATTTTTTAAGCTACTCCTCGTTCACTACGCAGACCTCCCTGAGAAGAATGACCAAGAAACTCTAGGGATTGCTATTTTCAAGTACTTTGAATCATAATTGTGTGGAATCAAGACTCATGATGTCTTTCCATACTTCTTTATCTAAAATGCACTCTTCAATTTTGTAATATGACTTTTCGATTAAAATCCTTTAAATGTAAGTTTTAAATTTTGGAAATGATAATAATATACTTCGGAATCTTATTGTAAAAACGTATACAGTTCCCCATAAAAGAGTTATTTACCTTGGTTAAAAGAAATCGTGGTACCATGAATTTGGAATTAGTTCTAAGGTTAACATTATGGACATCATACCAGTCATTCCCAGAGTCATGATACCAGTATCCTTAAACTAATATTAAAAGAAAAGGATGTATTACGGCATTGTTTCTTAATCTGTGGTCCATGGGCCATGTAATGAATGGGTCCGTGGCGAGCCTACCTAACAACCGTCACACTAACTATTCACATGTAATTAAGTAAAGTTTAATCGCATACAATATGACCCAGTAAAAGCTCAATCTAGCGTTTTTACCTATTTGGAAAAGGGTCCGTGAGCTCTTTGACATTGTGGGAGGGGTTCATAACTAGAAAAAGGTTAAGAAAGAGGTTCTTTCCAACAAAAAAAAGAACCATCAAAATTGGTTCACAAATGCCGGAGCAACATTATCATCTTCATCATATGCAGCCTGACTTCACCCACTGCTGGGTATGGGCCTCCAAGCTTTTGTGCCACTCCCCAATCTCATCCAGGATCGCCTCGCAATTTTTATGACGTCGTGCCCACCGCATAACATTCACACAAAATAAAATACAGTCCAATTTAGAACATCCTCCTTTTTTAAAAGTCGGTTGAAAAAAGAGTATGACGAAAACGGTGGAAATTAAACTGTGTTTTAATCGTTAATTGTATATTATATATTTTAAATTTTAATTTAAGTTAAATTTTGTTAGAGACTTACTTAATTATTGTATTCCAGGTGGTCATTAACAACGTGCAGTTCTGTCAGTTCCAACACCGCATGCAGATGGAACGCATCTCATTCGTCGCCATCGATGGCGACTGTAACCTGAACATGATTGCTTTCGAGGCTAGCCAGGCTATGGTACGTATACACAAAGACATAAATGCACAAAGACACAGACATAAGCGATTTCCGATTGCGAATGATTTCAATATTCGCATCGTTAGTAATTACTAATCCTGTCATTCGAATGACAAATTAGTAACCTATTAATTCGAATGACCTGAATGATAATTCATTACTATACTCGTCTAACCATTTATTAACTTTTGATAGTTCGAATTCTAATCATTTAGTGATGTCCTAATGCGTTTCCGATTCTATTTTTTATAGATTTTATTTATTAAAAAGTTTTCATCGTGAATATGGGCGGGTTCCAAAAAAAAGGTCTGACTGAAGAATTAATAATTAATGTTAATGAGGATTCAAGTGATGATTCCAGTTCGTATGGAGAAGAATCCGACGATTCATTATAACAAACAATAAGATTTATTATAATTATTTTTCATTATTATTTATTAGACAGGTACCAAAATTTATCAACTTGAATAATCTTCGTTACATAATTTGTAGGCTCGATAAATATCGGACCTAAAAGCACGTGGCTACACTAAAATTCAAAAATAAAAGAGTCAGAGGCACGCATATGTCAAAAGTTAAATAAATAGTTGGACGGAGTATAGTCCATAGATTCCATAGAGCACAACGATACTAATGATCACCTAGCCCTCTCTGACACGTGGTAAATGTGACTGGAATAGGGATATTTTGATATGCACATAGTTCCGATGTAATAATCATTCGACTCGAGCCGAATGATTGTGCTTGGATTCGAATTAGGCGAATGATTTGCCCATTCGAATGATTAGCATTAGTGACATTTAAAGTTGCCCATCGCTAACAGACATATACAATAATAGACATTCGTCGCTAGGTAGAATTTTCAAAAATGTTTTTTTTTAACCCTTTTGCGGACAAAACACCACATCCCATATGTCGTCATTTCTCGTGCGTCAGGTCGAGATACTTCCGGCGTTTCTCGGTTTTGGCTTGCACGAGATCCTCGTCATACGGGATGGTAACGTCCACAAGGCATATCCTCGACTGCGATC
The DNA here is from genome assembly GCF_003589595.1 of Hyposmocoma kahamanoa. Lineage (NCBI taxonomy): Eukaryota > Metazoa > Arthropoda > Insecta > Lepidoptera > Cosmopterigidae > Hyposmocoma > Hyposmocoma kahamanoa. The sequence continues at coordinate 249,896 of NW_020653730.1, forward strand.
GATCCAATATCACAATATCAGGCTTATTCGCAAGATTAGATTAGATTGTCTAGTACTTTCTCAACTTGACTATGGAGACATAGTGTACGGGCCTTGTTTACTAAGAAAAGTAGAAAAGAAAATCCAAAAAGTACAAAATTCATGTGTTAGATACTGTTATGACGTTCTTCCTCGCTCACACATAACTCCGTATCTTAATACACTTAGTATTTTAAGAATGAAAAACCGCAGAGTTTTAAAATTAAACACATTCGTTTATAATTTGCGGAAGTCCTGTACTCCAGCCTATTTGGCTAGAAAATTAAATTGGAACGATAGGGATGAGCGTAATGTACGGGCAATACGGTATCCTTCTCTACATATAGCACCACCTCCTAGAAAAGAAAGCGTTAAGCTTTACCGCGGGAGTTTCAAATTCGCTGCATCTAAGTGCTGGAATGATTTGCCTCCTCCAGTACGAAACTCAAAGTCATCTTGTACTTTTAAAAGAAAGTGCAAGCTTTGGTTACTTTCGAGGCAAAGATCAGAAAGTAATTGGATGTAGTTTGTAATTATATTTTTACGTGTGGGTGCTGTTCATCTCTACCTAAACCCCAAATTTGAGTATTTTTAGGTGGAATATTTTATCTATTTCAGGTACTATAAGGACAATAGATTTATTATAACTTTATTATTTTGTGATATCTTTTGGAGCTACTCGAGACGCGTCAGACAAATACTATGATTAAAATGTAGCGAGTTTCAAAAAGGTAGGGTCTGAAAAACAGCTTAACCTGAGACTCTATCCTTTTATCTACACAGTATCTATAAGTGATGTTATTTACGACTAAATTGTTTTGTAAATGTAGATAAATAAAGTTCTTTATTATTATTATTATTAAGAATAGTCCAGTCTGTGATAATGGATCGATCCCAATAGATTTTGGTGCGGTCATCTTCGAGTATTGGCTCCGGTCAATACTTGTAATATGGCAACCTCTGTTGTACTAGTCCGTACTTCAGAGCGAGCTCTTGGTGTAATATTTTGGCTGCCTGGTTGTGTCTGTGCAAGTACTCAGTGTTAGCAAGAGCGGAACAACCAGGAACAATATGCCTAAGTCACTCTCCGGGACGGCTACATGCCCGACAAATGTCTACACACTACAACAAGGCAACTGTAAAGTGTGAAACACACTAAGAGCGAGGGCGGATCGGGCGCGTGTCGGGTCGGGAGCACGGCGGGTCTAATTCCGCACGGAACGGGCGCACGCGCTCGATCGTGATGTGTTTTCGTCCATATAAAAACACGGAATTAGACCCAATGCTCCTGACCCGACACGCACCCGACCCGCACCCGTTCTCATTGTTTCACGGTTAAAATGCTAGGACTGATTTTGGATCGTTATTTACATAGCACTAGTTACTACTTTATTTACTTCGTAATTATAAGATTCAATGCTAAAATGCATTCTTCGAATGGATGGACATTTAGTTTACTACATACATGTTTGGTAGCTTGGTTTACTTTACTTTGCTAATGTTGTCGTAAAAGATGTCAGCAACCTGAACCTCAGACAATTTAGCAACAAGAGACCACGTTTCCAATTAACTTTGAGAAATGACATTATGAACACTCGGCCACAGGCTCCTACATAAAACATCTTATTTTTAAACTGCAAATATGAACGCTGTGTAAATGACATAAGGTATAATTTTTTTGAATATTTAAGCCTCTCTCCTGAAAAGTTATTATTTTGCAGACCAAAGTTGTCCTAAATCGTGAAATGCACAGAGAGCGGGTGCGGGTCGGGCGCGTGTCGGGTGCTGAGCGCGGCGGGTGTAATTCCATGTATTTATATGGACGACAACACACCTTGCGCGGGCGCGAGACGGGCGCACGCGTCCGGGCGTGTTGTGTTGTGGTCCATGTAAATACACGGAATTATACCCGCCGCGGTCCCGACCCGTACCCGCTCTCTGTCTCTTTCACATTTAACACAATGTAGATCAAAATACAATAATTCAGAGGGAGGTGTTATCACTTCTATATGAATATATTCTGCCTATGTCGATTTCTAAATATTTTTTCTTGCAAGTTATTTAAAGTATCACCAACGCCATCTACAGTTGTGTTCACGCAACAAAAACGGTATTCGATCAAAAGAACTGGTTTATCCAACAAGAAAACTTATTGTAATTTGTGTAAAGTCTGAAAGAAGAAGTTAAATTACGGAGTTGTATATAAATGATGAAGATTTATCTTTAAGGTAATACGGTTTTACTTCTATCATTGTTTCTTTAGGGCGCTTTTAAATTAGACGGTTATGGAAGCGGGCAGTGGTGCCATTAAAGTAGTACTGCAGTGGCGTCACTAGTAATTTTCATGTTTGGAACAACAATGTTTGGAAGTTCAGTCTCAGGCGCGTCACTTTCGCAGTCATAATTAGAGTGCGTTCACATGAAAAGCGTTTGACGTGCGTTCTAAGGGCGCTTAAAATAAAATGTCGGATGAACATGTTTGAGGTTTTCACGATTGTTTTCAAATATTTACGTTCTGTTTTAAATTAAATTTGAAAACTTAAATATTAATTGAAAGCGATATTGAATTTTAAAACCGGTTCAGCGGCGCGTTCCAATGTTTGCGCGTACATTGCGCGCAAACGTGTGTCTTCTGCCGTCCAGTAACTAATACGCGGTTAAGTGACAAATGGTCAAATATCCGTTTTAAAAACTAAATTATATTAACATTTGAGCTAAGTCCAAACTCATGGTGCCACGATTTCGTTTAACCAAGGTAAACACCTCTTTTATGGGGAACTGTATACGTTTTTACAATAAGATTCCGGAGCATATATTAAGTTTATCATTTCCTGCAACATTCTAAAACTGGGTTATGGTTTTTTATGATATCTTAAAAATATTTTATGGTCTAAAAAAATATTGACGTTGGCTCCGCCCAAATTTGTGAAACAAATATATGCCTGAAGTTCGCGTGACATGCGACAGGAGATGTTGAATTTTGCGCATTAAAAGTACCAAATTCGTTTTAGCGGAATAACTCTAAAACTAAAAGGATTAAAAAAAATCCGTAGTGATAGTTCTCGATCATGCATAAATATAATTAATTATCTAATTTTTGTCCTAATAACCTGTAGCATTTCGAGGATAAATCGAAAAAATGTGAAAATTCGAGGTCAATTTTATTTTTAAGTTCAAAGTGGATATACCCCTCTAAAATCAAATCGAAGATTAGGAATTTTTCCTCTGCTCCCTCTTAAGTGACGGGACGAACAAGTGGTGCACCCTATGGTAAGCGACATGCCTATCCATAACAGTTGCAGTGCCACTCAGGGCTTTAAATCGCAAAGATCTGAGGGGCACTGCTAGTGCGCCCGTCATCCTGAGACATAAGTTGACAAGTCCCATGTGCCTGTAATTACACCAGCACCCTTTAAAGGGTACTTTAAAACCGAAATACTGTAATGCAGAAATAGGCCAGGTGGCAGTTAGCACTGGTACTAAAATACACACACAACATATTTGTCAGTGTTTGTTTGTACGTCGAATATTTTTTCAAGTATATCAAACACAGGATAACGAATGCAAGTAGCCATGTGAAGTACAGCCACAACACAACATACAATTCGCGCCACCATGTTTTACCATTTTTTGCCGCTTCGTGTACGTCGAGATTTTTGTGACGTTTTTGATTGTCCACAAACAGTGGTCGACATCTGTAATGCAACAGTTACAGATGTCGACCACTATTGCAAGTGTCGTTTGCGAGCACTAATTATAGGCAAAATACGTACACGGCATTGAGACTTTTTAACAATGCGACAGTAAGTCACTCTGAATTTGATTTCTTTTTTACAAGCATAGACACAGTCAGTCGAGAAATGACCAAATTTGACTTTGACACATTACATGATTGGCGATGAATACACTGGTTTTGTTTGTATAATTGTCTATCGTAATGAAAAAAAAATATTAAAACCTTGAACGCCCCGCTGAACGCACCACCGTTGCGAATTTGTGACCCTAGTGAAGTAAGACGTAACGGCTGCTGCCGCTCCACAGTTAAGTCACTGCAGGGCTTCTATAAGCCTTTAATTTGAAAGCGCCTTTAGTATTCTATATTTGTTACTGTAGTTTTCGTTCATTCTTAGTGTTATTTAAAAGGATGGTATCGTACAAACGTAATTGGATTTAATTTTAGATATTAATTATAAACACTATGACATTTTGTAGATGCAATTTAGAAAGTAATACCTGGGGCACAGATTTATACCATACAGTTGCGTAATGAATGTACTTGTGCAGAGCAACGGTGGGGTATTTGCGGGGAAGCGGGCGCCGCGGGCTGCATCCTGCAAACACGCTTAGTTTGTAGGATCGACCGTTAAGGGTTGACGCGTACTTGAATTGAAATATTTTTGTTTACGGTCAGTGAGCTCTACAAAAACCGTTGTACGCGTTTTAAATCGTTCTGTGTACGTATGTAATTCATCTGAATACAATAGTTACCAAACTGTTTTAGATGACTTATTTAACTTAGGGTCCGGTATAGCGTCTAGCATACCGTGCCAGAGGCTATACCAACTAAGCAACGGAACGAACCAGCGGACCTCACGAATTTTTCTTTGTACTTGTTGTCGTATCTTTGTATTTGGTTTTTCAACGAGTTTTTAGCATATAGTTTTAATTTTATAATATTATTTAACGTCAATTTAATTTTAATATTTGCGTGCCAGCACCTGGTGTGTTCATGACACCTTGTATAATATATTATGTTACCTTGTTTGCTTGCGAATAAAAATATTTCATTCCATTACTGTTTGGCGGCAGAAATAGATAAGGTGGCAGTACTTCTCTGGACTGGAATTTAAAAGTATATAATTTGTCAAATAAGCAATTACAAATAAAATTAAGAAAAATGCTAATAAAGTAACAACAATAAAATCATTATATAAACAATATCAAAGAAGTATGAACAGCGCAAATACAAACAAAATATCAATTTCTTTCATTAAAAAGAAATGTTTCAAGCATTGCGAACTAAAACGGTCTTTTATCCGATTTGTACTTACAAAGCAATCCGACCCAGACTGAAAAAGAGCGGACGCAAGACAGGTACAAAAGTCGACGTTATTTTTATGTTGTAACTTATTCCAAACAATCTATATTATAATAGTGGCTACAATAAGTAATATTTCGTCAAGACCCAATAAATCTTCATTATAATTAAAACGTATTAACGTTATCTACAATACAGCGTTAAAAAAAATTGTACAATTTTAATAACGTAATGTGTCACGCGAAATATGCATCCATAATCACGGCGCAGGCAAATGAGGGGTTGACTTAAAGAACCAAATTGTCTGTTAAATTTTTATGGAAAACTTTAATAGCTCGCATTCCGAGCATTCGAAAGAGGAGCTTGGATGATTTTCTAGCGATCTTGTCGCGTATATTTTTTTGATTTTGTTTTTCGAACAAACCAACGTTTCGGGTCACCGGGTCTTAAACAATATAAAAGAAGTATAAAATTAAGAAAAATGCTAATAAAGTAACAACAATAAAATCATTAAATAATTATATATCAAAGAAGTATGAATAGCGCAAATACAAGCAAAATGTCAATTTCTTTCATTAAAAAGAAATGTTTCATGTCATATAAACACAGATCACATAATAAATGCGAGAAAGTTTTATTGCGTTCCGATTTTGAACGGTAAGGGTACTGGTGAAATTACAGGCACATTGTCAACTTATATCTCAGGGTGATGGGCGCAGTGGCATTGCTCCTCAGATCTTTGCGATTTAAAGCTCTGAGTAACACTGCCACTGTTATGGACAGGCGTCTCGCTTACTATCAGTCACATAGTGTCATAAAAAAAATCTTCATTACTTCTTCCCATATTAGATCCTTTCAAACATTGGATAAATGTGTATTTAAATAAACAAACCCTCTACAGGCCTCTGCTCCACCAGCCTACGGCATGCCGCCCTACGGCGCTCCACCACCAGCTTACGGTGCTCCCGGTTACGGCCAACCACCCGGCGGTTACCAGCCGAATTACGGCCAGCCGGGGTATGGCCAGCCGCCCGGTTACCAGCCGCCCAATTATGGACAGCCAGGTTAGTTGGACATGTGATATTATTTCTACTTTACTGGCTTTAGAATCGACAGTAAAATTTTTTTAAATCTATTTTGTACTTCGGGGAAGAAAGGACGTAAACGCCTTCTAATTGGATTACATTTTAGCGCTCAAAAGATCGTACCTTTGGTGTGAAAGTCATAAAAATAACCACAAGATCAAACAATCTAAAGAGAGATTACGTAGAAAAACTAACTATAATTAAGAAGAAAAAATTTAACGTCACACACTTATCGCGCAGTATAGGGAAATCTGAAACCATAGAAGATACAAGGAAACTTTCTTTAGAGTCATTAAATCTTTTTTAACCGACTTCAAAAAAAGAAGGAGGTTCTCAATTCGACTGCATTTTTTTGTATGTTATCCGATAACTCCGGATTTGTGAACAGATTTTTATGATTCTTTTTTTGTTGGAAAGAGGGTACCTCCATGGTGGTCCCGTTTCATTTTGAAGAAAATCATCCACCTCTAAGGGTGGCTGTTCACGCATGAAGATTCATTTTTATAAATAGCGCCTAAATTTTATTATTAGCAGCAATTATTTTAATGGTTGATTTTGCTATTCTCCAATTCAAGGCGTTTTTCTCTCTCAATATACAATTTTGGCAATGTATATTTTTTGGTAAGGAGTTGTCCATAACAATGAATAAAATTGATCAAAATTCTTCACGAAGGAATCAATTTACGTGATGAAAGAAATCGGGACAGCAAAAGTTATATTTTTTTCATACAAAATGAATAAAATTTACTAATATTTTAATGCTAATAGACTCAGTTTCTTATAAGGACTACGTCATTGTATCGAAAGAAACAGTTGATACAGCAGAAGTTGGTCAAATTTTATAAAACTCACTTGATTTTGACTTTGACCAAACAAATGACTATGCTAAAATTGCTCTCACAAAAACGGACTTATAGTTTGTCGTCTTTGAAGACGGAGTAAAATGGCAGTTCATTGCGTAATAGTGTTGCCCGCTTGCGAGCAGCTAGTGATTTCTGTCGATAAATATTCTATCGACTATCGACTGAATATTGGTCACGCTTATGGAATCAATAATCGGACTTGTTTCATTTGATTCATCCAATTACAAGTTCATTTGAATTGACAATTTATGTAAGTTCACACATACGTATACTGTATTTAGAACTATGTTTATGAAAAATGTAAAGTGGAGACATATTTTAAAGTTTTTAATTTTAATTAATGTCTGCCTGTTTTTGTTAAAATGTATGTGAGTAAAAATTTATTTCGGTACTAGTAGGGCAATTGTCAAAATAAGAATAAAGAAGGCAATAACGCAATTAATAATTATTAGACTGTCGTAACATTCGCACATTTTTGGCAAATATTATCTTCTTTCACAATCTATCGATGAAACTATCGACAACGAAAACTGGTAACCCTACAAATGTCATTTTACTCCGATCAAGAAAAACATCTATTGTTTCGGATTTCCCCACACTGTGCCATTTAAAAAAAGACACTCGCATAAAAAAATTCGGTCAATTTCATTCGTAGAAGTTTGAAACCTCTCTCCTGAAAATTTGTCATTTTGCAGATGTGACTTTATTACACTAAGGGTGCGACATGCTTCAATTATGTATATAATATTTATAAAAATAAAAAGCTATGGACTAAAACGTGTATAATGGATGTTACGCCGTTTCTTCCACGAAGTATCGTATTGTCTGTTCAACTGCCTCAGTACAAGACCATTACCTCTTCGCCTTAATCTAATGGCTATTGAATATCGTCAGAAAAATATTGTTCTAATTAATCCGTGTGCAGTGCGACATAACACGTAAACTGTTAACTGCTGTCAGCTGACTCAGTTAAGCGGTCGGGCCACAGAACAATAAATACAATAAAATTGGTTAGTTAACGTCTGACGCGTGCTAACTATAGGTTTCGAAAGACTTGTGTCATTTTTTCGTGCAAATCTAAAATCGCAGAACATAGTACTTTATGTGAACTGTTACATAATGAAAGGCGTTAGAACACTGTACTGTAACACACACAAACACTCGGTTTATGAAACGAACCGATAGGCGAGTTTCATAAAAACATCACACGAGTGTTTTAATGCATAATTATTATTATATTTTTTTTATTCAGGGAAACAAACAGTCATAAAACAGGGGTTCTACTAAAACATTGATTAAAATAATTAGACCTAGAGTTCCACAAATATATACAAGAAATAGTGAGCAAATACGGTTCAACTACAAAACATAAGAATTATTAATAACATATCATAAAATAACAATACCCGATAAATAAAAATGCTTATAAAATTTTTTGAACAATTAACAATAAATAGGTAAACTAATAAACTTAAAAAACTTTAAAAAAAGTTAAATACACTGCTTTATCTATACACGTATTATAAGCTCTCTATGATGTTCTCAGGAACCGCATGTTACGACTGGCGAAATGGCGGCAAATAAAAACTTTTCTCACGCATGTCACACAACCGTAGTTTTTATTTAATTCACAGACAAACTAGAATCGGCCCCAAATATCATATCGTTCGATATTAAGTAACGTGTGAGATTTGTCAAAATTGTTTGCTATCGACATTTGACTTCGAATAAAACTTCATCACTGATATTAGAATTGAGGGCGAATCAAATTGCTTTGTTTTTCAGAGATGTTCGAAATTTTAATATAATAATAAAATCGAATTCGATGTTATTATTTTGCAATAATAACATTTTCACAGGAAAGAAATTTGTTGTAACAAAACAGTTTATCTTTATGCTGGTCGTAATTTGCAGTTTTTGAAGACATCATAGAGGGTTTATGATATGTGCGTAGATAAATGCCTTACTGTGCCGTTTTGGAGTGCAAAAATATTAATCGTAGTGGTATTTCATATCACCGGAAAGTCTTTATTTAAAAAATTTTCTGTTTATCGAAATAATTGTTCTTGTTACAAGAAACGAAAGTAAAGTTTATACCCCTGCTATATGGTTGCTTCTTTTTTAGAGAACTAAATTAATAACTTAATTCGTCGTCGTTCGCCAATTAACCGCTAGATGGCAGCACATTGATTGAAATTTCAATATAATATCAGAACGTCGTAACTTGCAATAACAGGTATTGATGGTATTGAACTTAAAACGATATGCCAACTGTGTAAAGTTTAAATTATATTAACAATCCAGAATTTGTTATTTCTTTTTAAATTCAAATTTTAAAATTAAAATACGATTAATCAATATCAAGATTGTGTAGTGTCTCAAATTAAAAATGTGTTAATTTTGGCGATATTGGCTCTGATAATAAACGAGGCTTAAGGTACTTTGGTACTACCATATTTTTTTCCGTAGATAGGCCTGTAACTACCAAATTTTTTGTTTACCAAAGACAATATTCTTATATACGCTACGTATTTACTTATTACTAATTTATATATAGTTCATCTTGTACAGTTTTGAGGCTAAGCTAGTGGTCTGGTTCTGAGGCGTTCAATAGATAATAACCTTGAGAGAAACTGACGCCATCTAGCGGCCGTAATTATATCTCTTGGTGACGGCCATTACACAAATTGATGAATCACACAGGACATTTTCTAGGAAAGCATGCTATATCATAAGACCATAGACAATGTCGTGGCGTCATCCACCGCTGTGTTATAAAAAAGTGCGTTTGAAATTGTATGAGGTGATTATAACCATGATACTGAAAACAGTTTTCCACATAAACTCATACAAAAATTTTTGTATGAGGTCTAGCCATGGTGGTGAACAATTTTATTTGATGAACTACGTGTAATAGTTGTAGTGCCACTCAGAATCTTAAATAGCAAAGATTTGTTGGGCACTGTCTGCAATGTCATCTTGAGACACAAGTTGGACAAGTTCCATGTACCTGTAATTTGACCAGATCCATTACCTAAACGCAATAATATTTGATGGTGTGTGAAAAGTTTTTTTTATCCGGTACCATGGGCAAAATCGCCCTGTGTAATATCAGACACTATTTTTAACATGGCCGCCAGATGACGCCACAGCTCCCCTAAGAACCCGAAACTGCGCCGGCGCAGCTTACGAACGTGACAATAGATTTATTGCACTTATGAATTCATACAACTTTTGGTAAAGGGAAATTTTATTTTAGGTATTTTACGATATTATAATAAAAGTTGTCGGTGTTCATCAGTGGATTGTTTAAAATTAACAAACTAACAAAATAACTTTATGTAGATTGAGACAATTAATAGACAAGTACAGCTGCCTGCAAGTAAATGAAAGAAAAATCGATTTTTTTTAAATATTTTGGTCCGTATTAACGTTTTCATTGTTATATCTCTATGTGTGTATTTCCATATATTAACGCAGGCATCTGTACCGATAGCGTTGAAATGATCTGAATGAGTCCAAACTACCATGACATATCTACACATAACTTTGGGTGGAACCTTGAACTAGTAACTTAAGAGGACTGATAATCACGATACAAGATGGCGGGTATTTAGTACCTGTTCGTACACTAGATGTCGCGACGAGTACCAAATAGCTATTTTGCATCGAGTATATAACCAGAAATAGAGACGAAATAAGGGCCATACATTCCTGGTAACGCATCAGTGATACATCACTTATAAATATCAACTCTCGTTTGCACTGAAATATAAACAGCGCCAACAACTGACCTGTGTGTACATCTCCGTATATTCTGCTGTTCCATTCGGTGGTGTGGGGAAAAACAGCAAAACATCTACATTACAAAACAAACGGAATCAAATTTCATCGGTAATTAAATATTAAATATGTAATTTTGCAATTTTCGTCCATTATAGCAAATATCAAGTTAACTTGTCGATTTGTAGTGAAACAATTGGCGAGACCCGTCAATTGTTTCGAACTCGGGCTAGCCAATCGGAGCGCAGTTGTCACAGTATGATTTGGCAGAATAGTTATCAAACAATTAAATTACATTTCGTCTCTATTTCTGGTTATATACTCGATGTATTTTTGTAACTAATTTGCTTTACATTGACGAGCTGCTATCAAAGCTTCTCTAATTATTAGTGATAGCAAACAAATAAACTAGATGGCGCTTATTGCAAAGATTTTTATTGGTTCTGCCGGCTATTCTTTTTATTTTGTTTGTGATTAGCGCCATTTATCCATATTATCAAGTGTTAATTTATAAATTGGCTTGTAGCACACAATGCCATCTATTGATAAGCATGTTTGTCAAATAACTTTAGCTCATGGTTAATATTTGAATAATATTACAAGAAAAAACAGACTTCTTATGTTTCGTATTAAAGAGGAATTATTAATATCCAAGGCTATTACATAATATAAAATACTTCCATGCTATTGATCAACGCCATCTAGGAATTTGGACCTTTTTTAGAGTTACGATCTGCAGTATGGAGATTAGCAGTCTTCTTGAGTTTTTGGTTCATTATGAAACGAAACGAACGAACGAACGTATACCTAGTCATATTAATTTAATCATTTCATCATATTGTCAACTGCCTTCGTGGCCGAACGGCGACCATGTTGCTCTGCCACGCAGAGGTCTCAGGTTCGATTCCCAGGCCGGGAGAAATATGTGTATGGCCTACAATTAATTCTCTCTCGTGAGTTTGTATGTAATTTGTGGTTATCTATGTGTATGTCCATGGCACCCGCGATTTAGGAATTTTCTATTGCGGGGCTATGAGTTTGTACGTTGTAAAGCTATTATGAATAAATGGTGACAGATTGAACGATATAAATATTTAAAAAGAGGCGAATAGCTGATACCCATAACGAATATGTAAAAAAAACACTACCTTACTTTTAAATATTTTTCTCTACGGAAAATTTGGCCTCTAACATTTTGTAATACTCTGCACAAGATCGAACATGCAGCGAGTGCCCGCTATCCTGATCTGCGCACGCACAATCCTTCACATTGATGTTAGGACACAATTTTGTCTGTCCTAAACATCGAGTATATAACCAGAAACGAAATGTCATTTAATTTGTTTGAAAACTATTCTTGCCAAATCATTGCGGTGACGACAGCGCTCCGATTGGCCAGCCGTCAATTGTTTCATTTCAAATCGACCAGTTTAACTTGAGCTTTGCTGTAATGGACGAAAATGTAAAATTACTTGATTTAATATTTCATTACCGATGTAATGTGATTCAGTTTGTTTTGGAATTAGATGTTTTGCTGTTTTTCCCACACCACCGAATGGAACAGCCCTCCATAGTTAGAGATATTGTCTTTATTACAATAAATAAAGAACATTTTTGGAATATACGGAGACGTACACACAGGTCAGTTGTTGGCGCTGTACTATTTCAGCTTTCTGATTTGTGATTCCAGCGCGTTATTTCGTCTCTATTTCTGGTTATATACTCGATGGTCCTAAACAAGGTATGAAGGGAAAATTGAATTATTTTTGATAGTACTCTTTAAGTAGGAAGGCTTGACACGAGGGAGCTGAATTTCCTACCGCTCAGCTGTTCTGTTTCATAGAGTAGCCCAAATGAAGAGTGTCTTAGTATTTGGTTTTTTTTTTACGATTGTTTTTACATATTCGGGTTAGATAGCTACTAGTTTGCGTCTAATATTTATTTCGTTCAACCTGTCGCTCTGTATATGTCTACGTTCATTTGTATCGTACGTTCGTTCGTTCATTCGTTCAATTCAAAAGGATGTGTGTACATATCTATGATTGCTTTGACTATTTTTTTCATTACGACGCTATTACAAGGTAGTTGTAAAGTAATTAGATTGGCATATTTGAAATAGTTTGCATGACGACTCTTTTTTTCGAAATTTTAATAGGCTCTTAATATGCTGGCTTTCAAAATTTCATATGTTGTCACTACTCTGGCTATCAGATATAAAACTATAAGAATATGAATATTTTCTGTTCTATTTATTATATACGTAAAATAAGTAAATCATATGAACATTTTATATTATTTATAATAATAGAATGACATAACATAAAGTTACTAAGTAACTGGTACATGCCATTATGTATTATTATTATTTATTTGTTTTTTATGCGTCATTCACAGTACAAAGTGATGTATCTCATACAAACATGGAACCTGTTAGGGTGTTGCAATCTATAAGTATACATTGATAATGTGACACTATAATGTTAAACAATTAAAATATAACAAAATGTATACAGGGTTAATTGTGAAATACTAACCCGTTCAGGAATATATTAGTAACATTATAAACAACAACTTTTATTCCATGAGTTTTAATAATTTAAAATGTATTTTTGTACAAAAACATTTTTTATACTATACCATAGTTTTCCAATGTGGTCCCTAGCGCTCAGAATAAGTCCTAGGTAGGAGTCTTGGAAGCAATTGAGCGTTGCTTTAGCTGCTTTACTGCCACCTTACTTATTTCTACTGCCAAGCAGTAGTGGTCACATTACTGTGTTCCGGTTGTGAATGGTGCTGGTGAAATTAAAGGCACATGAGACTTGTCAACTTATGTCTCAGGGTGACCCCAGATCTTTATGATTTAAAGCTCTGAGTAACACTGCAACTGTTATGGGCAGACTGACTACCGCCACTTAGTATTATAAAAAAAATATTGTTTTAAAAAACAACTGAATTATCTATTTGTACTTACACTACATTATATATAATTTTGTGATTTTTGTAGTGGTGGACGTTGAAATTTTTTTATCTTGCCTAATTTTTTTATCTTGCGCCAAGAAGTTTGTACTACCAAGTACAAAAGTGTCTGATAGTATAACGAAAACATAAAAGTTTATTTTCGGTAATATTTATGATTTGTAAAAAGCCATGGAACAAAACTTGTTGCTCGTGACGTTAGTAATATAGTCCTAAGAGGTTGTTAGTATTTTAGAAATTACCTTATATGTAATTTTTCTTATTGTCTTAATTTTCTTTTTTTTATTTCTTTTTATATTTTATATTTTTTACTTTTTATAAAAACCTTTTTCTATTTCTTATTAACAATGGTGGGTGTAAAAAAGGGTGTGTGTAAATTTATGTAAACAATCGCGAGTGACTTATGTACAGTGCTTATATAACATTTTTTTTTAAAGGTAAGTACGCTGTGGCTAATTATTTTTATTTATGTATTAAATTTTATACATAATATCGTTCCTCTTGTGACTAGCCGCGTGTCTGTAGCGCTTTAGTAACTTTTAGTTCACTGAAGCGTGAAACACACTGAAAGCGGGTGCGAGTTGGGCGCCTGTCGGGTGCCTGGCGGGTGCCTGTCGGGTGCGTGGCGGGTGCCTGGCGTCGGGGCGCGGAACCTGACCTGCGCCCGTCCCGCACCCGCTCACTGCGTTTTTCACGCTTAATTGTGACAGCAAAAGTGGAGCGCGCGTGTTACGACAAATATTGTATGAAAGTTAGCAGTGCCACAGTGGTGCCACTGCAGTGCTTCTATAAGCATCTATTTTGAAAGCACCCCAGTGTCTAGATTAGCTTGAGGCAATATTTTTTGTAACATCGTTCATTGGTCCTTGTGACGTCTACACTACAGGAATAGCTCAGTGATACAACCTTTGGTTAGTTAACGTGCGCGTTCGATACGTTCGTTCGCAGCAGTGTACCTTTATTTTCTATATACCACAATTCTATCAATGATTAAAAAATATTCGAATATAAAAGAGATAACGTTATGATTATTATACAGGGTGACTTATTTACAGAGTTTTCACAGTCAGGATTTTTTCGAAAATTTAACATTTTACACATGAACGTACAAAACGATTCCAATGCACATCCAGTCACTTTCGAGATATGGCAGTTTGAAGTTGAAAAGTGTTTCTTAGTTTTGTTTTATTTTCAAAACTCATAATCTCATGTAACTCCAGAGGTATTCATTTATGTTTATTTGTTGGATTTTTTTGCTGATCTAAGAGGTTAGACTTTAGGAACCGTTTAATACATATAACTCATTTTTTGATAATTTTGTGGAATGGACCCTTTTTGCTTAATTACGTCCAAATAAAATATCTCCTAAAAGTCAAGTCTAAAATAACAGCACATTCAAATGCATGCTAGCCGTATGGTCACACTACTTCCATACCAAATTTCAATTAATTTAATGGAATAGTTTTCAAACTAGAGAGACCCTCCTATAAGCGATCCCAAGTTTTATTGCTAACCAAAAACAGGATAATTGACATTTTTCAAAGGAAAAAATAGATTACGTCTTGGTGATGGACGTTTCAATGAACACCTGCATAGAATGCACGTGATCTCCTCCCCGTCGTACGCTCATTGTAACTACTCCAACCAATCCTCGCATCATATATTTTTCGATTGCCCACATTTTTCTTACGCCAGAACAATCATCAAAAATCATCACCTTCTTGAACTGTACAAAACCTCTGAAAACATCCCGCTTTCTTTACCAGATCTCTTGAAAAATCAAGAATGTTATCCAATTTTATATTATTTCGTGAGAAGCACTATCGAAGACATTTAATTTTTGTAATGGAATACAAGAAAGAAATTACTCTCAGCCTTGGCTGTATGGCGCTTTAGTGCCTTTACCTTTTTCAATGGAAAAAACAGTATAAAAAGGAAAAAAAAAATTTTATGCCAATATTTCGAAAGTTACCAAAATGCAAATCCGTTGGTTATGTTAGGTATTTTCGAACTCTTACACAAGGACCTATACTGCCATTAAAACTATACTAGTTATAACAAAAAGGATCAGATACGGCAGCCCGTGACTAGAGGAATGATATGCCTATGTATGCAGCGTTGAAAAATATTTTTTTTTTTAAACAAGTGATTACTGACAAGTTAAATGTTGTGGAATGAAAAAGAACTAGTTCCTAAAGTTAACAGCGCCTCCATTTTTATAGTCAACAATTAATCTTGTCAGTTTTTTGCTTGTTCTATTTTTCTTACCTCGTTAACAATACTAACAAAAATGCTTGGTTGTATGATTTGTAATTTTTTCGCAACAGTTTATTGTCGGATTTTTAATTAGAGATACCAAACTGACAGCTGCTAATGTCACTTTGAAAAAAATATAGCCATGTTTATTATTTTTTTATAATACCAAATGAGAGACGAATAAGTCACGCAGTAAATAAGTAAATAAGAAACGCAGTAATGCTTACGTTACTGCTTGGCGGCAGAAATAGGTAAGGTAGCAGTACTTCTCTGGACGAACTAATTACCCCACCAAAAGAGGTAAATGGAACAACATTTTGCAACTATCAAATTTGTTTTTACCACCTTTTGGATTTGGAACATCGTAGCGACATCTCTTTGAAATAGTTTAAACTAATTTGTCTGTTTTATCGATTGAGAGACTATAGTGCTAAACTATTTAGATTATGAATAAAGACTTTTAAGTCCCTCTTCCCCGGTGTTCCTCTTTCTTACCTCAATTTTAATTAATACATGCTAATTATTAAAATAATATATAATTTATCTTTATGAGTGAGTCAGTGAAGTAGATTATTTAAGACTAAGTTAATCATCACAAAGTGACAACTCACTAAATGTCAGTTTAATATATCTAATTCGAAAATCTGACTATATAAAGCATTGACTTACAATTATATGAACGTCGGGTCCGCGCTAAAAAGTGTCCGAACTTGTAAGGCGTTAAAATCGTATACAGAGCGCCAAACTCCGCTTTAGTCTTCATTTGTTCGACTGACAGCGCGATACTGCGATGACATTACAATTTAAATTTCGAATAGGTTGACTTGGGATATTTTTTTCGTGGTTTTTGTATGAGACCCGTCGTCCATTTATTTGTAAATCAATGATATAAAGGGAGTGTTTCTATCCATGATGACAAATAAATTATTATCCAAAGCTGTCCATGTTGGTGGATAAAATCATCTCCTAAAAAGTTGTATATTTATTAAATTGGCTTCATCAATTGTCGCTGATGGATCACTTATATTATTTCTTTTTAACCGACTTCAAAAAATGAGCTTATTTTGTGTGTGCATGTTTTACGTGATTACTCGATTTTGATGATTCTTGTATTTGTTGGAAAGAGCGTACCTCACTACTGGTCTCATTTAAAGTTGAAGAAAACATTCCACCTCTAAGGGTGGTAAACTAGGGGATGAATTCGGTTTCGCGCACTTTTCGGTAACCGATTACCGTCAATTCGGGAACCGACACGAACTTTTGACGTCGGTTTTTTTTTTATAAAAAAATTCTAATTATGTGATACTATTCTTAAGTGATCTGTGTGGTTGACTGTACAATTTCGACCTTTCATTGAATTAAATTGAATTTCATTGCTTCATTACAGTACTCTGGACGAAGACTTGTCTCCTAACCGTGCAATTTGAACGCCTGTCTGATTTTCAGTTTGAATTGTCAAAAGCCGTTTTCCAAATACTGTTTGTCATTTATTTCAATATTTTTAAACCCGTTCTGAGTTTGAAACCCATGCATCGATTTCCGGCAATGTATTATGTCATTTCGGTTTCAATTCAAGACTAGCTTTCGATTTGGGCGGCTCTACTTTGAGTTTCAGTGTTTGTAAGCAATTGTAAAGCGCCCCTAGCGGTGGCAAATAGAACTAATAACCATATTGATATGAACACTGAAATTCACGGTGGCAATGCAAGACCTTCGCTCTCTAAATTTAAAGCCAGTTTAAACTTCATATATGTATATGAATTTACTGCCTGGGTTTCGAGTTTTAAATTTTATGAATGGGTTTCAATTTACAAATTACGGGACAGGTTTTAATTCATCGTCCCACTTCTGTAGGGCTAGCATGATAGGGCGCGACTTGCGCGACATAGTTGTTTTTTTATATAGCAGTATGTCGCGAACATAGCAGTATATCGCACTTTATGTCGCTCTCTAAGTAGCACCCTATCGTGGTAGCCTTTCTGGGTACAGGTCCCATCTAACGAGAGGTAGTTGGTGTAGTGCCTTGGGCATATTTATTATTATTATTTTATCATTTAATTATTTTTCTGCTTCTACAGGATACTACTGAGTAAGTGAGCTTCGTAGCAGCTGCAAAAATATAGGTAGTTTTGTTTATTGTAGTATTAAAAATGGGTGTCAATTCGAACGAACGAAAACTTAGTTTTAATTTTAGTGAAATAGAAATGGACACAATATTTAATTTACAATTTTTTTTTTATTTCATGACGAAATTGAACATATGTACATATATGCTGGTGACAAATGGGATAAAAAAATCCCCAGTAAGTTGCCAGTAAAAATATAGGATTAAAAAACTCAATTAATGCGTTTGTTTATCGTCGCCATCAAAAGGGAATAAAATAACATTGGAGTTGATAAAAATACAGATTCTTATTAAACTCAATACTAAATACTCTATTTCACCGGTTAAACAAGTGACCTTTTAGTTAATTACCTCTAAACCTTTGTACAATAGGGAAATTGATCTACAACATATTAGTGACGTCTAAGTGGAAGAAATTGCCTCTAAGAATGGTTACACACTACACGAGCGGAGCGGGATTCGTACGGACTCCGTTTAACTTGCAACTGTAAATTTCCTAGAAATGCTTCTACCGCTAACGAGTGAGTGAAATGGACTCGGCGAGTTATCATGGGTCCGCGGTGGCATTGTGTTGCGCGCTAGTTTTGAGCGGACTCCACAAAGGCAATACACAGCTGAAAGGGTTGTAACCCTTACTAGCCGTGACCAGGTTCACGGCAATGAAACGGGAAACTTCCGGTTCACAAAATTTATTAAAAGAAGTAAAGTAAAACGAAAGGCTACACAGAAAAAAATGATTTCTACTAATAAGAAAGCAATTTCTCAAAATATTTGCTAATTCTGAAAAAATATTTGTTAAAAATAATAAAATATTGTCATTACAAAGATACTGCTTATCTTTTTCTAATATAATTTTACTCTTAACTTTATTCTAACTTTGAGACAAATACGTTCACTTCAAGATGTTATTTCATTTCTTATCAATTGATTGGACATTACTTACATCAAGAAATTTTTACCTCTTACATCAAATTTAAATAATCTTAAATTAATTCAAAATTTCTTGGGTGTATTTTAAGAAAATATATTCTTAATCATAAAAAGAAGTAGTTTTCTATTCAGATTAATATTCTAAATTCTAGAGTATATTCTTAAAGCAACATTTCCTTGCGTTTTCATAGTCAATGATGTCGTGACATGTCTCCGAAGCCGCACACGGTAACGTTTACTTTTATTTGTGCTTGTAATCATAAAAATCATAAACAGTTATTTATCCAAAGAAACAATACGTAGTGTCTTTAGTTTGTTAGGGTGTTATTTATAGTCATATTTTAAGAAATTTGGTTACAGCATGAAATCAAACTACATTTGTAACAAGCACAACTTTAACATGCAATTAGTTCCATCACGCCACTGCTAGATGGCATTAGTTGTACTCTGAAACGCGCTATCGTTTTGTTAACTTCAATAGTATAAAGTCATCTCATATATTCTGAATAGTGCTTTCTGCCGCTGTAGCATTTATACGGCACTGAAAGGTCTTCAAGTATGGTTTGGCACTGAACTGGTGTGCTTTCACGCCAGTGAGACATACTGTTGGGCCCGTAACCCTATAAATTTACCCTTTTTGATATTAGAATACATAAATCTTCAGTCAAATAATTAAGTACCTCTCAAATTTTCATTCTTTTTTTTTTTCAAATCAAAATCGGACATTTCTAATAACAAACAAATATTTTGTTGAATCTAGAGTGGCTTTGTGACTTGAAGTAAATTAATTTGCTCTTGGATTAAATATTTCTGTCTTGTAACTAAAATACACTTTTGAGACGTTTTTTTACTATTATCAAGTAATTATTCTCTAGCGTCTATAGGGAGAGGATCGTTTTGTTGGATTTAATAAATTTGTCTTCATATAAAGAATTTTGTCTTTTTCTAAGTAATCTGTTTTTACCGTGTACCCTTAAAAGGGCCGAGTAACTGAATTTCAGATACGTAATCTTAGTACATGAACGCTGTAGACTGTTATAGCTTATTACACATGATTTAGCTTATTTAATGACGATTATAAATGTAGTAAAGGACCGAAATTAGCGATTATTCGCGATGGAATTTGACACAGCTCCGACTGTTGTGGCGGTCGAGCAGGGAGTGACCGTGGTACGAAAACAAAATGAGAAAGCGAAGGAAGATGGAACAATTCAAACTTAAATACAAGTAAAAGAAAAAATGATAGGATACACGCGGAGAGAGATGACAATGTAAGGAGGTCACACCGTCACACAGCTACGTAACGTGCTCAGAAAGAAAGCGATTTGTGATACTTTAAGACTATAAGTTTCACTCAAAAACTCGCTTATCTGACTCATTTCCCGCGTAGCTCACTCCGTTTAGCCCGCTGGCTGTGGAAGGCAAATACCTCTTTTGAGTGAAACTCTTTCCTAGTGGAAGGATTAAACTATTTTACTCCGTTCAGCTATTTCCCGAAGGTGCATTGATACAAACGCGCGACTGCATCGATACAGTCGCTTATGTTGAATAATTATTAGTGTTGAGTTATTCATACACGAGGCAACTCGTTTGTACCACTCGCTTGGTAAGTTGTCACAACACCTCATGTCATAAAAATGTCCCACCTCACAACTCATGTCATAGCCTCACCCATGTCACACGGTTACGAATTCAACAATTGCAATAATGATTGGTCATGCACTGTCCGCTTTTCAGCTGATTTTCTTCCAGAATCGATGAAAAACTAATTACTCACTTCCTGTGAAAGATCGTTAAAATTTATCACAAAGTTTCACAAGTTTATCACAGATGAACAATTTCTTACTTGCCAAATATATCGAAAAATAAAAAGGAAAAATTACTTAATATTTTTGCGTAAGGACTGTTTTGGCCAGAAGTAGCTCATATAAAGTTCTATATCTTTTTATTTGTATTCTAACGACGGTTTTATTGACGTGTAGACAATCGAATTTTGCATTCAGCAATGACATAACCTTGAATTTCACATATTTTGAGTTACAACATTATTGTAATAGCAGTGCGATATGATCATAGTACCACATTACTAAATAAAATGAGCATTTCTTTATTCTATATCATAACACTTAAGTTATCAAATTTATTCATACCATCAAGTTATGAAAATGTGCTAAATATTCCCTGTCTGTTGAGTCATTGTCGTAGTTGGAAATATTCTTACCATTACCTCACCTCATTTGAAGTATGACATTGCACCGCCTCATTTTTTCAAATGAGATACTCCCTCAATCTCATTTTAATTTCATGTTCTACCCAACACTAATAATTATGTACGACAAATCGGTATAGGTTTATGCACATTATTATGTTTTGTTAATTATAAATTTTAAAGTGAAATTACTAAATGCATTAAATAAATTAGTTAATTAATTTAAAACGAGTTTGCTTCGCTGCTTAAACTAGCGCGTGTGTAATTGCTATAAGACGGCAATAGGTATCATGTTGAATGATTATATGTAAAAATTTCAAAGTTCTAAAAACTGAAATCAGTATTCTGTCCTTTTCTTACTGATAGCAATGAAAACAAATACAATATTATTTATGACAATTTTAGTGTTCGTTCGCGGGAATTGACGCACACCCTCATTGTAATAAAGCCCTACTTGATCTAAGAATTGAAAGTAATGGCATTTTGTTAAAAATAAAAATAAATTAAATTAGATACATTATGTTGGGATTGTGGGTAAAGGTCGACCTCGCTGTACATGTCTCAGTTGGATTGAGGTTGACCTTAAAAAGGGCCAGGTTAAAAGTTCAAAGAAGATAATGGCAGGAACGTAGCGGCTGAAGGTCCATGGTAACGCAATCAAATTGAGCAAGTTTACTAAAAATGATGACTATTGGTTGTTGTGTGCATCTGGTGGTAAGTGACATGTCTACTTGTAGCAGTTGCCACTCAGGGGTTTTAATCATAAAAACCTGAGACTCATTTCCACTGCGCCCGTCAGCTTGAGACAAAGTTGATAAATCCAATCTGTACTTTCACCAGTACCCTCACCCTTCGAAACCGGAACGCAGTAATGCTAATTTACTGCTTGGCAGCAGAAATTGGTATGGTGGCAGTATGACATGAAATCTTTCTCAGTGAGCTCTACGACTGTGTGGTATGAGAATCAGGATGATTTATTGTTTGAACTGGTAAAGATGTTACATGTAGTTTGAGTACAACATTTATACAATGTTTTATAATTACAATTCTTTAATAAAACTCACATTAAAATATAATAGAATTCAAAATGTCAACAAGTTAAGTACAGAATTTAGAATAAAATAGTTAAATGTGACACATAACTATCAATGTCAACAACTTAGACATTGAAGCACGGCTGTGTAAGGCAGAAACATCGAGTATATAACCAGAAACAGAGACGAAATAACGGCCATCCATCCCTGTCAAGTCATCAGGTAAATGGGCCTTATATCATTTTTATATATCAACTCTCGTTTGCGCTGAAATCACAAATTAGAAAACTGAAACAGTACAGCGCCATGAACTGACTTGTGTGTACGTCTCCGTATATTCCCAAAAATATTCTGTATTTTTTGTAATAAAGATAATATCTCTTACATTGGGGGCTGTCCCATTCGGTGGTGTGGGAAAAACAGCAAAACACCTAATTACAAAACAAACGGAATCACAATTCATCGGTAATGAAATATTAAATATGTAATTTTTCCGTTTTCGTCCATTATAACAAAGCTCAAGTTAAATTGGTCGATTTGAAGTGAGACAGTTGACGACACCCGTCAATTGTTTCGAATTCGGGCTAGCCAATCGGAGCGCAGTTGTCACCGTAATGATTTGGTAGAATAGTTTTTAAACAAATTCAATGACATTTTGTCTCTATTTCTGTTTATATACTCGATGGGCAGAAATTAATGAGCTAATGAATAAAATTGCTTTTCTGGCCAAGACGTGCCTGAATGTAGGAAGAGTATTTGACTTTACCATGTCGGGTGACTGCTGTAGCATGGAGTTGAATTTGCATAAGTGTTGGGGTTGACGTGCTTTTTTGTCTTTTTGTACAATCTGACAAAGTTCTTAGTAATTAGTAGCAGCGGATACCGGATTCTAATCGTGGCAACCGATCACGTCAATGGCGCTCAAAGTTTTTACCATACCAAAAAACGAGACGGACGAGTCATTCACCTGGCGGTAAGCGACACCCCTGTCCATTCAGTTGCGGTGCCACTCAGAGATTAAAATCGCATAGATCTGAGGGGCGCTGCCACTGCGACCGTCACCCTGTGACATAAGTTGACTTACAGCTTGGCGGCAGAAATACTTCCCTGGACGAACTCTCACAAGGAGCCCTTTTGATACTACTATTGTACTTTGATCAGATGGGAAATTTACTTTATTTCAGATGCAACGGATACCGTAGTCCGACATCAAACATAACATGCATATCTCGTGTCCTAATGGAGTAGGCAGTGATAAGGGGCCTACACGTGCTACATTCATGGCATACTTCTTATGCTTCCTTCACTCGCATCAGTGTTTGCTATACACGCTCATTCGTTTTTTATACTTTTGATCTGGCCTTTTTACGTACTTATTTCTCACTGGTGTAGGTAGAAACTATAGACTTTTATAAGCTAGTTGTTTCCTGGAAGTGATCTGGAATTTTTTTTTTCAGGTGCCTTTTAGAAGAAAAACGAAATCATGGAATCTTCAATTTTATCATTTTATAATTTTTACCATTTAAAAAAAAGTAAAAGATTAATTTTGTTAATGAAGTTGTTTGCATTTTGTCTCGTATTTCCATTTGTATTGTATTGTTTTTATTTTAGAACATTCGTTTTACAGTACGATACGAATAAATCTTGTATTAAATAAAAAAAAAATTGTAAAAGAACATTTTTTTGGACCAAAATTGTTTTAAAAATAACATCTTTGTTTTCTTTTTGTTTAAGTTTGGAAAATTAAATGCTAAATTTAAACTTTCGTAATCATTGCTAGCTTTAACTGTAAAGAAGAACAGCGACATGACACCTGGATGTCGGAGACTGTTTGCCCAAATTTTTCTAGCCTGGGTGACCCTTAAGGGGACGAATCTACCCCTTCAAGGATTCGCACGAAGCGTTACGCTTCCATATTTATTTATACGGCAAATGGCTATGGAGTGGAATTCCCTGCCTTTTTTGCAGATTTGTTCCCTGAATGGTATAACTTGGGCATTTTTAAGGCGAGAGTCCATTTTCCATCAGGTGAGATGGAGGTCAAATGCGTTATAAAATATAATAATCAACTTTTGGTATGACGACCTCTTAAATCAACGGAAAATGTAATCAAATTCTGATTATAGATTTATTTCACAGGTAAGCAGTACACTTGACATCGTTACATTGATTAATTAAGAGACTATACAACCACAATCAAAATTGAATCCGCATAACAGTGAAAGTGTTGAATCTACCACTTTGGAAAAAATATATAGTAAAATTAGGATATACACTGATTGGCATATGGTGTGAAAATACAACGTAAAAGTTTTCATGAAAGAAAAAACACAAACTTACCCCGAAATTTTACAAGAAAATCCCTGAATTCAATAGGTAATTAAAATAAATGAATAAATAAAAAAAAAAAATCCGCTCGACCCAAGCAAAATAAACCTTATTAGTGCGGGAAAAAAATCAATTCGAGCTGAGGCAATATAGACTCTTAATTTGCTACACCGCGAACCCGGTGGAGGTTAAATCGTACAAAATAGCTTCGTCTGTGTTAAAGCCCAACGTGTTAGATAAAGATGTATGGAAAGACGACACGGCTCCAGAATCCACACAAATTTGATTCAAAGTGTACTCCATAGCATTTAAGTTTATTTGAAAAGAGCAATCCCTAGAGTTTCTTGCTCGTTCTTCTCAGGGAGCTCGGCATAGTGAACGAGCAGTAGCTTAAATGCGACGATTTCAAGTGTAAATTTATTTTACCTATGGAATAAATAATCTTTGACTTTGACTTTGACTTTGTTCACAAATACCACCATTAAAAATATACCCGACACGTGCCTCGCCTTTCTGCGAGACTTTCTCAGGGGTTGTTCATTGTTTTGCCACTCGGCCGAAGAAAATAATAAATGTATTAAAAACTTTGAGAACAGCTTTCTGCAACTGTTTCGACTTTATACAGATTGATATTTTTAATAATTACAAAAAAATTACCAAGAGGTCAACATCGTCGTCATTTAGCCGAAAGACGTCCACTGCTGGACATAGACCTGTCCTAAAGAGGTTGTAATTATTCAATTAAATATTTCCCATTCCATATGACATCTGTTACATTGCTGTGTTAAGCCACACTGCTGGACACTGGTTTCGAAACTATAGGGTTTGGGCCACAAGAAGAGCAATGCGATCGCTTCTAGGTACGTGTCACCTTTAACCGAGAGGTTAATTTACGCAGTCTCCGGCTTGCAGGTTTCATTACGTTTAACTTGACCGTTAAATGGTTTTAATATTAAAAATATGTCATTGTATGCGTCTCGAGTAAGTTTTATTGAAAAATATTCCTTGTCACATGGTATTTAAGTTGCATTTACGTTTAAGAGAATATTATTTCGTATTTGTATTACTTATAAATTAATAAAAACAAATCCTTCACTAAATAAGTGTAGTTTTATTTAGAATAGAATAGAAATATTTTATTACTACGCCACAACAAAAATATACACAGTAATAAAATGAAGATAAAAAAAAGATGAAGCTACATTAAAACAAAAGATTAAAATAAAAATAACTGAAAAAAAGGAACAAAAATAAAATCTTACACAACAACAAAGCAAACATGAAATATTTAACACAATTAGATTAAGTGTCATGTGCGCGGCTGTGGCGTATGTAACAGGATCCCACTCAGCTATTGCCACCACCGAGAAAAGGCTGTGACGCTGATTTTCAGTGGGCCCTAAAACCGAGTGAGTACCGGACGTGTGTGTCGCGAATATACGAGTAAACTTAAATAAATTACATAGATATTTCTATAATGTAGTGTGTGTTCAGTTATATGTATAGAATACTTAAATAATGATTTTGATACATATATAAAGTGATAAGTGTATGTAATGTAGTGTCCAATATTTACAACAAACAAAATAGAACTTACTTAGTTTAAAATTTAAGCGATTTACTAATTGACTTACAAATAAATGGACGACGGGTCTAATACAAAAACCACGAAAAAAA
>NW_020653730.1:301217-303810 GCF_003589595.1 Hyposmocoma kahamanoa
AAAATAGTTTCATTTCCTATGTGTAACAATCGCGAAAACCTACGAACTCGATATGCATATACTAACCTAACCTAAACCTGCAGGAGGAGGTCGAACCAACTAGGAAATGCAAACAAATTCGGTAACTTCACCATTGCACCTAAACACCATTACGGAACTATATTTATAATACAGTGTACTCCGTGAATGTTATTTAAAAAATTAACATTATGCCGTCGTTATATTAGATTGAAAGTTGTATCAATCGTCTATTATACCCAGTGACCTTTATAACATGCAAGAATATGTCAAATGTCTGTATAGGTACCATAAATGAATTATACCTGTTCAGCATTATATCGATTAAAAATATGTCATTTGTTGTTATATATTACAAACAGCACCCGATATTTAATAGCAAGTTCGTTGACAAAAGTGATCAACGATAAAAACAACTATTTAATTAATAATTGAAACGAATACACAAGCCATTTGGCAAATAATCATTAGATTTACACATCGAGTATATAACCAGAAATAGAGACGAAATGTCATTTAATTTGTTTCAAAATTATTCTGCCAAATCATTATGGTGACAACTGCGCTGCGCTACTGATATTGGCCAGCCCGAATTAGAAACAGTTGACGCGTGTCGTCAATTGTTTCACGTCAAATCGACCATTTTAACTTAAGCTCTGATATAATGAACGTAAATTGAAAAATTGTATATTTAATTACCGATGAAATGTGATTCCGTTTGTTTTGTAATTAGATAATTTGCTGTTGTTATAGATATTATCTTTGTTACAATAAGGTCAGTTGTTGGCGCTGTACTATTTCAGTTTTCTAATATGTGATTTCAGCGCAAACGAGAGTTGATATTTAAAAGTGATATAAGGACCAATTGCTTGATGAGTTGCCAGAGACGGATGGCCCTTATTTCGTCTCTATTTCTGATTATATACTTGATGGATTTACACGACGACCGGGCGTTTGCACATCTCTGGTTCCAACAATAGCCCTTGATCTGATGTTGCATCCAGGACACAATGCAGCCTACCCAACTCCTCGACTGCTAATGCATATTGAGTTAACACAATACGCGCGGGCGGGTTGTCGTCCATGGTTACCTATCAGTAGTCTGACATGACATTTTCCAGAAGTAGCGTTTGCTCGAACTTTCATAACCTCGAAAGTAATTTTGAGAGGAAAATGTATTTTCTTTTAAACCTAATTTAACCTAACCTAATCGTGTCTTTGCGATACACATTCAACATATCCTGAAAGAACAACTGTTTCGTTATAATTCGGTTTTCGGTGTAATGAAAATTCGAACAAACGTTAATTCGCACAAAAAATTCTCGATTTTGTGATAGGTTACCGTCGTCCATATAAATACACGGAGATACACCCGCCGCGCTCCCGACCCGACACGCGCCCGAACTGCACCCGCTTTTTAACCGACTTCAAAAAAGGAGGAGGTTCTCTATTCGACTGTATGTTTTTTTGTGTGTATGTTACGCGATAACTCCGGTATTTGTGAACCGTTTTTCTTGATTCTTTTTTTTTAGATTGTACCTCCATAGTGGTCCCATTTAATTTCAAAGAATCATCCACCTCTAAAGGTGGCTGTTCAGGCATGAAGGTTCATTTTTATAAATAGCGTCTACATTTTATTATAAGGAGCAATTATTTTAATGGTTGATTTTGCTATTCTCCAATTCAAGGCGTTTTTCTCTTTCAATATTCTTGAGTAGTGAGAACCGATTTTTATTATCTCCTGTGTCAAGTTCCGTGTAGTTGCGAACTAGGAGATGAATCCGGGTTTGCGCACTTTCCGGTAACCGATTTCAATAAAACTTGGTAATTATATATAATACGTACTTTTGAGGTCGGTTTTTTAGATTATGTTTCGACAAGTCGTTAGCTTACGGATGGTGACTATTGACTTACAATAGGTACACAGTTGCATCGGACTTTTTTAAATTAAGCTTTATGACATGATATGAATATGAAATTACAGGAACAAATTCCCGTATACCCCCGAACCAGTCAGCCAGCCGCTCTTTCTCCGCAAACGGTGGTACCGCCAGTTGCGGTGGCGGCATCACCAATGCAAGCTGGAATGGTTAATATCCACAGTTTTCTACCTATGAAATAAAGATTACAGAAGTCCTCAACAAGGGCTAGCCTGCTCAGTATTGGGGTTTATTATTAACATAGCAAGAAAATGTGTTTTTGTTGCGTTGATATTTTTGTATCAACGCGTGGCTTGTTCTTTCGTTCAACAGATTAAATCGGTCCTGGGGGCCTAAAAAGGCCGCACTGCTTCATATTATGATGGAGACCTCCACAGAACACTGTCAAATAGATGAATTGGGGTTTTTGTTTTGTTAGAAAATTCATAATATGAATTGTCAATTAATCATATTATGATTCTGCCACTTCGGCCTTTTTAGCCCTGCTGGTCTTGCAAGTTTTATTTCATGTGATTTGTATGTTAGCTCGTACATATTATCAAAGCTAGTTTAAAGATATATTTCAGCCCTCGCCTGGATATGTACCAGCAGTACCAGCACCCGGATATGTACCAGCAGTACCAGCACCCGGATAT
>NW_020653730.1:303820-349324 GCF_003589595.1 Hyposmocoma kahamanoa
CAGTACCAGCACCCGGATATGTACCAGCAGTACCAGCACCCGGATATATACCAGGACCCGGATATATGCCAGGACCACCAGGACCCGGATATATGCCAGGACCACCAGGACCCGGATATATGCCAGGACCACCAGGACCCGGATATTATCCAAACAGACCACCACCACCAGGACATTCATACGGATCCACCAGAATTAGGGTTAGAATCCGCATACACGTCCCTTTTTCTAATACCGGTGGTTTAATTACGACGTTTGTAGAAAAGTTACGCCCATTCAGGCGGTACACGGTTATTAATTCCGCCGGCTAACCGCGTACGGTGAAGGAGTCCACAAGCATCGATATTTTGCCTTTCCAGCTCAGTGTTGTAGTTTAAACCTCTTCGAAAGCCATCCGAGTGGTATCGATATATTGTCATTCCAACTCTACAAATCACTGCTTCTACTAATTATTTGTCACACTTTTGACCATCTTACCTTTATATTATTTGAGAACATCAGCCCAGTGTACTGGATTTTCTGTCTTTCTAACTGTCAAAATTACTGTTTCCATTAATTGCCAAATACCTATTTGACGGTATTACCGTTAATAACATAGTTTGTCGTATTGTTGTTTGTTAATTTCAACTCGTTCCACCTCAGTGTGTTAATATCAGACACGAAGTTCTTCAGTTCGTGGTTCTTTCGGATGCTCCAGCTACCATATTCATTAAGAGCAACATTTGCAATGTAAATAAAGAATATATTGTATTAAAAAAAGGACTTCTCTGTACAATGATTTGGCGCACAATCAAGATTGTATAGAAAAGCATTTTTTTATTGCAATTGTAGAAAGATATTACACGGACGAATTGAATAAGCTCGAAGCTCAATTGTGTTGTGTTTACAAGGTTAGTTTTAAAATACTTTAACAACCTCGCAGTACTATATTACTAACAAGGAGCCACCTGGAACGCAATGCAGTAATCTGGTCGCCTCATTAAGCGAAGTACAAAATTATGTTAGAGCGATTCAAAATAAATTTACACGACATTTATATGCAAGAATATAATGGTGTTTACCCCTTTTATCCACTCGTGTATCCAAGTTTGTTTGTACTCGGCATGGTTGGTTATAATAGACTAGAAGTACGTCGAAACTTCGCATTAGCTTAAATTATTTTTAAACTACTAAGAGGGTCAATTTTTAACCATAGTGTGACGGTGTGATCTCCGTACATCGTCTTCCCACCATTTTATCGCCTTTCTCCGGTTCCTGTTCCACTCGTATTTAAATTAATATCCGATCGCGGCAGCGAACACGTCTTCTCTTCTTATTTTTTAACCGACTTCAAAAAAGGAGGAGGTTCTCAATTCGTCTGTATGTTCTTTTTTTTGTATGTATGTTACGCGATAACTCCGGTGTTTGTGAACCGATTTTCATGATTCTTTTTTTGTTGGAAATAGGGTACTTCCATAGGGGTCCAATTTCATTTTGAAGAAAAGCATCCACCTCGAAGGGTGGCTGTTCACCCATGAAGATTCATTTTTATAAATAGCGCCTAACTTTAATTTAGGAGCAATTACTTTAATGGTTGATTTTGCTATTTCTCCAATTCATCGCGTTTTTCTCTCGATATACTTTGAGTAGTGAGAACCGATTTTTATTATCTCCAGTGTCAAGTCCTGTATAGTGACGAACTAGGTGATATTTCAATAAAACTTAGCAAATAGACGTAATTCCACGTACTTTTGAGGTCGGTTTTTTTAGTACTCTGTACTGAGATAATCTTTTTACCAGTTACTAAAAATCTCTTGTGCGATAAACATTTTAAAGATCATAAATATTGTTAAAACCGGAATAAATACTTATATAACTGGTTTTATTACCACTAGTTCTTTACCCTTTTGAATTTTGAACTTTAAACGTGTGGAGGCAGTCGAGACTGCTACACTCTGCTGGTTACATTACAATCCTGCTGAACAGTCTACAGAACTCCACCAGCACCAGTAGCGCTCTTTCAATAGTATACTAGAAAGGGTGTCTTTATGCGTGCCGAATGATCACGCAAGGAGGCGACGAAAACCGTGGTTGTTGGCAGTGCCACGCAGCCTGATTAATATCAGGCTGCTGGCTCACCAGAAGGCCCCGCTCACAAGAGCTTTGTGATGTTGCAGACAGAACGGACTTATTTTCATGTACTCTGCTTGAATTCACAAGGATAACACGTAAAGTAAAAAAACAAGGAGTAGTCATTGACTTACAAATAAATGGACGACGGGTCTAATACAAACACCACGAAAAAAATGTCCCAAGTCAACCTATTTAAACGTACTGACATGTAAAGGAATATGAAAAAGTTAAAACGTTGAATTTAAATCGTAATGTCATCGCAGTACTGTCTAATTTTGCTTGCTTCGCTGTCAGTCGAACAAACGAAGACTAAAGCGTGAATGACGCTCTGTATACGATTTTAACGCCCTATAAGTTCGGACACTTTTTAGCGCGGACCCGACGTCCATATAATTGTAAGTCAATGGGAGTAGTTCATTATTTTTTTTATTTTTTTTATTATGGATTTAATGTAAGACATCTAGATATGAATTTTCACATTACCGCATTGGTTATAACTGTATTGGTAGATGTAAAGTTTTAAATAATAAATTAAACATCACTTTGTTCTATGAATTTTCACAAAATATAATACATTCATCACGTTATTCTTGCACTGTCTGACAGTTTTTAAATCTGTGTTTGGTAGGAAGTAACAGTATGTTGAAGGGTCCTCCCGGGGCGTGTCGATTCATAAAATTTATTTATGAATCGGCACGCAATTATAGATGGCGGGTTGTATTTCGCTACGACTTCCAACGTGTCAATTGGAATGAAAATTATTTGTCAATACGAATTTTTTAAATACGGAATTATCTTTTACAGTCATTGACTTACAAATAAATGGACGACGGGTCTAATACAAAAACCACGAAAAAAATGTCCCAAGTCAACCTATTCGAAATTTAAATTGTAATGTCATCGCAGTATCGCGCTGTCAGTCGAACAAATGAAGACTAAAGCGGAGTTTGGCGCTCTGTATACGATTTTAGCGCCTTACAAGTGCGGACACTTTTTAGCGCGGACCCGACGTCCATATAATTGTAAGTCAATGTTTCGATTCGAATAGATTCGTGTTCGAAATGATAGAGACGTGTGTAGGGTAAAATGTTTTGATGCATTGTTAGTCTTCCAGGTAGCAGTCGTTTTACTACCGACTGTGGGAAGTAATATGTTGTTTTATATGTCGACTATTAAGCAACACTCGTCCACGCGCATTTTGTTCGTTTACTGACATTGTTGGCGGTAGACAAGATTTCTTTCTTGTCCGGCGTCGAGGTATTGTACACAGTTCATGTGTAGAAACGACACGAATTCTTGCATAGACCCGGCGATTTTTCTTAGCGTGGACACGCACACTGAGGGTCGGAACACATCGCATCGCAAACATCTACAAGCTCGCACGACTCATCGCAAAAACTTGCGAATTGCTCCGCGCCGCGCTTTCCTGCAATGTTAATCGTCGTTGTGTTTGTTTCCTATACTTTTGTCACGGTGTGACCTCCTTACACCGTCGTCTCACCTTTTTGTATCGCCTCTCTCCACTTGTATCCTATCATTTTTATTTTACTTGCATTTAAATTTGAATTGTTCCATCTTCCTTCGCTTTCTCATTTTGTTTTCGTACTCGACCGCCACAACAGTCGGAGCTGTTTCAAATTCCATCATATATAATCGCTAATTTTGATTCGTTACTACGTTTATAATCGTCATTAAATAAGCTAAATCATGTGTAATAATCTATAACAGTCTACAGCCTTCATGTACCTATATCTGTAATTCAGTTACTCGGCCCATTTAGGGCCCTTTCGTTTTATTTTACTTCTTTTAATATATTTTGTGGACCGAAAGTTTCCCGTTTCATTGCCTTGAACCTGGTCACAGCTAGTTAGGGTTACAACCCTTTCACTTTCTTGTCAATAACAGTAGTGCAATACTCTTTTTACGATCCATGTCGCTACCTATACTCTAGCCAAATTCGAAGTAAAATAAATGTCAACAAACAAAACCATATGATTTTTAGGGTTTTCATCTCAGATTCTTTCACAGTTCCCCCAATTCAATTAGATTATGGATAATGCTAAATCTTGAAGTCTTGTTTATAATGAATATTATTCAACAAATGTTTCAAATCACCTGAAAATGATATAAAAATGACCAGTAATTAATTATTTGCAAAACTGTGTCATCCCTAGTGACTTTTTGATTTAAAGGGAGTGATCGTAAACATTCGAGTTCTGGTGGTAATTCAAGTTCAGTATCGGAAATAGATGCTGGATGATACAATATGTAGTAAATTAATATCAAATATAGTAATTAGTATCAAGTATTTTGTAAACTTTATAATAATTGACCAGGTAAGTATTCTACTTAACCCAATTACCTACTTACCTGTTTAAATTCCAATTACGAGAGGTGGGCGTGGGCAGAGCAAGCCTTAATAATGAGCATTGAAAAAAAATGTTCTTTTCCTATGCATCTTTGGTTGCCTTGTTATTAAACATTCTACATCGATTTGGCTAGAGTATACTTTAACAAAAACATTCGGTACGTTCGACGATTGTCGAAGATTCTTTCGAGATGCCTTGCCACTTAAAATCGCGTCGCAACAATTCGCGTTTTCTTCTTGAACGTAACCAAAAGTTTTATATGTCTTTAGCTTCATATGGATATGTGTTTTGCAGGTTCGCGGCGGACCACGAAGCCATGGTATCTCGCCGGGTGCAGCCGCTGGCATCGGTGCTGCCGGCCTCGCCGCTGGTGGCCTTGCTGGTCTCGCCGGAGGCACGATGTTAGGCCGACATTGGCACGATGAACTTGTATGTTGATATTGAGATTATACCAATATGTCGTTAACCGCTTCTGAAGCAGAGGCCATATGGATTTGGACAAGCTCGCATCTCTGAGTTTTTTGGAATTTATGTGCGAAAGTTAATTTAAAAAAGGTAACTTCGTAAATGGAAAATTTAACCAGGCTGTCTTGTCCTGTCCAGGGAAACCGCCAAAGCGATTGACTAAATCCAAGGCGAGGACGTAGAACGTACTTAGAGTAATGGTTTTTCAAGTATTTGTTGATTATAGGAAGCCGTGAAATACATTCCCGGACACAGTTCGAACCACCTTGCTTTTTTATCCTAATCAAATTTTATATAAAAATATAGTTTTTAGTTTTTTTGGAAGAAAAAGTTTTCTCCGATATTTTAAATTCAAACTTTCAATAGGGACTTATGGAAATTATGTTTAGTATGCTAGTTTCAAAGCTGCATAATAGTTCTTGATCAAT
Organism: Hyposmocoma kahamanoa; assembly: GCF_003589595.1. NCBI lineage: Eukaryota > Metazoa > Arthropoda > Insecta > Lepidoptera > Cosmopterigidae > Hyposmocoma > Hyposmocoma kahamanoa. The sequence continues at coordinate 309,195 of NW_020653730.1, forward strand.
CAAGCATTGTTTAAGCTAAGCATTTAATATTGAAAAAGCAGGGGAGTCGAATTATGTGTCCGGGAGTATATATAATATAGTAAAATAATACCAGAATAAGATAATTAATTCCTTTATTTAATACGTGTTTCAAAAAAAAGATGCTCCGGAAACCTAAAAAACAAACAACCATTATAGAATATTTTTATAACATCTTCCAAGGTCTTAAGAATGATCATGCCTTTGTTTCCTAAATCAGACCAGAATCGAGAACTGGTGAAACAAGTGAACATCACTAATCGTAAAAACTTGACCAAAAACACGAAACGGCCGTTTCACAACACTGCATTCAGCATTCATAGCCTACCAAGGAAAGATCACAAGTGTACCGCACCAAGTAAAAGCCGCAATGTATTACGAACATGCGGCATACACTCGTTTACATATTTGTTTTAATAAATTTTGCTTATTCTGATTACAAAATTACATAGATGTGGAAGGAAACGTCTCTGTTTGTTTATCTTCTCACAGCTGTGGCGTTTTTGCGGTTTCTGATGGCACAATTAGGCATGTTTCGCGTTCTAGACTGATGCCGAGGCAACTAATGCCGAATTTACATTGGGTACGAAACGTACTTCATGCATTTCCAAATTGATTTCACGAAACTAATTTCAATACACACACATGTACATTTTTTGCAACGCACAAAATGTTGTTACACACATGTTACTGTATAAAATAAACAAAAGAATGTCTTGAAAACGACAACGTTGGTGGATGCAAATGGTTATCAAGAAAGCCTGTTGGTGCATCGAAGCTAATATCTGAACTAGAAAATGAAACACTCATAGCTGTAAAAATTGTTTTCGAATGAATAAACAACGTTAATTTTTTTATTAAATAAAGTCTCCCACAAAGATACAACTTGTCGAGAAGCATTATCAGTAAAACTGAAGCTTCAAACTACCCTAGTTTCGCATTGCATTTACACATTGTATGATTTACACAATGAAATTAATTGCATGTCACTAGTTTTACCAAAAATTTTATCAAAAGTTTCGCGCGACCTACGACACTATTTTTTTTTATAACATTAAGAGGGAGCAGAGGAAAAATTCATAATCTTCGATTTGATTTTAGAGGGGTATATCCACTTTAAAGTTAAAAATAAAATATTGTATGAGTAACTACACAATATATTCAAGCATAGACACTAATCAGAAACATAAAACAATAAAGTTTCCTCGATAGATACAAATCACGGAATGACCTCTAATTTTCACATTTTTTCGATTCATCCTCGAAATGCTACAGGTTATTAGGACAAAAATTAGATAATTAATTATATTTATGCATGATCGAGAACTGTCATTACGGAATTTTTTATAATCCCTTTACTTTTAGAGTTATTCCGCTAAAACGAATTTGGTACTTTTAATGCGCAAAATTCAACATCTCCTGTCGCATGTCACGGGAATTTCAGGCATATATTTGTCTCACAAATGTGGGCGGAGCCAACGTCAAAAATTTTTTGGCATGCTCCTTCTTAATGCATGCGTTATAAAATTAGATGCTTACACGTCAAATTATACGCTAAATTAGTGTCATAAAATTAAGTTTCGTAATTTAAATTCGGCTTACGCGTTTATAGCTTACATTCGGCACGCGAAGTAGGTACATTTGCAGCGTTTAGTTACATAATAATGTCGTAGAATTTTATAGAGATGTACTGAATAGACATCCGTTGTTTATCAGCGGTTTTCGTCTTTAACGCGTTTATTGACTAAAAACAAAATGCGAATCAATGTCGCATCGAACACGACTATTTTTATCATACAAAGTGATGGGGCGAACAAGTTGTGCGCCTGGTTGTAAGCGACACGCCTGTCCATTGATCTGAAGGGGTAACCTATCACAAAGTCGAAATTTTTTTGTCCGAAATAACGTTTGTTCGAATTTTCATTACACCGAAAACCGAATTATAACGAAATAGTTGTTCTTTCAGGATGTGTTGAATGTTCATCGCAAAGACACGGTTAGGTTAGGTTGGGTTTTAGTGGCGTAGGCCCTTTAGCCTGGAGGGAGAGTCCCCACATAACGCCTTTTTTTTTGTTGATCCGGGGAGTCTGCTTACAGATACCTCGGCCTCGCGGGGGCAGAGCCGGGGTTATGTGGGACTGGGCTGGACCCTGAAGGGGAGCAGCCCGACCGCACTAAACCCCTGGAGTATTCCTCCTCTGCGCTGCTTTTGGGGTACGGGTACGCTGTTACATTCGTCCGCGCCCCCACCAGCGGCTGGCCGCGCCCTGCGCAGCCCCTCCCCGAGAAGGGACACATCGGTGTCTCCCCTCGCGGAGGACAGAACGAGCGGCAATGACACACCGACACGTCTCTCCCCCCGCGACCCTCCTCCCAACGCGCATCCGCGCGGTCCCGCTGACCAGACGAGCCCTCCTCCTCGGGCCAGCCTATCTCCATCGGCCGGCCCCGTGGGTTCCTCTTAGCTTCACCGCGGGATGAAATCGACCACAGCTACTAGAGCCCCCCCGCCACGACAAGGCGGGAACCCCTTCGGGGGGGCCTCACATTACCCCTGAGTCTCCCTGGGCTCTATCTAGTATCTATAAAGATTTCCCCCCGTCAAAAAAAGAAAAGAAAAAGGTTTAAGTTTGGTTTAAAAGAAAAAAAGATTTTCCTCTCAAAATTACTTTCGAGGTTATGAAATTTCGACCAAACGTTATTTCTGGAAAATGTCATTTCGGACTACTCATAGGTAACCCATCCTGAGACAAGTTGACAAGTTCCATGTGCCTGTAATTTCACCAGCACTCTCAGGCTGCGGATCCATAAAAAATTTACGAGGTAGTTAGGCTCTGCGAGGATATGCAGCGGCGTTGTGAAATGGTGTTCCTCCAAAGCTGTGCGCGGGTGGGGTGCGGTGTAGTGGGGTGAGCGGAGGCTACGGCGATCTCGCTCGCCTACCTTTCACATATTCCTCGCTCGCATGACTCGCATTCCTCGCACACATCTTTTTTTGTATGCACAAATACTTTGCTCCGCTAGTGAAATTAAGTAATCGATAAAAGGTGGATATTTCCACGCACACCGCCTAGCTACCTCGCAAATCTCTGGTGGAAACGCACCCTTAACCTTCAAAACCGGAACGCAGTAATGCTCACATTACCGCTTGGCGGCAGAAATAGGTCAGGTGGCAGTACTTCCCTGGACGAACTATTTCACAAGGTGCTCGACTGCTACTAAAACTTCTTCGGTGGCGCAGTAACCAAATACGTCTTGGCCTTGTGGTTTTGAGCTTTCTATACGACTCTCAAATACGTCTTGACCGTCTGGTTGTGAGCTTTCTCCTTTTCGGGACTTCATCGCTTCAGCGGTACCTAGGTTGTCCATCCGATCCAGTTACTTTAAAATTATGAATAAAAATTTAACAATTAATTTATACCCATTTCAGCCGTCAAGTAAGCGTGTGCTGAAAGTACAAGCACACGGGACTTGTCTCCTTTATGTCTCAGGGCGAAGTGATAGTTCCCCTCAGCTGCTTGATTTCGATGGCCTCTCCCGATCGGAAACTGCGTCTTTTCCGAGTCGAGGCGCATAATTGCGATTCACAACTGGCCGATCGGAAAATTTTGACATTTCTAATCGGAACATAAGTTGATTTAGTTGAGTAGGAATCGGGTTCATCTTCTCGCTCAGAAACCCATTAGATTTCGAGACTGCATGCAGTCGCGATCTCGGCCGTATGAATTTGATTACGACTTCACGCATTCAAACAGCAGTCAATCTGTTCGCAACCTTGTTTATCGTCCAGTCACTCCATGTCATAATTTACAACAAATAACGAAAACATTTTAGAATCAACAAGGCTCACCCGACGAACAGCCCGACGAACACTCCGACGATGACCCCGATCGTATTTTAGACCAAGACGCAAATGTTGTTGAAGAAGATCCTGATCGCCTTTATACTGGTGATGAAGATCAGATCGGGATTGATGATGATGGCCACAACGCTATGGACGACAGTGATGATGGGGGCTATGATGATGGAGGCTATGATGATGGAGGCTATGATGATGGAGGCTATGATGATGGGGGCGATGATGATGGGGGCTTTGAAGATGGGGGCTTTGATGGTGGGAGTGGTGAAGACAACGTGACTTTGTGAATAATTGTTTTAATGCGAAAGAACAATGGCAAACTCCCATATAAATTTTTGTTGACATAATTTATATGCGTCTGTTGAAGAAAAATATGTTAAAATATATAGTGGAAATTCCTGAACAAATTTTGTTCGGGGTTTACTATTCCGAGAAATCTGGAATGAAAGATATTCCAGTTTGAAGTTTTGGAGGTTATGTGTCACGTAATTGAATAAAATATATTCGGTGTATTATTATATCAAAATAATATACAGAAGCCTTAAACAGAGTTTATAGAAGCAAAACGGTGCCGCGGGCTTGTGACGTGTCAATAGTTAAGAGGAAATTATTTTGTATACTGGTATGGTCACATGGTAGTTGTAGGCATGAAGGTAAGCCATAACAAAAGACTGAGTTAATTAATACATACCACAGACTATTGCACTTGTAACTCGGACGCAAATTATTGTTTAGTGAAAAGTGCCATCTATCCCTGTTTTTGGGAACTTTTCTGTCAGTTTTACCATTTTCTCGGGTGGCATTTGGAGAAGGAATTATCTACAATATTTTTGTAATTAAGTAGTTAATCTCTTATTTTATTACAAATCGGCCGAAATTTGACATTACGTGAATTAACTTAATGTGGACCATGTCCATACGGAAGTACTGAAATTTTATTTTTAGCGGCTAGACGTCGTTCAACGTTAAGAAACTAAGAAACTGACAGTTGTAGATATATCAGTCCTGTTACATACTAATTAGTCATTAGAGTTTCTTTTAAATATGATTTTATTTCCAGGCTCAGATAGGCCGCTATTAGAATTTGAAAAATGTAATGAATTTATTTTATTCAAACTTTTAATTACGACATTTGAAGACGCTAGCGAATTCTGTTAACTATGATTTTGCCATTGTTCTTATAAATCTACGGTGGAATTATTTTAGAGAAGTTTTATTTGTTTGTATAATTGTAAATACAAAAAAATATATTATTGAGATTTTTTTGAAATAACTCCACTAGTTTTTATTACGATTATTAATACAAAGTTCAACACACAGAAACACTTTCTTGGCTGCGGTGAAGAACGTTCTAAAATCAATAGATGTCACTATTGGTCCAGAATGCCGTAAAATCCAGTACAAGGATCTTTAACAAAAACAGGAGAATTTCGACAACTCGATAACTTGACCCGTAGCTCAGTTGGTAAGAGTATAGCTACGGTGCAGTATGGTCGTGGGTTCACGTCACGTCGCGTCGGCTTAAAAAAGTTTTTCTATGCGTTCAATATTTTTATTAATAATCATTACAAAAATTATGTTCAGATATGGAATGATGTAAGTAGATTGAAGGGACAACTTATAGAATGTGGATAGATGATAAATGTGGTGAAATCTAGACTTCGTCGTATCTCTGTCAGCTTGAGGATGCCCTTAAACCAGGTCGGATTAAAAGTATCTAGAATAAACGGGCACGTAGGAAGAGACTGATGCATGATGATGAGTTGAGGAGGCGTTGTTTACCACAATGGATAAGTGTGATAAGATAATCTACAGACGTATCACTTAACCGAGTCGGTTCCTGAGGTAACTGCACGGATCGGGGGAAGTGAGTTCACATAAATTTTTGATCTCATGATAATTCCTCTCATCTCTTTAGGTGTCAAAGCTAAACCGCATGTTGTGAACGCATCCGCAACCGGTGACCGCATCTTTGATTTCTTTGGACATCATATTGTACTCCAGTGCAACAGTAACGGATTTTGCATCCGTAGACAGAGATGTGACCCATCGAGAGTAAAAGTAATTACAACTAAATAGGTGTTATATCGATATCGAGTTTTGTTCTAATTGATTCTATGGAAATAATTCGCTCGAAAATCGCATTGCAATTAATCGATATGAAAAATCGAATCGCAATGTGCATCACTTAATAGTGAGACTCCACAGCTTTTTAAGGTGGACATTGTGTGGAGTTGCCTCATTTTCGTAAAAAAAAAATGTAATATCATCATCATTCAGCCATACGACGCCCACTGTTGGGCATAGATCTCTTCCAACACCTCCACGACGATCGGTCCTGCGCTGCCCGTGTCCATCGGCCTCTCGCGACCTCCACCAGATCGTCGGTCCACCTGGTGGGGGGCCTACACACTAAGCGTCGTCCGGTGCGCGGTCGCCATTGAAGAAGCTTTCCGCCCCAACGGCCATCGGTTCTCCTGGCTATGTGCCCCGCCCACTGCCACTTCAGCCGAGCTATATCGGTTACCTTAGTTCTCCTACGGATTTCCTCATTTCTGAGTTTATCACGTAGGGAAATACCGAGTGTTGCTCTCCATTGCCCGCTGAGTAACCTTGAGCCTTCTTACGGGGCCCATAGTGAGGGACGACGTTTCTGATCCATATGTGATCAATGGCAACACACAAAAAGGTATTTTGCATTGAAATTTGTAATGTCGTTTTTCCCTCTACACCTTACTCCAACTTTCCGAGATGTATCCGTGCCGATAGGGGACCACTTGAGCTACTTGGTCTGGACTTATCGTCCAACCTCAACTTTGGGTGATACATCGAGTGCTTGCCAAAAACTGCTGCCGAAAAACTAGGCATACTTTACAAGGTCAGGCGGTACTTCACAACTGAACAGCTTTTAAATCTGTATAAAGCACAAGTTCAATCGTGTATGGAGTACTGCTGCCACCTTTGCCCATTACCAGTTAGCTGCCTTGGACTCGGTGAAAAGCAAAGAGACTTATTAACAACAATTCTCTTGTGGAGCCGGAAGCTACAAAATCTCGATTGTCGCAGAAAAGTAGCCTGCTTGTCGGTTTTCTATCGGATATATTGCGGGGACTGTGCGCAGATACTTTTCAATTTAGTTCTACCCTCACCGTTCCTCTTTCGGTTGACTAGAAGGTCCGGGTCACTACATTCTTATGTCCTTTATATACTTTCTGCTGCGTACGGCAAAGGAATGGAGTTGAGAAACGGCAATTAACAAAAAAAAATTATCAAAATTACTTTCGAGGTTATGAAAATTCGACCAAACGTTATTCTGGAAAATGTCATTTCATACTTCTGATAGGTCCCGGCAGAAACGATGAACACGGAATTTGATGTAATTCTATACATTTTTTTAAATATGTAATAGACATACTCTTGGCCACAATCTTACCTGATGTTAAGCGACGATTTGCCCGACAATGGGACGCGTTTGCCTAAAAATGTCTATTCACTCTAGCCTTGAATCGCCCCAAATTGTACTTTTCGAGAAACATCCAACATATCGTGAAAGAACAACGGCTTCGTTATAATTCGGTTTTCGGGGTAATGAAAATTCGAACAAACGTTGTTTCGGAAAAAATAAATTCGAGTTTGTGATCGGTAAAAACTCGGTTAAAACCCGGACGGGTTGATTGAGTTTCAACCCACTGCCCGTCTCTGTCCATTCGGTACCAGTGTAGTCCCGTTCTCCGTCCGTCATGCGTCCGGAACAAATACTGTCAAATATGTAATACTCCGCGACTTGATTAAAAGACGCATGATGCGAATGAAGCTTTATACTTGACATCGTATTTTAATTTGGTCGAATATTAGTTATTTGACAGTAATTGTTTCAGAGGAATGTCGGTATTAGACTCATCTGCTGAACCGCATAGTCGATGGTCGAAAAATCATTATGAAATGTGTGTGTGTTATGTGATATGCAATGGTCGGAAAATGGTGTTCCATATTTGTATATAGATACATGTATGAGATAAAGCTACAAAAAGCGGCATAGAGTTGTTAAAATCACTGAATATGAATTAATTAATATCAGCAGCAGTAGAGCAGTAATGTCAGCATTACTGTGTTCCGATTTTGAAGGGTAAGGGTGCTGGTGAAATTACAGGCACATGGGACTTGTCGACTTATGTCTCAGGGTGACGGGCGTAGTGGTGGTGCACCTTGGATCTTTGCGATTTAAAGCTCTGAGTGGCACTGTAACTGTTATGGACAGGCGTGTAGCTTACCATCACGCGCGCTACTTGATGTTATAAAAAAAAATAGAAAATAAAAAAATACTTTTTTGGAATTCCGGATTTCTGTTTCGACTTGTTTAAGCGATCACCAGTATTTTTAATAAAAAGTATTGAAATAATCTAATGTGAAAATTTTCGTTTTAAAATACGACATTTCTGCTAGTGGTTCGAATTTATGAACATCTGTTCGCTGTTTTTGTGTTTTTGAATTTAAATAAAATATTTTTAGGGCGCAATCACGTTTGTAAATGTCCTAAAATTCCACTCGTAAATAAAGTTTTAAACTTAGAATAATAACGCATAGAAACCTAGTCCGCACACTCTAAGTGAGGCAAATTGAAGCGCGCCCAAAGGGCCTACACGAGCGGGCGGGCCTTTAGTGCTCAAGGTCAACTTGCACCGCGAACAGATCAAGAATTTTAGCTAAAAATGACGAAATGTGCGGTAAATGAGTGTAAAAATACGTAAGACAAACATAAAATAGATACTAACATCACATTCCACAAGGCAGTAACGCGTTTCAACTTGTATTTTTATATAAATATTCACTAAAACCGAAAATTGACCTACTACTAAAACTAGCCTACATGAATTTGATTTTTGCCTCACTTGTGACAGTTCGTTTGATATGAAACTATCATTCTATGCGTTATTATTCTAAGGTTTTAAATTATTATTTTTTTCTTAAGTTCCATCAATGTGACCGCCATTATGCGGCATCAAAAGCTAAGGAGAGGCGGAGAGTGACCATTCTCGTTACATTATTATTCTCTGTTTTGGTAAAAGGTTAGTTATCTATCGTTTTTAAATGGCTCCATTAGAATTACTTTAAAATCCAATTAGATCAGTAGTTTTGTCCTACGATGCAGTAAAACCATTTCTGGAAATCCGAATAATTAATATTTGGCGGTTTTAACAACTATATCGCTACTACTTTACGTGGAACACCTATTTCTGACCATTGGTGATATGACTTGCGTAGCGGAATGTATGGTATGGTGTTCAATAATAAGTATATCATGAAGGCTCAGCTGGTAAGCAATGATAGAATAAAGATGTATAACTACAGATTTCGAGCTTAAATAAAAAGGTTACAAAGAATGTAAATAAATAGGAAAAAATTGGCTACAATACTGAGATCCAAAAGATTCACAGATATGCTGATGTGGGATTCAAATATGATTACTTGAATTTATATGTGCATGGAAGATGGGGCTTCAAAGAAAGAACAGACACATGGACGGCAATAAATTAAAATTGATGAAGAAAATTTACCAGAAAGTCTTGACGGAACAGATTTATAAGATGGAAGAGTCGAAGGTGAAATGTAGTTGATATGATATTAGTTGATGACCTGCTTGTATTTAAAGAACGTATATTTATAGCTAAATGAACTTATTTCGTAGATGATAAGCGACAAGGTCCGAACTGATGATGAAATAATAATACAAGCAACAATTTACTTGAAATCGCGATAGAGAATTAACATCGGGTTTTTCAATAGGGACATGACAATTTCGATAAAACACAGAAAGTGCAATGTACATGTTACATTTAAGAGTGGTTACACGCGGTTATTTTTGCAATCTTAAAGGAAAACCAACAGCTTAAAACTAAATGGTAACAACTGAGAGCCAATTACAGATCCTCACAAATAGAAACATAATATAAGAATGCACAATTTAACTAACCTATCGCTGTAAACATAACATTTTATATGCCCGTAAAAATATACATAATTTCAATAAGAAAGAAGATATCCATAATATTAATCTCAGAACTAAGTCCAAAGTCATGGTACCACGATTTCGTTTAACCAAGATAAACGACTCTTTTATGGGGAACTGTATACGTTTTTACAATAAGATTCCGGAGCAAGAGAAATATATATTTTAAAATTAAAATTGAAGTTATATTACAAAATTGAAGACTACGTGTTAGATAAAGATGTATGGAAAGACGACACGGCTCCAGAATCCACACAAATTTGATTCAAAGTGTATTCCGTAGCATTTAAGTTTATTTGAAAAGAGCAATCCCTAGAGTTTCTTGCTCGTTCTTCTCAGGGAGGTCAGCGTAGTGAACGAGCTTAAATGTGACGTTTTCAAGTGTAAATTTATTTTATCTATCGAATAAATGATCTAATTTTGACATAACTTAATACGTAAACCATAGAACTACAACCGTAGTTACAAGCCTCACTGTGAATCAAATAAATGCCCAATCAGTGTTCTCCTCGCCGAAATCACACTCGTATTGAAAAGATCCGGATCAAAGAAAGTACATAGAATGTTAAAATTATTGATTCCACTCCACAAAAACTTGTTTTCCCTATAATTAGTACGGGCCGGGGGTAGAACCAAAGGAGAATTGTTTCTCAAGGATTTACAGGGAACCCTAAGTGATATTTGTGATAATAATTTATAGGCGTTTGCATCGATGCAAACGAGCGACTGCATCGCTACGCTTGCGATTTATAGGCGATTGTAAGCAATAATTTTAACATTTTTTGTAATAGGTACTTTTGATCTTGACCTTTTCAATGAGAGTGTGATTTCGGCATTGAGAGCACTGAGTGAACGCTTCTTTGACTCTTAGTGAGGCTCCTGTGGTTTTTCTTTTTTTTAATGTTTTATATAAGTTAGGTGAATTGTGCAACCAGATTCCTTATTATGTTTTTATTTGTGCGGAACTTTAATTGGCTGTCAGTTATTGTTATAATAATTTAATTTAATTTTAAGCTGTTGATCGTCCTTTAAATAATTAAATAAATTGCATCGATGCAAATGCGCGATTGCAACGTTACACTTGCGATTTATAGGCGATTGCATCGATGCAAATGCGCGATTGCAATCGCCTATAAATTCTAAGAGTAGCGATGCAATCGCGCGTTGGTATCGATGCAGTCGTGCGTTTGCATTGATGCTAAAAATCGCCGTGAGTCGCTCAAAGAATGAAATTCGATCTCGCTCATATGACCACCGAGAGCACGTTTATTTATTTTTATTTTATATTTGAGGGTACAAACGGCTTGTATCACAGTGGAATAGAAACTATATTAAATAATTATAAGCAAAAACAGTTCTTTACTGACAAATACAATAACTAAAGAAACTTTGTTAAAATTATTGCTCGCACGCCATATAAATGAATTCCGTTTGTAATTTTGTAAAGCGACAGGTGAACTTAACTTAGCGACTTAAGTGAATCTCAGACAGAAGCTCGGGGCAATCGACGATATTGGTGGTAATCTTAATGAAACAGTTTGTCTGCTATTTTACGCCGCGATTCAATGGGAAGTATGTGGTGTCTTTTGCAGATATCTAAAAAGTTTGAAGAGCTGCGAAATAGCTTGCAGCGTTCAATTCTTTGGAGCCAATTTTCCACCATTCTTCCACACATATCGGCCAAAACGTTGGCAATGTCGCGTTTGATATTGTTCGTGAGCCAATTTAACGTTGTTCGCTTGGCATAAACCAACGACTTAACGTAACCCCATAAAAAGTAACCCACCGGCGTCAAATCGCATGAGCGAGGTGGTCATTCAACCGGACCATTTAGCGAGATTACTTGATTAACGACTTCCTCTTCAATAGATCGATTGTTTGACTGCAAACGTGCTCGCGGTGGTCAGAACGAGATCGAATTTCATTCCTAAATAATATCTGAATTATTCTGTTTTATTGAAATACAAAATTGTTATGTTCTTATTGTAAAACTCTTTGTTTAAACATTACTGTAGGCTAGCCGTGTAAAGCGGAAATAACATACGGTACCGGCACGCTATGATGGCCGTTTTGACAGGTTCCAATAGTGAGGTCAAATCTCAATTCATTATCGAAAAAAATATAATCAAATGCGAGTCGCATCTATAAGTTTTGAGATCTAGTATTTCAAGGGGTAGGTGATTAAAAAGTTTTAACGAAACTAAAAATGTTCACTTATATCGTCAATTCGAAACTGCTTGCTTGACGCAAGTTTGCCGGAGGTAGGAGTTGTGCTGGCCAGCGATCCTCTAAGTGACGATCGTGTTAGATTTCACCTCTCTCCTACAAGCCAGCTCCTTGACCTCCTTATACGACACGACACCGGCCTTTTCCTTTATTTGGTCTATGTAACTGCGCCTAGCTCTTCCCCTCTATCTTTCCCTCCAAAATGGTCTTAAAGAGGTTGTCGTGTCGTATCAAATGTCCAATCATTTTCCCGCGTCTATACTATACTCTATTCAGGATCGTTCTTTTCTTTTCCATTCAACTTATACCCTTCATCCTCCTCCAACACCACATCTCAAAAGCTTCTAATCTTTCCCTATCTCTTTGTGTCAGTATCCATGTTTCACATCCGTCAAGTGCAATAATCCAAATGTGCACTCTAATTAGATGTTTCTTGTTCTTGCAGGACAAGCTGCGTGATTTTAACAGTTGTTGTTTTTTATGGTTAAATGTTTGTTATGGTTAGTGTACGTCCTTCAACGTAGTTATGAATTAATACGAAACTTGATGAGTGGATAAACGTCAAAACGGCCATCATAGCGTGCCGGTACTTTAGTCGCATTAATCCCGTTAAAACTATTCCTACTAATTATCCCGTTAAAATTATTCCTATTTCTACTAATTATCTGTTAAACCTTTGATTATATTAGAAAAGGTGGTTTAAAAAGCAATACTAACCCGGATAGACTGTCTTTTGGTTGATGGCCGGAGGCGAGGACCCCAATCCCAAGTCTGTTAATTTTAATTCATCTCGTTTAATTCGTTCAACGTCACTGGTATACCTTGAAATACACCCAATGTTTATGCCCAGGCTATTGTATCCCTGGCAATACACAGGTAGTAAGGCTTGCCTCTTTAGACCGACGTATCTCAGTGTACACATAGTTTCGAACATATTGTATGAGCGTTTGACAGCCCTATAAATGTCTGTGATAGTTTTGAAGTTATGGTTCTATAAAGAAAAAAAAAGTCAATAAATTTATTGAATGAGATCCAATTTAGTACAATAAGCAAGTTATAAATTAATATTTTGTTGTACATATTTATTATTCAGTGCTATTATTTATTATGTTTTTAAATGCGATATTGATATTCCATGGACACTCCAGTGCATCGAATATATAACCAGAAATAGAGATGAAATGTCATTTAATTTGTTTGAAAACTATTCTGCCAAATCATTACTGTGACAACTGCGGTCTGATTGGCCAGCGCGAATTCGAAACAATTGACGGGTGTCGTCAACTGTTTCACTTAAAATCGACCAGTTAACTTGAGCTTTGCTGTAATGGACGAAAATTGAATAATTACATTTAATTACCGATGAAATGTGATTCCGTTTGTTTTGTAATTAGATGTTTTGCTGTTTTTCCCACACCACCGAATGGAACAGCCTTCATTGTTAGAGATATTATCCTTATTCCAGTAAATACAGAATATTTTTGGAATATACGGAGACATACACACAGGTCAGTTGTTGGCGCTGTACTATTTCAGCTTTCTAATTTGTGATTTCAGCGCAAACGAGAGTTGATATTTAAGAGCCCTTATTTCGTCACTATTTCTGGTTATATACTCGATGGTCTATTAAGACTCAACTGCCATTGGAACTAGATTTTCACAGAATAACAAATATTATCTTAATTGCAATATAATCTCAAAGGAATTACAATGACCAGTGGTTTCGAAAACATTAGCAGACTTGGGGCTCAAGTGGCCATCTTGTGGGGGTTCGTGCGTCCCCGAGGCCTCCAAACCCCGTGTTTTAGGTTATCGTCACTTTCCATAAATCGGAAGTCAAATGCGTACTTAAAAAGACTTAGAATTGTAACAATAATAAATGAGATTTCTTATTAATTATTATTTATTTATAACAAAGCGGTTCGTATTGACGGATGGCGCCACCAAGTGTAGATAATATAACTAAAAAGCACAGGCTGTTTTTATACAGCATTTTTACAGCCTAGTTTTTTGTGTAGATTATTTGTCAATAGAAAGACAGTACATGAATGCCATCGGGCTGTCTTTCGCAGGTAATTAGTAAAAATTCTTGGTTTTTAACGGCCATCCTGACTTGAAAATCAAAGGTCAATGTAATGTTTATAATCGTGAATTTTAAAAAGAAATTTTTGTCAAATGAATGTCGGACCAGTTTCTTTTACCATTTCGAGTAAAGTTACTTAGTTTAAATGTGGTTGTATTAATGGTTAAGTATTTATTAAAATTAATATGAACTATTTTTGCTCTTACCTGTAGTAATAAATTGTACTGTTTTTTTCCTAGACGGACTTAATGCACGGTAGGGTTGCCAACTTACAAGCTGTCGCTGATTCATTTAGAGGCAGTGCACACACTTCTGTAATACAACTTCGATTGTAACACTATCGCACGTGATACAGTAAAGATGTTGAAATGAAAAACACGCGACACGCGGCAGTTTCACGCGGTCTATCCTGCGCTGTTTGTTTTTACATGGACACTCTTTACGTTGTTATAAACGAACATCACGCGCGAAAGAACGTTATCTTAAAAAAATTCTAACCGATAATCGCGCTCGATTGCGCGTGCAGGCTCTCCCGCGCGCAATGGGGGCTATTGTTAAATTTGTATTGAATGGATATTCAATTATTTTTTGTGAAATTACTCCACTAGTTTGTTATAATTATTAACACAAAGATCGAACACTCAGAACTTTTTGAACGTATTAGTAATAATAACAAACTAGTGGAGTAATTTCACAAAAAATAATTGAATGTCCATTCAATACAAATTTAATTACAGATAATAGCGACTGTAATGTAAAGTGTAGCTGTAAAGTTACCTAACTCGGTGACGAAATACTATCACGGATTGGGATGTTTGCAGTACAGCAGTGGAATGTTTAAATGGGTGCAAATTTTTATCTCCTTTCACAATTTATCGATAAAACTACCCACAACAACTGCATGCCTATTTAAAAATTGACGGCAAGTTAAATTACAAATGTTATTTTAATCCGTCTTGGAAAAAATATAGTTGTAAATATTGTAAAAGATAGTACTTATGTAGTCTTAGGGCGCTTTCAATTAGGCTCTTATAGAAGTGCAGCAGTGGCGCCACTATGGCGCTAATTTTCATATAATGTTTAGAAGCGCAGTTGCGGCGCCACTTTTGCTGTCACAACTAGTGAACTAAAGGTTACTGAAGCGTTACAGACGCGCAGCTGCAGCGCTTATATAAGCGTCTAATGTGAAGGTGCTCTTAATCTTACAAGGGTAATAGTAGGATGTACTTTTTAGCATTGTATTTTGACATAGTAACGTAACTTGGCATAGATTTATATTTAATCTGTCTAACGTTTTTGGCGTCACACTTGAGACAGTATCAATAATAATTCTAGTAGTATATTTTAATAATTTTAGTAGAGAGTTTGTCTACGGAAGTATTACCACCTTACCTCTTTCTGACGTCAAGCAGACATGCGAGCATTACTGCGTTCCGGACTTGAAGGGTGCTGGTGAAATTACAGGCATATGGGACTTGATAACGGTGACGGGCGGAATGCAGTACCTCTCAGATTTTTGCGATTTAAAGCTCTGTAACTGTAATGAACAGGCTTGTCAGTTATCATGAGGCGCAGCACCCTTGCCCTTCAAATCCGGAACGCAGTAATGCTCACATTACTGCTTGGCAGCCGAAAAAGGAATGGTGGCAATACTTCCCTGGACGATCTCTTTCATATGTAGCTCTAATGCTACAAAAAGTTATATCGTTTAGTGTTGTAATAGACGATCTTTTACATTTACTGCAGCATGTCGCTTACCACCAGGCGTTACTAGGTGAAATAGAATAGTGGTTTCTTCTCCGGTTTGGTGGATGACCATCCAGTATATAACCAGAAATAGAGACGAAATGTCATTTAATTTGTTTGAATACTATTCTGCCAAAACATTATGTGACAACTGCGCTCCAATTGGTCCGCCCGAATTCGAAACAATTGTTTCCAAAATTGCATATTTAATTACCGATGAAATGTGATTCAGTTTGTTTTTGTATTTAGATGTTTTTCCTACTCCACCGAATGGAACAGCCCCCATTGTTAGAGATATTAACTTTATTACAATAAGTACAGAATATTTTTGGAATATACGGAGACGTACACACGGGTCAGTTGTCGGCGCTATACTATTTCAGTTTTCTAATTTGTGATTCCAGCATAAACCAGAGTTGATATTTAAAACTAATATAAGGTCCATTTACCTGATGAGTTGCCAGGGGTGGATGGCCCTTATTTCGTCTCCATTTCTGGTTATGTACTCGGTGACTGTTACCGCTAGCGACCATGTAAAATGTTTGTATACAAAATGTTAGGGGAGCTATTTAGTTTGTCATTCAAAACTGTGAAGTTATTTACGCGTACAAGTTATTGTAAATACAAATATAAAAATATTTATTACTCTCCACAAAGGTAAATTATAAACGTTTTGGTACAATAACTTAATATTACTACAATTGTCATAGTAAACTCGTGATACTGGTCGAGGTAAAAGCTAAACACGTATGCCTTCCATCAACGCAAGCAGTTTTTAACTTATTTTCTTTTACAGAACGATGACGTTGACGCTGTTCAAGTTGCGGACTTCGGAGGCGACGACGATTGGATGGAATAATGTTTATTTGAAGTTTATTCATTTTAAGGCTGAGAAATTAAATTTGGACTCAGGAATGCGGAATTAAGGCGCTTCGCATTTGGAGCAACTTTCGTTGACGCAACTGGCAACTTTTTACAAGTTTCCATTAACGGTTGCCGGTTGTAGCAACTAAAACGCCAAGGTGCCGGTTGCCGCAATTTAAAATAAACTTTCGAAATCCACGGCCAAGACTGACGATGCGGGGGACGGGGAGGGAGGTGCTTCACGAGTTGCTGTTGCCGGTTGCGGAAACGACAACCGGTACAAAGTTGCAAGTTTCTAGTTGCGGCAATTAAGAATTTATTTAATCATGGATTTCGGCAATCGAAAACTGTAGTCGATTGTCGAAACTCTCAACTGAAGTTGCTACGGCTGCGTGATTTCTTGAAATTATGTGATAAACGTCATAAACAGCTAGTTGCGGGTTGCCAGTTGCCGAAACTCCATGATCAAAGTTGTTCCATCTGCGCACCGCCTAAGACGCTTTCCAACAATGTTCGGTTTTTGTAACAAAACTTAGTACTTAAAACTTACCAAGGGTCGTCTATCTTGTCATTGTTTATTTCAATATTTACGCACATGAAATTTTATTGCCGTAACTCAAAATTGGTGGAATTGAAGTACCTAGTAACGTTTTCGAAATTAAAAAAAAAATACTGAACGAATCTTATCGCGAATAATTGTATATTTTTATCATAATATATAGTTATCGACTTGTAAACGAGAAAGTAAATTTTTTGATTACAGTCAATAATTTTTTGAACTTTTAAAATCGTGTTTTCTTAATACACCATTGTTTTAGTTACGTCAGTATTTGGTTGGATGTGCGATTTATATCTGATATGAATAACTAAAGAAATGTAGATACTTATTTTGTAATTTGTTAGTGATATCAATGTAGTATATACCTTTTCATCAGAGGCTAAAGTCAGCCTAGTGGCGTTGAAATTCTGATAATTTGTAGAAAAATACTCGATACAGGGCAAGCAAGCAATCAGTCGAACAACAATAAATAATTTTGGTAACAGTAGATCAACTTGTGAAAATGTTCGTCCAGGGAAATTCTGCCACCTTACCTATTTCTGCCGCCAAGCAGCATTGCTGCGTTCCGGTTTAGAAAGGTAAGGGTGCTGATGAAATTACAGGCACATGGGACTTGTCAGTTCATGTCTCAAGGTGTCGGGCCTGAGGGGCACTGCCACTGCGTGCCACATCTTTGTGATTTAAAGCTCTGAATGGCACTGCAACCGTTAGGGACGGGCGTGTCGCTTAACCGGGCACACGACTTGTTCATTCCGTCACTTAATATTGTAAAAAAATGTAATTATTATCAAATTATATTTCTTCTATATCTATAATGATCGTTCAGTTAATATTTTTCTGAAATAATAGTGGTTGTATTTCTAAATCGATAAATAAAATCTGAAAATTTATATAGTTTTAATATGTTTTGCAAACACCAAAGGCATCATGTGACGTCATATCCTTAGTATAAACAACGTAATCGTCATTTTTTAGCGAAATTGAGTTTACATATTAAGAACTCGGTTTTCGCGAATGTTACACATAGAAACAAAAACATACGCGATTTAAATCCAGAAAGAATAGTTTAATTTCTTCAAAGATTGAAGAAGTACCACCCCTATTACGTCGTCGTAAAGTGAATATACCTCTTATGTGATTTCTATGTAATTTTTTAAGACGAAGATAAAAATGTGCAAAATGTAGTAAACGCAATAATGTTTGTAGTTAGCATTTTTATTACTTATACATCTTTCAGATACAATATTACTTTAATAATATATTTGAACAAGAAGCTTATAAGATTATGTTGTTTTTTTTAAGTGAAAACATAACTCGGTGTTCTCCGTTGGTTTTTACGCGCCAATATCACGAAAACCACCAAGATAGATATGCGTCGTTTATAACAAGGAGGGCAGTGTAGATAAGCAAAGAAACGTCACTATATCGATGCCTTACGTTCTCAAACTCGTATCTTATAAAGAGTAATTATTCAGGAGATAGCAAAACTTTCTATTTATTTTAAATTTCTTATCAATGGTGTTTTGATTTGGATGTATTACTTTGAGAATAGGTAAACGCCAGTGTGTGAATATGAAGGAAATGTTTGCAATTGCAATGCAAACGAGTTTGAGAACGTAAGGCGAAGATATTCACCGTGTTTTCTTCGTTTACATACTTTTTAACAAAAAACAGTAAAAAAATTTGGACTGAGAATAATTAGGCAAGTTTCTTGCAAGTGGCAAGTGCACGTTCTCCAGTTTGTTTACTTACAAATTACGTCACACGTGCTGAGTTGATAACTAGTACCGTTTGTCATTTATTCATTGTATCACATGGGTAATGTGAAAGTTCTTAAAATAGTATTAAGTTCAGGCATATAAGCCTACACAGGCTTACAGGCTTACAGGCTACACAGGCTTACAGGCTACAATTTGTTAACTTAAAATAAATTTCATCCTTATTAAACTAAAATCTATAAATTTAAACACAATATCAAATTATTGTTAAGTAAAAAAAGTAATTTTAAATATTTAAAGTGCTAATAATGTAGGGGTTAAAAGAGTATCAAAATTAAAAATAATATGCATTCTTAACAACGTCTGAGCGACAAATTCTTTCTAAATACAGTTTTAGGGATTTGAATCCGCTAAAGTTAATTTTAAATGCTTACTGAACAGTTGTACAATTCCCTACCAGTAGATATTGTTCAACGCAGACATTGAAAAATGGCAACACTATTTGAGGTTTGACGTAATTTGTGGTAACGAGTTCATTGCATTGGTACATTGAAATTAAAACTACTTTTTTCCAGTTCCAAACCACTTGTGTTTGTTTTAACCAACAAACCAAAGTATTAAGCTTTTCATTTTTATGAAATTTTATAATTATAATTGAATATCATTGGAGTACAACATCGTGGTAATGAATGAACCTAATATTACAATTATTAAAGCGCCATCTCTAGTCAACCGCGGGTAGCTGTAAAGGTACTTGATTGCGTGAAGAAAAATTTACATAGATTTCTCACAGATGGCACTATGGCAAAAAGTCGTTAAAAACAATTTTTTCAATTGTCTTGATCACGGGAAAGAAAATACTTTTATTGCCAATAATTAGTAGTATAAACATTAAAATGGAAGAACAAAATAAACGCCACCAGGTTGTCTTTCGTCTTCGGGCGCCTTTAAACGCTTTTACAAGCGCTGCAGCCGCGACACGACTAATTTTCATAAAATATAAGCACAATTACAGCGCCACTGTTGTGAACTACAAATACTGTAGCGCTTATACAAGCATCTAATTTGAAGGGGCCCTTATGTCGTTAGTCTTGAATGGTTATTTCTTGGTCTATGTTGTTTAACCATTCGTTGCCTTGTGTAGCTTTCCTTCTAATTGACAATTTTGGCCAGTGATAGCATTTATCGCGTCACGTGCTTTATTATAATAAGACTGACTTTTATTGGTATGTTCGTTCGTGTCTTCATGAAACCAAACATGTTTTCCTATGGGGACAACACAAAAAAACTCTGTTAGAACATATTAAGTGTTGTAATAAGGACTGAAACTTAAATAATCTTTGTTTCTTGTAAGCAAATTACACTTGAAAACGTCATATTGATTAAACTCTTGAGAAGTAAAGTTTTTCTTATACTATAGTTTAAACCTCGTGAATATCAATAATGCTCCTTAAAAGATTTGTAACTTAGATAGATAGATTTTTTTATACACATAAACAAAAAAACAGTAACATATAATAAATACAATTTATGCATTAAAACAACAAAAAGGACAAACACAGAAATATGTAAGGCATTACAATAAAAGCTCGTAAAGCGTTGCATATGTGCGCTGTGGTGATAAAAAGGCCGTAACTCAGCTTAATTGCTGCTCAATTAGAGCAACGTACACAACTGTTAGTACTGTTTGTGTCCACATAGTAAATAATAACAGAATAATTAGATTGATGTTTGCGTTAGGTTAATACGAGTTACAAAAATAAAATAATGATGGAAGGTAGCAATACCATAGACTCAAAGTACTTCGGAATACCAAGTTTTTGTTTGCGTATAAACATAGTAACTTTGTGAAGACGACTGCCAAGAACAGCTGCTAATTTTATTCCTCATATTAATGTTATGTCTGTCACTATTTTTCATAAAAAATACTATTCGTCTTATAGAACAGTAATAAACATCATTGCTTAGTTGCAGAAGTAGGTAAGGTAGCTTCTTTCCCCAGAGGAACTCTTTCAAGATGAAGCAGCGGTTTTTCCTTTGCAATTTCTATTTGAGTACCTATAGTAAAAGTTATTTGGTTTCGTATACTGTGAACATGCTTTTAAATTAATGTCAGCTAGATTAAGGTATTTGTATAGTTCTATATTTGACATAATATGAATGAATCAATTTGAAAGAAATCTTTACATGTTATCATATACAGAGCGTCTCTCGACTGTACCAGAACTGATATCGAAAATACGTTACCCAAAGGGTAAAACGACATCATCAATAAGAAATATAAAAATGTTAACGTTCAACTTCTATATTACATTCGTAGAGAGGCCTTTGTTTTAGTTTCGAACAACTGTTGCTTTGTTAACAAAAATCAACGACGTGCTGGTCATGGACTTTGCTAGTATAATTTTACGTTTTAGTCTATGCCTAGTTATTAATATTTTTTTATATATTTTTGTATCTGGAATAAAGCAATTGCAAAACAATGTATTTTAGGATAGATGCAAGAACACAACACGATGAGCATTGGTAACGTTCTTGTACCTACGTTGCATTTTAAGCTTGCTGGTTTCAATCAAGCCCTCGCGTCAAGCAACAACTACGCAGCCTTGCATAACAAATAACTATATATTTATTATTATTACTTTATTCACGCGCAAAATAGGCGCCTTGACGTCGAATGACACCAGCTTTTACACCAAGTACCAAGTACTTTATTCCAAGTAATTTAGTTATCTGTAAACTTTAAAGTAGGATAACTAAAATCTCTTTTTACGAATGGCATTTCATAAAGAATTAAATTTTGGATATTTCTAGTTTTTTTTAAATGTATGTATTTTGTCAGTTGCCCAAAAACGTAGCCACTGCTTGAAATGTTATTTTTGATTTAAGAAAAATTGTAAATTTATATAAACATGGGGCGGCGCGAAGATATCTACAAAATTGACTGATTTAAAGGTAGTTTTTTTAGATAGAAAATTCTAGAAAATCTAAATTCTTAGGGTTACGCGCCACCCCAATGTGGATGTTATGTAGTACTACATAGTTGAAATTATGTAAAGGTTGATTCTGATAAGTCTGCAAGATGTTTAAAGAATGATATATTCCTGTATGAAATCGTTAAAAATAATGTGTAAAATTTTATAATACCAAACGACCGGACGAGCAAGCAACCTTGTAAGACACGCCCGTCCATGACACTTGCAGTGTCACTCAGTGCCTTAAATCGCAAAGATCTTAGTGGCACTGCCGCGGCGCCCGTCATGCTGAAACATAAGTTGACAAGTCCCATGTGCCTGTAATTTCACCAGCACCCTTACCCTTCAAAACCGAAACGCGGTAATGCTAACATTACTGCTTGGCGGCAGAAATAGGTAAGGTGGCAGTACTTCCCTGGACGAACTATGTCATAAGGAGGTCTACTGGTACTGAATTATTTTTTATACATGAAAATAGCATCCAAATATAAAATAATTATGTACTTTAGTATCATGATTTTAAGGTCAGGCCACACAGACGCGGTACAGCGGGAAAAGCGTACCAGGGCGTGCGACAGCGGAGCGAAAGCGGTTGGTGTAACACCAAAAGCAGCCACGCTTTCTTTTTCTAATTAGATTTCCAGAAAAAAATCTGCTTTTATTGAGAGAGAGCAGAGGAAAAATTCCTAATCTTCGATTTGATTTTTGAGGGGTATATCCACTTTAAAGTTAAAAATAAAATATTGTATGAGTAACTACACGATATATTCAAGCATAGACACTAATCAGAAACATAAAACAATAAAGTTTCCTCGATAGATAAAAAGCACGAAATTACCTCTAAATTTTCACATTTTTTCGATTTATCCTCGAAATGATACAGGTTATTAGGACAAAAATTAGATAATTATATTTACGCATGATCGACAACTGTCACTACGGATTTTTTTTTAATTCCTTTAGTTTTAGAGTTATTCCGCTAAAACGAATTTGGTACTTTTAATGCGCAAAATTCAACATCTCCTGTCGCATGTCACGCGAACTTCAGGCATACATTTGTTTCACAAATTTGGGCGGAGCCACCGTCAAAACCTTTTTGGCATGAGAGCTCTAAAGTTACGCAACAGAAATTTCGATCAAATTCACAAATACAGTCAAAGAGTTTAAAAAAAAACCGTGCCCCACCAATACCGTCTCTGTTGGCCAGAGAATTGTAAAAAAAATGTGGTTACACTACCTTTGCGCTGTAGCCTTAATTATAAATTAATGTATGGAACAACTCATAGTAAAAATATCATTGATTGGTAAAATTCTCCGTTAATAATCCGCAGGCTTTTAAGGGTCACCCAGTAAAACTATATTAAAATCGAGTATATAACCAGAAATAGAGACGAAATAAGGACCATCCGTCTCTGGTAACTCACCAGGCGAATGAACCTTATATCACTTTTAAATATCAACTCTCGTTTGGGCTGAAATCACAAATTAGAAAGCTGAAATAGTACAGCGCCGACAACTGACCTGTATGTACGTCTTCGTATATTCCAAAAATATTCCGTATTTATTGTAATAAAGACTTTCTAACAATGGGCGGCTGTTACATTTGGTTGTGTGGGAAAAACAGCCATTCATATAGCAATTAATTACAAAACAAACGGAATCTCATTTCATCGGTAATTAAATACGTAATTTTGCAATTTTCGTCCATTATAGCAAATCCCAAATTAAACTGGTGGATTTCAAGGGAAACAAATGACGACACCCGTCAATTCGTATTCGGGCTGGCCAATCGGAGCGCAGTTGTCACCGTAATGATGTGGCAGAAGTTTTCAAATTAAATGACATTTCGTGTCTATTTCTGGTTATATACTCGATGACTAAAAATAACGTATTATAATTTTAAAGTTATAATCTAAATAATAATAAGTGAAAAGCTCGTCATTAGAAAATCGACTTAGTGCGCTGAAAAACAATCGTTGCCTATTGCCCCACCGGCAAGAGCCTAGCTCTTATGGCGCCTTCAAATTAGACGCTTATATAAGCGCTACAGTGGCACCAATAATTAGTGAACTAAAAATTACTGAAGTGGCACAGACGCATTACTGCAGCGCTTCTAATTTGAAAGCGTCATTAAATAAGAAGTTGTAAATGTTATTTCTTTGATTGATGTACAAAAAGAAAATACGTATTCTATAGATTATGTATTTAGTTTCTAGTCGATAAGTTTGCTTTAATATATTGTAGAAAGCTATAGATAATAAACTGAGTGTGTGTTCCATAAATTGTTTTTGTTATTAACAAAACTCAAGCTTGTCTATTCTTCACAAAACGGAGTCCCTTTGAGGTGACTTCGACTTTTCGTGATGTATCCATACCGATAGCCGATCGTCTCCAGCTACTTGGAATGGATCTGTCGTCCAATCCATCCATGGCCAAAAATGCAGGCATCCTTTCCAGGGTGAGGCGTTGCTTTACACCGGGACAGTTGCTCCAGCTGTACCAAGGACCAGTCCCGACGTGCATGGAGTACTACTGCCACCTTTGCGATGGGTCTCCTACATACCAACTGGTCACTTTGGATTCAATCAACAACCGTGTCAAGTATAGGTGACTCAGATCCTTGAACGCCACCATAAAGTTGCCTCCTTAGCAATATTCTACAGGATATATCAAGGAGTGTGCGATGGAATTACGCGAATTAATTCGGTCTTCCCCTTTCCATCATCGGGGTATCTGACGTAGGCTTGGGTACCACCACTATGTTGTGGATATTCCAAAGATTCGCACGAAGTTTCCACATTTATATGGGGAACGGCTATGGAGTGGAATTCCCTGTCTGCAGACTTGTTCCCTGAACGTTATAACTTGAACCTTTTCAAGGCGAGAGTGAATAGGCATTATTTAGGTATGCATGCTCAGTCGTCGACCTCTTCTTCACTTTCCATCAGTTGAGATGGAGGTCAAATGCGCACTTACATTTCTTTAAAAAAAATGTGTAACTAACTGTCGTTTGGTCCAGCCATCCTAACGGACACTCAAAATCAGTTCACAAATACAATGCTAAATAATAAAAAAATCGATCGAATTGATACCGTTCTTTTTTTTAAGTCGGTTAAAAATAGCTATTTGGTTTTGGTACTCGTTGCGTCTGGTGTACCAAGAGATACTAAATACGCTGTCTTGTATCGCGATGTCTTCTGTCACTTAGGTATAACAGAAATGTCAGGTAGGTTCTATATTTTATTATTTATATTGTTACAACAAAAAACTTAGAATGTATTGCTCAAATTGTTTATTGCATCAATCAACATGTTGATTCTTCAACTGGGCGCGTTGCAGTCGACGTCTCGCGCGCCGCTTCTCGCCGTGTGCGCCGTATTTATGCTTCGATAGATGGCGTTGGGATTTGAATAGAAGTGAGCATTTGTCGCACTAAATAAGAAAAGCGGTTTTAAAATGGTTATTAAAATTCAATCTTTATCTCATAGGTAAACAAATTACATTTCAAATCTTCATACTGATTAAACTCTACCGCTCATTCGTAAGGCAGATTCCCCTGAGAAGAATGAGCAAGAAAACTCTAGGTTGCTCTTTGTCAATATACATTTAATACACTTATCAAATATCTATTGATCGAGACAACCTGAGAAAGCCAGACGTGTTAGCCGCCTCCGTGGCCGAACGGTTACCTTGCCGGGCTGCCACGCAGAGGTCCCAGGTTCGATTCCCGGACCGGAAGAAATATTTGTATGGCCCACATTTATTTCTCTCGTGAGTTTGGGTGTAATTTGTGATTGTCTATGTGTGTGTCCAAGACACCCGCAATACAGGGTTTCCCTACATTATTGTAGTTGCCACCTTACCATGTTCAAATCTTGAAGGGAAAATCACAAGGGGCTTGTCGACTTGACGGGAAATTACAGACACAAGGGGCTTGTCGACTTACGTCTCTGGGTGATTGGAGCAGTGGCAAAGCCCAACAAATCTTTGCGATTTAAAGCTCTGAGCGGCACTGCAACTGTTATGGACAGGCGTGTCGCTTACCACCAGGCGCACGACTTGTTCGTCCCGTCACTTGGTACAATAAAAAAGATCTGAGAAGCACTGACATTGCACACATCACTCTGGGACATATTAAATTGACCAGTCCCATGTGCATGTAAGTTCACCAGCACACTTACCCTTCAAAACCGGAACGAACATATTAACTGCTTGACGGCAGAAATAGGTGAGGAGGCAGTACTTTCCTGGACGAGCTCTTTTACAAGCTGCTCTACTAGTTTTAGAAAAGTGCGGATCGTATAAGAATATACCTGTATAGATGCTACAGTTCTGTGGCATTCAATGTGCTGTATCAGACATTTTCTACTGAAGTAAGCTGCAGCACAAACATCACATATATAAGGACGTTCTCCCGTATGCATTCGGCGCTCGTGGACCTGTAACCCGGTGGTCAATTGTAAGTTTCCTTAAAAATTTGTGGAATTACATCTATTTGCCAAGTTTTATTGAAATTGGTTAACCGAAAGTGGGTGATATTTAATGAACATTACGTTTATACTCGTAACATTGAGTATATAACCAGAAATAGAGACGAAATGTAGTTTAATTTGTTTGAAAACTATTCTGCCAAATCATTACGGTGTCAACTGTGATTTAAATAAATAAATAAATAATAATAATAACGTTTGTTTTCTCTTCTACACACAGGCCACCAGGTTCCCACATCTCACAAGTTATTTACACAAGATATTTTTAACACTGCTTGTACCAACGAGAAATATTGTAATGTCGCTTCACAATCTACAGATTCAAACATAGTAATGAGTTGAATCTTGCAAATTAGAATCTCAAAAAGAATAAAAGCTTTGTACCATTTACAGTCCTATGAAATTTAATTTCTTGAGTCCATGATTATTATACCCATCGACTGGTAACACATTAGCGATACAGCTCTTATAAATATCAATTCTCGTTTGCACTGAAATATAGACAGGCCAACTACTGACCTGTGTGTACGTCTCCGTATATTCCAAAAAATATTCTGTGTTTATTGTTGTGTAATAAAGATAATATCTCTAACAATGCCGTGCTGTTCTATTCGGTGGTGTGCGAAAAACAGCAAAACATCTAATTACAAAACAAACGGAATCACATTTCATCGGTAATTAAATATTAAATATGTAATTTTGCAATTACCGTCCATTACAGCAAAGCTCAAGTTAACTGGTCGATTTGAAGTGAAACAGTTGACGACACCCGTCAATTGTTTCGAACTCGGGCTGGCCAATCGGAGCGCAGTTGTCACAGTAATGATAAGGCAGAATAGTTTTCAAACAAACTAAATGACATTTCGTCTCTATTTCTGGTTATATACTTCATGATTATACCACTGTAAACATTTTAAGTATTAATAATAATATAATAAGTGTTGTACTCAACAGGTCAGCGGTGCCAAAACCGCGAATTGGATTGAACAACATGCATAATAAATAATTATGATTGGCCCGCCTGAATTCGAAACAATTGACGAGTGTCGTCAATTGTTTCACTTCAAATCGACCAGATTAACTTGAGCTTTGCTATAATGGATGAACATAAGGCCTCGGAAGAAATTGGGGGCGTTGATGCTGTATAGGGGTGCTACCGCATTTTTTATGTCAAGTTAATATAAAAATTATTAGTTTTCAACATTGACTTACAAATAAATGGACGACGGGTCTAATACAAAAACCACGACAAAAATGTCCCAAGTCAGCCTATTTAAACGTAGTGACATGTAAAGGAATATGAAAAAGCTAAAACGTTGAATTTAAATTGTAATGTCATCGCAGTACTGTCTAATTTTGCTTGCTTCGCTGTCAGTCGAACAAACGAAGACTAAAGCGTGAATGACGCTCTGTATACGATTTTAACGCCCCATAAGTTCGGACACGACGCGATTTTTAGCGCGGACCCGACGTCCATATAATTGTAAGTCAATGGTTTTCAATCCTTTTTTGTGGTGGACGTTGACATTTTTTATTTTGCCTAATTTTGGGAACATATCAGTTAGTGTTTATCCACTCACCATCAACTGAGCGTTGTCAAGAGCGAGGTAACTGCAGTGCCTGCACTTAATATCTCGCGCCATCCCATGGTAGGAGCGACAGTGTCGCTTCAGCTGGTTTAAAGATATGAAACTTTTGCCGCAGTACTGAAAATAAATTTTAACGAAATTTTATTTAAAAACGGATGTTGGTTTGTGGTTGTTGTGAATGTTATCTCTTGGAACGGCTTATCCTCTCTATTACAATAGGGTAATAAAACCATTAACACGTATTTTACTTAAATTGTACATGGGCTTACTTCTTGGTTCATCGTATCTGTCGTGCGTTAAATGCTTTTTCTGAATTCTAGTTTTGAATTGCTTCTTTACTCTTCAGGCCGTTTTTTAAACCGATTTCGTAAAATATCGACTGCCGATGCTATTCTTACTAATTCAACAAATTTGTGAAATTACTCCACTAGTTTATTATAATTGTTAATACAAAGATCTAAGGTGTGCTAGAAGACGTGTCGGTTGGAATCCGGCCGGATCGAAGGAATTTTTTCTGAGTGTTCGATCTTTGTATAACAAACTAGTGGCAAAAAATAATTGAATATCAATTCAATAAATATTTAATTACAAATAGCGACACTAGCCAGTGCTGGTAGCTGTAAAGGTATCTAACTAGGTGACGAAATACTTTCGTAGATTTCTCATAGATGGCGCTACAACAAAAAACCGTGGAAAACCAAATACAAAGATTCAACAAGCACACAGAAAAATTCGTGAGGTCCGGTGGTTCGTTCTGTGGTTTAGTTGGCTTACCTAGCGAACCGTGCCAGAGGCCTGACACGGTTTGCTAGGAGACGTCGGTTCGGATCGAAGGAATTTTTTCTAAGTATTCGATCTTTGTATTTATAATTCCAATAAAGTTAG
The DNA here is from genome assembly GCF_003589595.1 of Hyposmocoma kahamanoa. Taxonomy (NCBI): domain Eukaryota; kingdom Metazoa; phylum Arthropoda; class Insecta; order Lepidoptera; family Cosmopterigidae; genus Hyposmocoma; species Hyposmocoma kahamanoa. Next base: position 338,214 of record NW_020653730.1, read on the forward strand.
TTCCATATAAAGATTATCAAGTTTAATGCCAATGCGTAAAAGCATGTAAACTAATTGTTTGTACTATACAGATGACACGTGAGTTACCGAGACGGGTCATAAGAAGAATCGGTGCATATAATATTTCACCTATAACCCACAAATAAAAATGATCAAATCATGGCACAGTCAGTGGCGGATTTGCCCTAAGGCCCAGTAGGTCCGGGCCTAGGGCGACCAGATTTTAGGGGGGCCAATCGTGACAAAAAATTCACTGATGACAACAAGAAATACATATTATAATAAATAAGTGATAAATCTGTCATAGATTTGTCATAGATGGCGCTACGACTAAAAAGTCGTTGAAAGACCAAGTACAAAGACACGACGCAAGCACATAGAAAAATTCGTGAGGTCCGTTGGTTCGTTCCGTGGCTTAGTTGGTACAGCGTCTGGCAAGGTATGCAAGAAGACGGTGTCGGTTCGAATCCGACCGGATCGAAGGAATTTTTTCTGAGTGTTTTTTCTGAGTGTTCGATCTTTGTATGAATAATTATAAGAAATACATAACTCAAAGTACCTGAATATTCTAAAGGCTCACGCACATTATGGTGGGCCGCACTGCACCGCACCATATAACAATATTCTGCCTAAATCAAATAGTAAATTTGTAAATCGATATCAATAACAGTTGGCAATAAAGTAAATTCATTATGTAATCTACCAGTATATGATAAGTGCTGAGAAAGGGGCGGCTGGTATTGACTAAATGGCCTGGGGCATAGGGCGGTCAAGACTGGCAAATGCGCCACTGGGCACACTTTCAATTCGTTATTTAACACTCACTCGGAACTTTCATTATAATGTGTAATCTGTGGGTCAACTTTACCCAGAAGACAATCAACGCCCTGCGCGTTCAGTACAACAACGCGTTCAGGGTTTTATTGGGTTTGCCACGGTACTGCAGCGCATCAGGCATGTTCGCGGATGGTTTCCATGCTATCCTTAGAAAGAGAGCTGCCTCATTAATAAGTCGTATCCGTTGCGGCACGAATGAGATTCTGCGCGTTGTGGCTGGTAGAGTGGATTGCCCGATCATGCTACATTGCATGAAACTGCATTTAAAACCATGTCGATGATGTATTTGATATTTAAATTAATTTGTTTAATTATTCTATGTTTTTTAAGTTGCCTTTTGTTTATTTTAATGTGTGTAAACATATTGAATTATCTAATCTAATATTATAACTGTAAAATATAGACTGTAGTTGTCTGAGAATAAATGATTTTTGATTTTGATTTGATTATCAAAAATGCCCCACTATTGGGCACTCTTATATCCCCTAAGATATTTTCCTTAACCAGTTAAAGATTTTTGTTAGTTTGTTGATAAATTGACTTACCTCACATATGTATTTAAATCCTAAATGCTTTTTCGCGTGATTTATAAAGCAAGCCCATTTGCTTACAGTTTTTTTGCAAACTTTACATTTTACCGGTTTTTTAGGATCGTACTTTCCCTCCACTAAATCCAAATATGTTTGTCGTTTTTCTTTTTTAATACTTCTGATAGGCTGTATATTGTTTTCTTTTGCTAAGCTCGTTGTTTCTACGCCATCTTGCGATAGGCCGCCATCTTCCGAAATTCTATCTAATTCGACTTCAATTTTAAATCCGCCGAAATCAAAATAATCTTGAGAATTTTCATTAATATTATCAATATTTTCATTAATTTGTTTGTCGGTTTCGATAATTTTATCAATATTTCCTTTATTTCTTCTTTTATAACCCATTTTTAATAGTTTTATTTCTGTACGGTGACTCTGGTTTCGTAGTTGTAATGATGAGTTAACTTGATTGACGCATGTGGTGCATATTTTTTGTGGAAGACCATCGTCGAGTTCTATCTGGGAAATGACAGGAACAAGGTAAAAATAATCTCAGTACAGAGTACTAAAAAACCGACCTCAAAAGTACGTGGAATTACATACAATTACCAAGTTTTATTGGAATCGGTTACCGGTAAGTGCACAAACCCGGGTTCATCCCCTAGCTCGGCACTATACGGGACTTGACACAGGAGATAATAAAAATCGGTTCTCACTACTAAAAAAAGAACATACAGCCGAATTGAGAACCTCCTCCTTTTTTTGAAGTCGGTTAAAAATAAACAGGGCACTGGCAACACCACGGCAACGCTGTTGTGTACCTTGTTATTTTGTATCACAATCGCGGATAATGGCATCCACGCAATGGAATCAAATCTGCTGCTGTTATAAAACTATTGTTGTTGACAATAACCATTAACCCAAAACGAAATGGCTGTCGGCACCACTGGTATTTACATTGGTTGATATTAACTGCCTGTCGATATCGAATATTAAAATCGACATTATTCCAGTTGCAAAAAGCATAAAATCGTAATTTCAAATATGTGACTTATAACAATAGATGACAGTAAAATATAAAAAGAGAAAGAGAACTTTAGGTTGTGTACTGAAAGATTATAATCGTAAGTTTTTCAAATCGTAGCATCGTCCAATGATTTGATTGGCGCCATTTCTCTCTCATTGCCTATTGGCTATTGCACACTTGTTTTGTTGCGCAACAGCAAAATAGCAGTATAACAACAGCAGTTTAAAAGATGGTTGTTCGTTAATGAGTTATAGGGGAAAGTCTGTTAATTTGGACCTTTCTTTTTAAATACATATTTTTTACTATCTCTCTTGCATGAAATGAATGAATAATTATTAGACTTTGTAAATATAAAGCATTAATTGACATGAATTATTATAGACATCTATAATATCGACAAAATGTGAGATCTGAGCTTTGTTCCAATTTAGCCGACTGGTTCTGTAATTTGGACCACGGGGTCGCTAAATTGAACTTCAAGAGGCTCTGAGGTAAAACAAAAAATTACAATGAAACATAATAATATAAAAATTAGTCTAGGTAGCAAACCTACTACTAAAAAAATAAGTTCTTCACATAAGACAATTATCGCAAATGTCACTATTTTGAGTACATGGTCTCTGATTCCGATTATGGAACCTCACACACTGTGGCCAATAAAATTGGGAGCTCTTAAAATCATGGTAATTTCTATTGCATTAAGCACATTCTCTGCATCGCTATCTGAATCGTCGAAGACCATTTTAACACCCATACATTTCACACTCTTGGTCCATTTTAACCAACAGTATGATTATATTATAAAAACAAATAAAATATAGCCTATAAATGCCGGCAACCGTTTCATGTAAGTTGTCACGCCAAGTCAGTGTCAGGAATTCATTCATAACAGTTCTTAGTTCATGAACTGCTCAATCGCCAAAATATTATTGTAATTTATTCCATAGGTAAAATAAATTTACACTTGAAAACATCATTTTTAAGCTACTGCTCAATCACCATGCTGTCTTCCCTTAGAAGAACGAGCATGAAACTCTATGGATTGCTCTTTTTAAATAAACTTAAATGCTATGGAATACGCTTTGAATCAAATTTGTATGGAATTTAGAGCCATGTCGTCTTTCCATACATCTTTATCTAACACGTAGTATTTAATTTTGTAAACTCTATCTAAGTAATAAAAATACTGTACAAATTTTTGTTCAATTAGTGAATAAAGATTTGAAAATACTAAATGTTACATTAAACATTAAAACGCGTAAATCAATTTACATTTTTCGTAATCAGATAACAAAAACTTAACCCATCAGAGTATAATAACCTTAGTTTGAGGTTACTTACCTTCAGGCCCGTTGTCAAGGCCAAAACAAGGCTATATCTCTCACACTCTGCCGTATTTACAAATATACAATTCAAATTGTTACTGTTTAAACATAATCTGCATTTATCCATTTTGCAATTACAAGAACAAACACAAATACGTTTTCTAAAATCCGAGTATAGTTCTTTTGGCAGTATAAGGGTGATAATTTAAAATGTCGACAATTGAAATGAAATTTCGTACAAGGAGTTGTGTCTTAAATTTGGCTGCATTATAACAATGACGTTTTTATTTCTTTTCTGTTGCGTTTCGTTATTGCTTCTATTCTGTTTCTATGATATGTTAATAGATGGCGCTAACTTTATATTATTAGTTCGCATTTGCTGGAGTAATTTACTAAATAAAATATCAATAATTTAGTATCGAGTATTGTATATTAGAGGATATTTTTTATTGTTATGAGCCGGAGCCTCATCTTGAAGTACGAATATTGATAATAAAATTAGAATTCTTTTTCATAAATTACATTTAGTAGCTCCCTGGGAAAGAGCTCGTCCAGGGAAATACTGCCATAGTAATGGGCGATAGTTGATCAAATATCGATTGTGAATTGAATAGTTAATAATCTACTAGGTAAATATAAATATCGCAATAATAATAGGATCGATTGGTACGAAGTAAGTAGTAGGATCGACTTTTTTTTTTACATTCCGTAGTACAGATGACCTTTTTTAGACACCGAAAATTTAATTAAAAATTATTAAATTAGTAACTATTTCGAATTATTTTTCGGTGAAGACGACTAAATAGAAAATCGAATGTCGGATAGTGCAACTATCGATTTATTGGATATTTTTTTTAGTAACAATCGCCCATCGCTATATTATGTAAGAATTAAAGCGTTCCAGTTTTTAAGGGCTGGTGAAATTAGTTACAGGCACATGGGACTTGGCAGTGTCCTTCAAACTGCAACTGATATAGACAGGCGTGTCGCTCAACACCAGTCGCACGACTTGTTCGTCTTGTCACTTGATATTCATTCATTAGCAGATATAAGTTGATTATTATGTGTATTTATTTGATTCTCTTTTTGTTATTTTGTTTGTTTTGTTTACTAATTTAGTAACGCGCACACTCTCATAGCCCCGCATTAGGGAAACCCTGTGTCGCGGAAGCAACAGACACACACATAGACAACCATAAATCACACCGAAACTCACGAGAAAAATAAATGTAGGCCATACAAATATTTCTCCCGGCCTGGGAATCGAACCCTGGGCCTCTGCGTGGCAATCCGGCAAAGTTAGTTAGTTATTTAGTATTCAAATTAAAAGTACTTACTTAACCTCTTGTTAAAACAAACATTTGAATATTAAGTAACATTTTATAAAAGAAAGGGTATCCAATAGTTATATTCAAATCAGCTATGTATGTTCAAAACGAACAAGTAGCTGACGTTTTAACTAAACCTGTATCTACTCAAGTGTTTAAAAAGGCTAGGGAGTTTTTTTAATAGCTGCTAAGATTTCTTATCAATTATTTGTTAAGGTCTTTAGAAATAGTTTAAATGTTAAGTTATATAAATAAGCTTCCCTTTTGTGTTTAAAATGTACTCTTATTGAGGGGGGCTGCTGGAATTTCAATAAAAGTAGTTTGGTTTCTAAATAGACAATAGTGCTGTAGCTGTATCATCAATATCCATCCGCAACGCTCGTGCACTGGCAAACACTAACTGAATTTTCGCTCGCGCTTCCTATTTAAGGTAGGCGTCTACAGATCCGTAGCACACGCATCGGACGGATCACATTATTCGGATTTTAATACTATTTGTATAGAAGTTCATACAACTGCGTCAATTCATCCGCATCGCATGGAACGCGCCGGTCTGTCGGAAATGCCGACGCAGTTGCTCGGAGGGGCAACTTTTCCGATGCGTGCCGACGACGACGTCAAAGTCAAAGTCAAAGATTATTTATTCCATAGGTAAAATAAATTTACATCTGAAAACGTCACATTTAGGCTACTGCTCGTTCACTACGAAGACACTCCCTGAGAAGAACGAGCAAGAAACTCTAGGGATTGCTCTTTTCAAATAAACTTAAATGCTACGGAATACACTTTGAATCAAATTTGTGTGGATTCTCGAGCCGTGTCGTCTTTCCATACATCTTTATCTAACACGTAGTCTTCAATTTTGGAATATGATATTTCGATCAAAATATTTTTAATGTAGTTTTTAAACTTAGGAAATAATAAACTTAATATATGCTCCGGAATCTTATTGTAAAAACGTAGGTATACAGTTCCCCATAAAAGAGTTGTTTACCTTGGTTAAACGAAATCGTGGTACCATGAGTTTGGACTTAGCTCTAAGGTTAATATTATGGATGTCTTCTTTCTTATTGAAATTATGTATATTTTTACGGGCATATAAAATATTCGAGTAAATGTACTGTGATGCCACAGTCATGATACCAGTCTCCTCAAACTTTTCTCTGAGAGAAACCCGAGAGCCTAGACGGTACACAGAACGAATCGCTCGTTTTTGCAATACAAATATGGTTTGAATATCTGCGCTAACGTCATACGGATTGCGTTTCTGTGGACGTAACCCGCGCGCTGACGGTCATTTGCTATTTGTCAAGAAGAGTAGTAAATTTAACATGAGACATTCGAAAATACTGGAAGAATGTTACGTCGTCGTTTAGCAAATTAGGAAATAGCATAGGATATTCTCCATGTTGCGATCTCTTCTTAATTAGGTCCTGTATCCAGATCTGCCGTCCGTTAACTATAACGCGGCTATCCATTGACTTACAAATAAATGAACGACGGGTCTAATACAAAAACCACGAAAAAAATGTCCCAAGTCAACCTATTTAAACGTAGTGACATGTCAAGGAATATGAAAAAGCTAAAACGTTGAATTTAAATTGTAATGTCATCGCAGTATCGCGCTGTCAGTCGAACAAATGAAGACTAAAGCGGAGTTTGACGCTCTGTATACGATTTTAACGCCTTACAAGTTCGGACACTTTTTAGCGCGGACCCGACGTCCATATAATTCAAGGCGGCATGTAAGTCAATGCGGCTATCACAAAAAACCCATAACTCAGTTTTAGAATATTGAAATTATTTAATGATATTTCAGGTATGCATCGTTAGGGTAAGTTCCGATGCATGCGGGACCGGTGGAAAGAGGGCTTGGCGGATCCCCCCTATGGCGCTCGTACCATAGAGGCGATCCGCCCTGTCCTCGTAGAGTGGGTAAACCGGTCCCACGGGCCACTGTCGTACCACCTTGTGCAGGTGCTGACCGGGCACGGCTGCTTCGGTCACTACCTGCACAAGGTGGCGAGGAGGGAACCGTCCCCGTCGTGCCACGAGTGCGGCGCTGCGGATGACACCGCGCAGCACACCCTAGAGGTATGCAGCCGGTGGGATGAGCAGCGCCGCACTCTGACGGGGACTGTAGGGCAGGACCTCTCGCTGCCGAGCGTGGTTGCCGCCATGCTCGATAGCGAGGAGTCCTGGGAGGCGGTGGCCTCCTTTTGCGCAGAGGTTATGTCGCAAAAGGAGGCCGCGGAGCGGGTGCGCGAGGACGCGGCGGACGCGCACCCGCTCCGGCGCAGACGTACGGGGAGAAGGCGAAGGCAGTTCGCTGCTCGCCTGATCCCCTAGTGAGACCAGCGGGCTCTGGACAGGGACTCCGGAGCCTACATTGCACGGCCTCACTCGTCTGGGGCGCGGGTCGGAGGACAACCGACTCGCCCCTCCGTTGGCGCGGGAGCCCTGGCGTAAGCTAGGGTGGCCGGGCGGCGTCGTGGTGAATGTTCACTGATCCCACGGCGCCGCGCGCCGACTCAACCGGCGAGAGGGAAACCCGGGGGGTTTTAGTGGGGTAGGCCCTCCATTCTGGAGGGAGAGTCCCCACATAACCCCTGAGTCTCCCTGGGCTCAGGGGTATCCATAAAAATTTCACCCCCGTAAAAAAAAAAAAAAAAAAAAAAAGGTAAGTTCCGATAAGTCGAATCTTGTGCTCAATTTTTTGCTATTTAAAACGGTTATTTGACCGTTGGTCACGACATGTTTCCTTTTTTTTTCTCTTCTTTCTTCTTCTGCCAACAAACAAACTACTACGACAAATTGTTTTTCATCACTTTCCAAATCCATTGTCTCGCACACACAAGTTACACTCGTCCGGTCGCTACGAAAAGTGGTGTCGGTAATCCGATTGCTGCGGATACAGAGGACGCACTGCCACAAACGGAGCCGTTTGTTGCGATCCGTCAGCGATGCGTGCGGTTCTGTGGACCGCAGCCGCCGTAAAAGTAACTAGTTACTAGCTTAGAGATTAAGAAATGTACTTCTATAAGGATTTTACAATAGACAATAACCTGACTCGAGTTTTACTACTTCAACAACTAAGAAGCTTCCAAAGTGTCATAAGAAAAGTAAATATCCTCCTGTCACTTTTATACAGTCTTAAATGTACATCTTTACATAAAATTAAATTTAAATATAGATAATAAATGTAAATAATAATACAAATTTTAATATACATGAGATGACTCTCGCACCGGTTTGTTTTTGGCGCAAAGATTGTCCATTGTCATACAGCGAGGAAATGCGGCAAGCGTGATGGGCAGGTTTGCTCCGGGATCAGTTAGGAGCGGGCTTTTTAATTTGTAATTTCTTGATTTATTTAAATTATTTGTTATTCATAACTATACTACGTATTAAAAATAAACTTGACTTTAATAAAAAAAAATTAAGTATGTCGTTAATACTCCACTTTCATTCCAACTTCACAACTTCCCTAAATTACAACTGTTTTGTACGTCAAGTAATTAGTAGACTACCCAAGGACACACTTAATACGCCTTAAAACTGTTATCTCTATAAACAGTCTTAGGGTCGTATTCTAGAACTCTACTCAATGCTCAAGTCAGGATTACACTGGAAACACAAGCACTGGAAATACGACCCTAATAGCAGGGACTTGAGTATGATTTCGAGTGCTTTGAATCATACTCAAATCCTGACTTAAGCATTGAGTAGAGTTCTGGAATACGACCCTTAATATGGTATTGATTTAGATAATAGTTCTCTATAAATGGTTTTAGAAAAAAGAAATTGTTCTTATAGACTTATTTCACTCAAGTCAAAATTTTAACACCTTCGTAACACCAAACAACTTAATTAAGTGTAAACTCTCTTAAGATTTACTCTTATAGTCCTCATTTTAAGTTCATCTGTAGAACAACTGATTATTTTTAGTAAAATTGTTCTATACACATCCAGTAAAGTCCATCCAGAATACTCTAAAAACTAGTGTTCTTAAGTTTATTCTAGATATATTTAATTTATAGACATTCTGTAGTGTTTGTTCTTATTGACAAACACGTTATAGCGCGTCTTCAGTAGATTTTATTTAAAAAAATACTACAATTAGGGTTTTTACTCTATTGGACGTTGTAAGAGTTCATGCAAAACGGATAAAGTAAAGGATATTAAAAGATCTGGTGGAGGTGGTGAACCTTGGACATTAAGTCCCATCATTCGATACAATCAGCGTTGCCAATGCCAATTGTTCAAAATCTCCAAAAATCACGGTTAAAATCCTCAAATTTGGGGAGAGCAAAGTTCATGTTCCCCACAAATTCCCCGCATCTCGAATTTTCATTATTTATTAGAAATACATCGCTTAATTAGTACAGAGTACTAAAAAATCGACCTCAAAAGTACGTGGAATTACGTCTATTTGCTAAGTTTTATTGAAATACCCCTAGTTCCCCACTATACAGGACTTACACTGGAGATAATAAAAATCGGTTCTCACTACTCAAAGTATATTGAGAGGAAAACGCCTTGAATTGGAGAAATAGCAAAATTAACCATTAAAATAATTGCTCTTAAATTAAGTTAGGCGCTATTTATAAAAATGAATCTTCATGCGTGAGCAGCCACCCTTCGAGGTGGATGATTTTCTTCAAAATGAAATGGGACCACTATGGAAGTACCCCCTTTCCAACAAAAAAAGAATCATGAAAATCGGTTCACAAATACCGGAGTTATCGCGTAACATACATACATACAAAAAAAAGACAGTCGAATTGAGAACCTCCTTTTTGAAGTCGGTTAATAAAGAATTAAGAAACTCAAAATGTAATAATCTATTACGTTTGCTATGAATGTAAACAGAATGTAAAAAGTAAAACTAATTATAAAATTAGATGATAATAACGTACACACTCAACATAGCCCCGCGCTAGGGAAACCCTGTGTCGCGGGTGCCATGGACACACACGTAGACAATCACAAATTACACCCAAACTCACCAGAGAAATAAATGTAGGCCATACGAATATTTCTCCCGACCCGGGAATCGAACCTGGGACTTCAGCGTGGAATTCGGGCAATTTTGTTTCAACATTAATCTGTAATCAGGCTGACCAAAAAATAGTGTTTCTTTGCCTTAAAAAATTAAGTAAATTGATTATTTGTTGTGCATTTGGTGACACATGTTAACGTTAGAAATAATCAATGAGTTTCGACCTATATTTAATATTTAAAGTTGACGAGTGGTAAGTTGTGGTGTGGAAGTACCAACTGCTCGGCTTTGTTTATCAATAGCTGATTTTGTTTTGCTTCATACCGGGGGCCGCCCTAAGCGGGAGAAAGAATCGAAACTCAATACGCACCGACTGATAATTTTACAATTCAGAACCAAGTAATAATAATATAAATAATAATATAATATATAATAATAACGCACACATTCGATATAGCCCCGCACTAGGGAAACCCTGTGTCGCGGGTGCCATGGACACACAAATAGACAATTACAAATGACACCCAAACTCACGAGACTAATAAATGTAGGCCATACAAATATTTCTCCCGGCTTGGGAATCGAACCTGGGACCTCTGCATGGCAGTCCGGCATGGTAACCGTTCGGCCACGGAGGCAGTGCTCTAATAATAATTCTATTTAAGCTGCTTGTTAATAATACGAGGGATGTGCGATGTTGAAAAACACGTCGATATAGTCCATCACAGTGTTTCTAACAGTAACGATCAAACTAGCGATGCATTAGCAAATTGATAGATTAAACTAAATGATAAAATGTTAGAATACCCACATTTTCCTCACAGCGCCAATCCCCACAAAATCCGCAATCTATTTGAAACTCCTCACAATTTGGGGAATTCCCTACAAATTGGCAACACTGGATACAACAGTCGTAATTCGCGCTCGGGCCGGTCATGGCCCGCATTCGTTTGTTGACAAATAAATAAACATTGTGAAGTAATTCCGTGTTGTGAAATATAAAAACAATTAAAATGAGCGAATTACGTAGGCCACTGCCGGAGGACTCAAAAAAAACCAAAA
>NW_020653730.1:404324-411069 GCF_003589595.1 Hyposmocoma kahamanoa
AGATTTTCAGTACAAATCGGCAATTTCATACTTTAACCCCTATTATAATAAAACTTAATCTATTAGATTTCGCCGGAAATTCCCGCCGAAACTGACCAACCATAAACAATTTTTCTTTCTTAAAGTCATAGACTTTTTATATTTTCGTGGGGAGCTTATCTTTTCTTTTTGATGTACGCTCATTTTTTATTCTTAAGATTGTAAATCGAAAGTAGCCTAATGGGCGACCAGTCGTCTTTCAGATTTTTTCGTCGCTGATTTTAAATGGCGATAATTCGCCTACGTTGGCCACACTGACGCGCAGCACGGTGCACAGTGGCGCTGCAACTGTGCTTTTAAATATTGTATAAATATTAGTAGTGGCGCGGTTGCAGCCCTTCTACAAGCGTCTAACTTGAAGGCGCCCTTAAGCTCAGGCCACACAGAGGAGGTACAGCCGGGAAAAGCGGTCCAGGGGGAACCTGCGGGAAGATGCATGCGTATCGAGGCGTGACACACAGCAGTCCCAACCGCAGTTCGCGGCGCGGCCAGTGTGACACCAAAGTCAGACACGTTTCATTTTCTACATGGATTTTAAAGAAAGCACCACATTGCTGTTGGATAAAGATCAAGACAATTTTCTGCTTTTTAGCGCTATGGAAGCAACGCAAAAGAAATTTCGGTCGAATTCATATTCAAACTTAATAAATACAAACTCAAGAGCTGCTGACGGCCGCTCTCTGTGGATGGTTGCGTTGAACTTGTCGTGGGACAAAACTGTAGGCCCGCACCCGCCGCGCGTCCCGGAACATTCGCGCTCCCGCCTCTGTGTGGCAGTGATGAATTAACAATCGCGCATTTAAGCTTTTGCGCAAATGAACTATCTAAGCCCGAGTACGACAGCCGAATATCAAAGGCGTTACGCTACTGTAGAGGAGACATTGTAATAATGTGCCTCTGGTCTACGCTTGTACTTACTTCCCCGTCGACGAGGGTACCCTTGCGGCGGGTACCCATAATGAGGGTACCATCCTTGGTGATAGCCTTGCGGTGGGTAACCTTGATAGTGCCCCTGCACGAAATACGAAATAAAAAATGAACAAATGAAATAGGTAATCTTTATTGCACATTAAATATTACAATGATAACACAAAACATAAATGCAAGTGTCACAGAGTAAGCTAATGTACAACAGACGGCCTTATTGCTAGCAGCAATTTCTTCCAGGCAACCATAGGATAGAAATTTAATAGCTAGAAAGGGTCGGAAAGAAGGTGCAACCAAAGAATATCTTTTAGAGGAGGTGTTTTAAATATAAACTATCGTTGACTTACAATTATATGGACGTCGGGCCCGCGCTAAAAAGTGTCCGAACTTATAGGGCGTTAAAATCGTACACAGAGCGTCATTCACGCTCTAGTCTTCGTTTGTTCGACTGACAGCAAAGCAAGCAAAATTAGACAGTACTGCGCTGAGATTACAATTTAAATTCAACGTTTTAGCTTTTTCATATTCCTTGACATGCCACTACGTTTAAATAGGTTGACTTGGGACATTTTTTCCGTGGTTTTTGTATTAGACCCGTCGTCCATTTATTTGTAAGTCAATGTATAGACTGTTTTTTGAAGACGGAGACAGACAGTTCATTGCGTGACAGTATTTCCCCATCGAGTATATAACTAGAAATAGAGACGAAATAAGGGCCATACAATCCTGGTAACTCATCAGTGATACATCACTTATAAATATCAACTCTCGTTTGCACTGAAATATAGACAGCGCCAACGACTGACCTGTATGTACGTCTCCGTATATTCCAAAAATATACTGTATTTGTTGTACTAAAGATAATATCTCTAACAATGGCGTGCTGTTCCATTCGGTGGTGTGGGGAAAAACAGCAAAACATCTAATTACAAAACAAACGGAATCAAATTTCATCGGATATTAAATATGTAATTTTGCAATTGTCGGCCATTATAGTAAAGCTCTAGTTACCTGGTCGATTTGAAGTGAAACAATTGACGACACCCATCGATTGTTTCGAATTCGGGCTGGCCAATCGGAGCGCAGTTGTCACAGTAGTGATGTGGCAGAATAGTTTTCAAACAAATTAAATGACATTTCGTCTCTGTTTCTGGTTATATACTTGATGGGTTTCCCGCTTGCGAGCAGCTAGTGATTGCAGTCGATAAATATTTATCGACTATCGACTGAATATTGGTCACGCTTATGCGATAAATAACCGAACTTGTTTCATTTGAATCATCCTCGACCCATTATTCATCCAATTACTAAACTACTACATACACTGTATTTAGAACTGTTTATAAAATATACAAAGATAAATATTTTCATTTTAATTCAATGTAAATAATGAAACCACAATGTACATGTGTAGCGAGCTACTGAAATTATGTAAACGGTTTCATAAATATTTTAAATTGTTTTTATAGATTTGTACCATTTTATACTAAATAAAAAATGTACGCGCAAACGGACACAACTGCGTCACACCGAGAAACCGGTCTTGGGGTTTGAACCAGCGGCTCGAGCGCATCACTTCTCACCAGTCGCTAAATAGCTTCTACCAAAACTGCATATCGTTCTTATGCTTGTCACTGATTACGTGGGTGTCGAGTGTGCTGTATGCCTAGTTACCTATATTGCGTATTGCTTTTATTTTTGCCCTTACTTCGGACCTTACCTATCAAAGTAAAATACGACGAACGGTGGAGAGACTAAACGGTTAGTATTACAAACACACTTCATATGTATAAAAATTGATCTCGACACTAACAGGTCAACTGTCAAAATAAGAATATAGAAGGTAACAACGCAATTAGTAATCAATAGACTGTCGTAACATTCACAATTAGTAATTTTTGACAAAATTTTATTTTCTTTCACAATCTATCGATAAAACTATCGACAACAACTACGTAACTAAAATTTTATGAAAACTGACAACAATACAAATGTCATTTTGCTCCGTCTTCAAAAAAGAGAGACTATAGGTACTCATTAACAAAATAAATATTTAACAATAATAATAATAATAAATGCATACATTATTAGAATATCTAAAAATGTCTTGTGAAAGAGCTCGTCCAGGGAAGTACTGCCACCTTACCAATTTTAGCCGTCATGCAGTAAAGGTAAGGGCGCTGGTGAAATTACAGGCACATTGGACTTGTCCAATTATCTCTAAGGGTGACGAGCGCAGTGGCAGTGGCCCTAAGGTCTTTGCTTTTTATTTAAAGTTCTAAGTGGTGCTGCAACTGTTATGGACAGGCGCGTCTCTTACCATCAGGCGCACGACTTGTTCGTCCGGTCACTTAATAATAAGATACTTGACTAAATTAAATTATTGATTCTGTCTGGGGATACACTTGAATATTAAATAATACTTCATGATAATATTCTATAATATTTAAATAATAATTAATCGACCCAATCGTAGAACTATTACCTAGTGCAAGACTACTTATAAAGACGGATTTACATTTGTCTGACGCGTCACGACACGACCGGCGTAGATTTCATACACACACCACACACTCCCGGACACACAAATCGAGCCACCTGATTCCGGTTGATATACAACATTTGCCTTTCACGAGGTTTAAAACTATAGTGAAACAAAAACTTTATACTAAAGGTTATTATACAACTTCTGCGTACTTGGATGACAAAAATCCGTGGTAGTAACCCGTTTAGCTCATGGAGGTAGTCTCGATCTCTGATGTTTCAAATTAAAAAGAAATAAATATTGTAAATGTTATTTACAAAGAGCAACCCCTAGAGTTTCTCGCTCATTCTTCTCAGGGGAATCTGCCTTACGAATGAGCGGTAGGTTAAACTCTACCGCTTGTGACGATTTCAAGTGTAATAATGCTTACCTACCTATGAAATAAAGCTTCTTTAAATTCTTTCTTTCTATGAAATAAAAATTAACTGCCTCCGTGGCCGAACGGTTACCATGCCGGACTGCCACGCAGAGGTCCTAGGTTCGATTCCCGGGTCGGGAGAAATATTTGTATGGCCTACATTTATTTCTCTCGTGAGTTTGGGTGTAATTTGTGGTTGTCTATGTGTGTGTCCATGGCACCCGCGACACAGGGTTTCCCTAGTTCGGGGCTATGTTGAGTGTGTGCGTTATTATTACTATTACTGTTACTGTTACTGTTACTGTTACTGTTACTGTTACTGTTACTGTTACTTTTACTGTTACTGTTACTGTTACTGTTACTGTTACTGTTACTGTTACTATTACTATTATTATTATTACTATTATTATTATTATTATTAAAGATTATTTTGAATTTGAATTTGACCTGGCATTTTTATTCTTAAAGGACTAGAATATAAAAATGTAGGTAGTTATCGTCGAAGAGAAAGTTTTCTCCGGTTTTTTAAATTCAAATTTTCAATAATGACTAAAGGAAATAACGTTTAGTATACCAGTTTCAAAGTTGCATAGCATTTAATTTTGAAAATATAAGGTGGGTGGAATTATTTGTCCAGGAGTGTATAAATCTAACTGTATATAATCTAAATGTATGAAACCGATATCATTCTTACGCGATACGTCAGATAAATATAAATCCGGCTTTATTCTCAGGACTTTGTACATTTCGTTCATTATTCTTCGCTGTGAATCGAACGTTGTTCGAATTTATATTTCCGAAACGAAATAAGATATAACAATTCTGAAAACACCCATGGATACCTACGTCTTAGGGGCTGCGCAGATGGAGCAACTTTGACCGTCGAGTTTCGACAACTGGCAACCCGCAACTAGCTCTTTATGACGCTTTTCATATAATCTCAAGAAACCGCGCAGGTATAGCAATTTCAGTTGAGAGTTTCCGTCGAAATCGTTCGAAATCATAAATAAATTCTTAATTGCCTCAGCTAGAAACTTGCAAATTTGTACCGGTTGTCTCCAGTTGCAGTGGCTACCGGCAACCGCAACTCGTGATGCAACTTCACTCACTCCCCGTCGCTCTCAGCGTCTTCACCGTGGAGTTTATTTAAAATTGCGGCAACTGGCAACTTGGCCTTCTAGTTGTTACAACCGGCAACCATTAAAGGAAACTTGTAAAACGGTGCCAGTTGAGTCAACTAATGTTGCTCCATCTGCGGAGCGCCTAAGTTTTAATAACGAGATTATAATTTATTCTCTTTTACTTCCACTGTGTAATCACATAGTACTCTGTTCTTCGAATAAGTCGAAACATTGCCACAGAAATAAGGCAATTCATACTTACATACATATTACTTCATGTTTAATACTTTGTTTTAAATAGCGGAGTATATATCCATTATGTATTTATGTTTCAGGCCACCCTCTCGATTTAATTTTGTTGAAGGATTTTGATCTTTATTTCGAAAATAGCATTGGTAAATTTTTTGCGCTACATTTTTCACTAAAATTATTAAATCTGATTTTTCATGTCAAAGCAAACTGTTGTTTTTTTTTTGATATCACAACTTTTTGAGAGCACTTTGCACTAAGGCCTTGTCTCTTAGAGGATGGAAAAAAATAAAAGAATAGTCTAAGCCTTGTCTAGAAGAAGCGAAATCGTTGCGTCCAGTGCACCAAGTCTGCAAATTTGAAATCATTACGTCTGGTATTCTGTTAAAAGTTAAAAGTAGTGGGTCAACCTAACCGAACCTAATCATGTCTGTGGAATAAACTTCCAACATATACCGAAAGAACAGCAGTTTCCTTATTATTTTAATTCTGTTTTCGGTGTAATGAAATTTCGAACGTTATTTCGATAAAAAAAATCCGTGTTTGTGATAGGTTACCCATCGGGCTACTATTCAACTGCCATTGCAATTTTTGGGTATTCTGCTCTTCAAAGGCGAGACGATACAAAAATTAAGAGATTTAGTAACAGAAGAGCTCCTTGTGAAAGTTCGTCCGGAGTAGTACTAGGGTCGGCAGACTAAAGCACATAAGTCAAAAAAGTGCTTCATTTGTTAATATATAATTATATATTTTTTTGTGTTGTTTTTAGTGTTGGAAGTTAAATAACCTCTAGAATAAAGTTCGAAATGTATGAAGTAACAAATGAATTTGACTTATGTGCTTTAGCCAGTAGATGTATTAATTTAAATGAATGATGTTGGATTTTAACTTATGTGTTTTAGTCCGCCGACCCTAGTATTAGCCACCTTACCTATTTCTGTCGCCAAGCAGTAAAGTCAGCATTACTGTATTCCGGTTTTAAACGCTAAAGGTGCTGGTCATCGACATCATAACCTGTCAATGGTGCTGGTGATTAGAAGCACATTAGACATGGGGAATAGCGTTACATTTCTATCGCCGTGACCGTCGTTCCGGTTCCAAAAAAATCACAGTGATAAATCATCGTGATTTTGTCACGACTGTTACTTCCGTGACTTTGTAACGCCTGTAACTTACATCACGATATACGGTTTTAGCTAGCGGCTTCTTTCTAATACTATACAATGATTTAAGTTTTTACTCCCTTTGTAATAAGTTTCAATTCCATTCAAAAAGTTGATTTTGTATTTAATGTAATTTTGTTTGTTACTTATTTAATGCGAATCTTTGGATTGTTAAAAATAGCAATAAAGTGTAATGTAATTATATTTCTAGTAGAATACACAAAGTAGATTATACATAAATATAAAATACCAACTCTTCCTATAATAAAACAAATATACAAAAACATTTTACTTTGTTCATAAATAGGTTTATAATAACTGCTGCAGATTTTTTTCATCCGCC
>NW_020653730.1:411079-434286 GCF_003589595.1 Hyposmocoma kahamanoa
CGTTATTTATCACCCACCTCTAATGCACATGGGACTTGTCAACTTATGTCTCTGGGTGACGCGTGCAGTACGGTTGGTTTATTTATGCTCACTGGTTGGTTTAGTAAGGCAACATCGTTCATGAGTCATTGAAATTGTAGCTTACGTGGGGCACACTATAAGTGTCCGGAAAGAATAAGAAAAAAATACTATAAATGGTCAGAAATGAATTTATTGTTTCTCAAAATATTCTCCGTTAGCATTAATACACTTTTTCGTATGAATGAACCAATTTTGAAAACATTTATGCCACTCCTCCGTGACAATCTCTGAAACGTATTTTTCATACTCTTCGACAGTCTCTTCAGGTGATGAAAATCGTTGACAGCGTAACTGGTTCTTAATTTTTGGAAATAAATAAAAGTCACAAGGTGCCAGGTCGGGACTGTACGCGGGATGGCTCATAAGGTCAAAGGTCAAAGTTCAAAAATTCATTTGTCTGTCTGGCCATGTGAGAACTGGCATTATCGTGGTACAACATGATACGGCGTTTATGGTTATTGTAAACAAACAGTTTATTGATGTAGAGGTGAAAAAAAATCATAGATACAAAAGTTGAAGTTGAAATTATTGACCCGACCATAGATAGTTTAGTGATGGCCAACTGTACTGCCAACTACAAATCGATTAATTAATTGAATTAATCGATTGGTTTAATTGAATCTGTTGCAATAACTAGGTTTTATACAATGAAATGGAGTTTGCGATTTAAAAAAACGTGATTCAATACTGAGTGATGATATTATTACTTGAGATTAGAATTTTTTCTTACACAACCTTCAAATTTAAAATTTCCGTAATCTAATTTTAAATCATCGAGTATGTAACCAGAAATAGAGACGAAATGTTATTTAATCTGTTTGAAAACTATTCTGTCAAATCATTACGGTGACAACTGCACTCCGATTGGCCAGCCCGAATTCGACGGGTGTCGTCAATTATTTCACTTCAAATCTATGAAATTTGATTCCGTTTGTTTTGTAATTAGATGTTTTGCTGTTTTTCCCACACCACCGAATGGAACAGCCCCCATTATTAGATACATTATCTTTATTATAATAAATACAGAATATTTTTGGAATATACAGTCAGTCGTTGGCGCTGTACTATTTCAGTTTTCTTATTTGTGATTTCAGCGCAAACGAGAATTGACATTTAAAAGTAATATAAGGCCCATTTACCTGACGAGTTGCCAGTGATGGATGCCCCTTATTTCGTCTCTATTTCTGGCTATATACTCGATGTTTCTCGATGTCAGATATTCGTTCGATTGTAATTAAATTTTCGATTCACTAATCGATTACAAAAACTTGTAATCTACTTAATGTGTGTCTATCGGTAAGGATCTTATAATTGGACTTCATTATTGCTTAAGTTTTTGTTCTCTAAGATAGTTTTAGTCTTCCAATAAGTTAAAATAACACAAATTGAAACTAAAATTTACCATGTACTTTTCGATGAAGGAAAACAACGTGATGAGAGTAGCACGTCGAAGAAGGTTCACAACCATTGGAAAACGTGTGAAGGCACCAACGCGCACTGGACCAGTGTCGCGGATTATGGCCTAAGGGCTCTTACATATGAACACGGTACGACGTCGTATCGTGGAAATTCACGGCGCCGCTCCCCAGTGCCGCATTTACTATCACTTTTTATTTTTATGGCTCCATCATTATGAGAAATGATGATTTTACCATTGTCACGGTTGAAAGAAAAAAAACGAAACAAAAAAAAAATCGCTGAGCTCTAATAGGACATTAACCGGTGTTGGTAAGTTGGACCACGGGAGTACTCAGTTGAGAATGTAAAACAAAAGACAACAAATTATAAATATATGTTATTTAAGTGGATAAATTTACATAGAGTAACAATATGGGGGGAGAACACTAAAGTTAAGAGGTTATTTATGTTAATGGGGTGGGGGAATTTTGGAGAAAGTAAGTTATAAAGTGGAACAGCAATATTAGGACAATTGAAAAAAATGTGTTCGAAGGTACCGTCTTCTAGGCCGCACTCGCACAGAGAGTGATCTTGGACTCTGATTTTACGCAAAAATACAGGTGTGCAAACATGGCCTAAGCGCAAACGAGTAATAGTGGAAATGATGTTTTTAGGCAAATCGCGACGTTTAAAAAACCACGGTTTAGTGGGTAGATTTGGTTGGAGGTTACCATAGTGTCTACCAACAGTTTGTCGTGATTCCTGCCAAAGGACCGACCAGGAGGCTAGCATTTGGGTTTTGGTCATGGCGAGCAGTGCCGCTTTAATTTGTTATTTAATATTCACAGATGACATAAGGTTTATTATTAAATAACCCTAGTCGAGGAGCGTCCTGTAGTATGGGACAAAACATCAGAAGAATACGAAGTCATCTTTGAATATTGAATAACAAATGAATGCGGCACCGTGAGTTTCTACGATACAATACGTGCCCAGTGTCGTGACACGACGCGACGTCGTATCGTGTTTATGTGTAAGAGCCTTAAGGGCGCGTCCCCATTATGTCTAACGTTTTATTTATCGTTGGACTGTCGCGACTAGCCAGTTCCCATATCACGACTATCTGTCGGGATTATGTCGAGGTCGTTTATTTTATCGTTGAACGACTGTCGTGTGTAGCTGTTCCCATTAGATCGTGACCACATTTTATCGGTTCACGGCAGCCGCCTTGTCGTTTGCACGACAGAATCGTTAGAAGCTCACATTTTTGTCTGACGAATGTCGTTCTAGCCGTGTCGTTCTTCTTTCATTGTCACGACAGTCTGTCATCGTAACGTCAACTATCTGTCGTTACGACGTAATGGGAACGCGCGCCTCTTCATATACTGACCAAGCCACACCACCTTCGATGGAGTTGATAATAAGGATACGAAAACAAATTTTGATATTTTTTAAATACAGATTTTATTTATAAAATTATTTAGGTACATATGAATTGTATATTAACACGATTCTTACAGGATATCACCAGGAGACCCATGTTGAGTGACACGTGCACGGATCGATGCCGGGTTCACCTTATTTAAAACAGTCAGATTCATAATTTCAGTACAGAGTACTAAAAAAGAACTACCTCAAAAGTCATTCATCCCCTAGTTTGCCACCCTTAAAGGTGGAACATTTTCTTCAAATTTAAATGGGACCACTTCTGAGGGTATCATCCTCTTTCCAATAAAAAGAATCGGTTCAAAAATCAAAAAAAAATCGGAAGAAATCAAAATCGGTTCAAAAATTGGAGTTGGGAGAGGAGTCGCGTAAAATAGACACAAAAAAACATAGTCGAATTGAGGACCTCCTCCTTTTTTGAAGTCGGTTAAAAATAAACTAAGTTATTTATCTACCAGAATCTCACAATGGGGAATGCTTGAAAATTGTTAGCATCACTTGATATTACAATTGAAGACTCTAGGGAAAGAATGGTCAAAGTTACTTCAGCAGAATTTTTGAAAAAAAATAATTTCTAAGTATTGGGGAAAAAGACATGCACAAATACTAACTGAAATAAAATCAATGCTGACATAAATGCATGTAACGTTATGTAATCCGTTTTAACTAAAAATATTTATAAATCTTCTCCAACTTTTGTACCATTTGGTCGCAAGCATTTAAAAGGTGTTTTAAGTGACTTCGATCATTCTTTGCTGGTCCACTTTCTGGGCATTGTCAATTATTTTATATTTTATGTAGTTCTCATTATTATGCATGACGAATATCGGATTCTACACCACACGAGTTCTTTAATTTACAAAGACGATGAAAAGATTTTTGTCCAGTTTTCTAGTTCTAAATTAAAGTGCATTACTATGTTCGTTCTTGGAATCAAAGAAAATCTCATTCCATGATATCATCAGCAAGCAAATCCCGTCGAACGCAAGAACCGGGACATAAAAACACAATTGTCGATTTTTGTCAAAAACGAACATATCGCGGCCGAAATACTTACCATATATTAGATTTGCAATGAGCAATGCTGTTTGCACAACCACTGGCTGTACTATACATTTAATGTTTGCCCGGGAAGTGAGAACTCATCTCAAAACTAGAACTGATTATATACTGTTCTAGACAAAGAAAACTAAAATACACACTTTACATGAGAAAGTTTTAAGATAGTTTTAGAAACCCAATGAAGTTAAAAGTACAAAAATATAGTCTATAGTCCATTTGTTTAGGTACTTCACTAAATGTAAACAATCTTGATACATCTTTTTATTGAAACACATGCTTTACAAATCAATAGGTATAAAAATAGACATGCAATTTCATATGAAGCTAAGTATTTGTATTTTGTATTTGAAGGTAAGGGAAAATCATTTTATAAATGTATATTTTATTAAATAGACATCTCAAGATTGTTTACATTTATTTAAGTACCTAAACAGATGGACTATAGTATGTCTAGACACATGTGTCTGAACGTAAATATCACTTAGGCCGCGATCCCATTATGTCGTAACGTTTTATTTACTGTTCGACGACTGTCGCGTCTAGCCTGTTCCCATCTGTCGTGACTGTGTCGTGGACGTTTACTTTATCGTTGTAGTATCTAGCTGTTTCTACTAAATCGTGACGATAATTTATCGGTTCACGGTAGCCGCTGTCGTTTGCACGACAGAATCGTTTGACGCTGCGATTATCTGACGTCACATTTTTGTCGTGACGATATATTTATGTTCTAGCTCTTCCCATTGTCACGACAATCTGTTGTCGTAAAGTCAAAAAAGTCGTGAACAACAGTTAATCGTATTGTTCTATATGTGAACAACTTCATTTAAGTATACAAGCCGACATTTTAAACTATACCACTATCTATCTTCACCACATAGTGGGAATGCGCCTTTACTAGATTTTTTGTAGAACAGAATTTGAAAAATTTCTGAACGACTAAAATTTCAAATTTTTTCACCAAACTCCCGGTCGGGCGACTTTGACTTTGACGTACACTGACAGATGACGTTTTCGAGCAAAATGTTGCCAGCCATTAACTTCGAAAATTATCTGCATTATTACTACTGTTAAACTCAAGTGATGCCAACCAAAGAAAAGTAACTTTTTTTTAAAGAAAATGTCAAGTGCATACGACCTCTATTTTTTTAAGGTTAATAGCGCCACCGGCGTCAATAAAACACCGGGTTAAAAACCAGGCTTTTGCCCACCTCTGGTGGTGAATAATTGAGTTCAAGTAATTCAGCGTGGCAGCACGGATTCTTGCTACATCATGGCGGCACAGTATTTTTTTCTAGCCATCTGTCACGCCACCGCTACGTTTAATCCTGCTTCTTAAACTGAAAGTAAAATGAAACTACAATTTAGTATTTCAAACAACTAATCTATTTTGCGATGTTTCGCTTAAAAATTATATTTGTGGTTTAAAGCCACAAATATAATTGGGGGCTCTTAAAGTCGAGTGCCGTAAGTAATAGGTACGTGTTTTTAAGATCTAATTATAATAGTAAATAAAACTATGAAACAGAACCAATATTTAACGTATAAAGAAAGAAAAGCATTTTTTTAAATCAATTTTAAGCCATTTATTAGGTCTAGGTCTAGGTCTAGGGTAGGTAAGATTCCACCGTAAAGCCTCTTCTTAAGACGAAAGGTATACAAATGCTACAAAACAAAAAACCAAAGAGATAGAATAGAACAAGTATAATATAAAATATTTTTTTTATAAATTTTATGGCCCAAACGGCAAGACCAGACACAGTGGCATGATTTTTAGGCCAATTTAACTAATCAGGAGGCAGTATAGAGTTTGAATAGCGTCCTAATTGTTATGTAACACGCTTTTGTGGTATAGATCTCTTCAAATTAAAAGAACAAGGAAATTTCTCTTCTCTTCTTAGTACTTTTCATCCATTTATGTACAAAATGTCACTTTAGTTAGATTAGATTTGTATTTAACGCACACACTCTACATAACCCCGCACTAGGGAAACCCTGTGTCGCGGGTGCCATGGACACACACATAGACAACCACAAATTACACCCAAACTCACGAGAGAAATAAATGTAGGTCATACAAATATTTCTCCCGGCCCGGGAATCGAACGCGACCTCTGCTTGGTAGTCCGGTATGGTAACCGTTCGGCCACGGAGGCAGTTGACATTATAGTTTAAAACTTTCTAGTAAATTGTTTGAAATCCAATGGTGCTGGGTTATCTATATAGTTAAACCATTCACGTATTTATTCCTTGTTGGTAAACAATTTTTTATTTAAAATCAACGCTGTGAGTACCTTTTACTTATTCCTATTGTTACCTATTTTTCAAAATGCCAACACTGGCTAATCTTTATTTGTGATGGCTAGGCAGACTAACATAGCTGCGACCCATATGTTCGATTTCACTTTTGTAGTCAAGCTCCCTGTAAATTATAAACTTTTCTTTATTATTTCTACGTCAAACGTCGCCAATTAGGTTGCCAAGTCCTTTATATTATATGTACGTAAACCTGGTATCGTCCTGTGTACTGGCGGGTTTAGGTAACAAGTCTTGGTAGCTTTATTCTGGATAAATCGGTAGATTGTCTGTGGCGTAGTTCGTTGGGAACATCTATCAAGAGGAATTTGGCGGATGGCCTTTTTTTTCTGTTCTACACGTCGGGTCGAGAGGTTCCAGGTTTTAAGAGTCTGGCAGAGATTTATCCCATTGGGGGCATGGTTCTGCCAACGTGTTCTTTTATAATGAAAATAAGAAATAGCCAGATGCGGTAATTTTGTATCTCCGAACCCCAAACAAAGTATAAAACCCGTGTCATCGGACCACATGGTAAGTTGACCTCTCGACTTTTTCCTTCGTGAGATGTTTCTTCCATTGTGTCAATGTACTGTAACAATCTGTATTGTAGCAGGGTTTTTTTTGTACCTAGTAATTTCAACTTTCATCGTTAACTAAATAGCTGAAACATAATCGCCGTAACTTCTGTTCAGCTGTGAACGATCACATGTCATATGCTCCACAGGTGGTCGGTATTCACGTGTACTAACGTTGCACCTGTAGAAGCTAGGCTGCCTTCGCGGCGAGTCTGGTATGTAACCTAAAAGTGGATCCAGTAACCTCCAGGTCAGTGACATATAAGTGTCATGTCCGTGCCACACAAGTACTTTCAGAAACTCTTATTGCAGTGTGTTAGCTCTAAGTGTTTATATATATAAGTGGTTATATATCTAACTTAAGGTTAACCGTTTATAAATGTAACAAGTAAAAACTAAAAGTATGTCTTTTAAACTCGAAATGTAACCTCGGGAAATTAAAATAATACAGTCGGTGCCCTAAACTTAGCTATTCACTATTTGTACTACGTAAGTGCTATACAAATAGTGGATACTTAAGTGAGGGCACCGACTGTACTTAACAATGTAACTACTCTTAATATATAACTTATATGTTAACGTACATAAATAAATAAACGGCTGGTTATTTCAATTTAGTTGTATGTGAGGCGCCCTTCTTTCACCTCGATTGTACAGAAGGATCGCGACATCCCGTGTATTTTGTGACCCAGTGTTTTTGACTACGTGCATTAAGGAGAGCTATCAATACTTGTGATTCATTATCAAAGCATCAAAAAAGCTAATTGAGTAAAGCCTGTGGAAGCTAGGGTTCTAAAGTTGACATAGGTTATGTTTATAACATTGTTCTGAATTTCGCTTCAGATGTCTGTTCGTAGTAGCAGAAAACAACAAGTTTTCAGTTTGTTCCCAGAAATAATAAAAAAACTCCCACATATTCCGAAATCTGCCAAACTCTGCCACATTTAATATAATTTATTATGTTATTTTATCCATTTATTTGAAAAGTCGTGTCCGCCATCTTGGATTTAGAAATAAATGCTATATTTGTAATGAGCACCCCCAAATACCTTGAAAACGATACCCAACTTGCCATTATTCGAAAAATCGTGCCCGCCATCTTGGATTCAGAAATGAGTGGCATATTCGTAATGAGCACCACGAATACCTCGAAAATGACTCCAATATTGCATTTATTTGAAAAGTCGTGTCCGTCATCGTGTATTCAGATATAAATGCCATTTCCATAAGGATTACCAAAAATAAATTTTTGAAAATTCTTGTCACTTGACATTGTCGATCGACAGTAACGATCGACAAAACCGAGCATATCTGTATGCACCTGATCGACATTGTCGACCGACAGTAACGATCGAGAAAATCGAGCACATCTGTAGGCACCTGATCGATAATGTCGGGCAAATCTGTAGGCACCTTTAACTTAATGATGAGTTAAGCAAGATACAATTTCCCCACTTTTGAGGGAAATGTTATTCCATGGCATCATTATTTGTATATTTGTGTGCGTGGTGACGAGCGTAGATACAAGTTGCTTACGCCTACATGAATTTGGTTTTTGCCTCACTTATGACAGTTCGTTTTATATGAAACTATCATTCTATGCGTTATTAATCTAAGATTTTTTTATTCACGACTCCAAAAACCTGTCACGACTGCATTACCCCACGAAGTCTGAGGAGATAGTGGAGTACATCAGACATAAAGCTAAATACACCCTGACGTTGAGCGGTTGGAGTCCCGCCACAACGTGAATTTCAATTCGTTTGTGGTGAGACGACCGAACATCTATCGACCTTAATGAACGAAGAGTTTTGGCCGAAGAGTGACATATATCGGCGATTCCGCGGCCGGTTACCTGACACCAGATTGCACCACACGTCGCCGACAAGTGCAATTCGTGTAGATAGTCAGAAACAGTGTTATAGTATATTGTATGCTTAGAATAAAAACGCATAGAATTATAATAAAATGATAGTTTCATATCAAACGAACTGTCACAAGTGAGGCAAAAATCAAATTCATGTAGGCTAGTTTTAGTAGTAGGTTAATTTTCGGTTTTAGTGAATATTTATATAAAAATACGAGTACAAGTTGAAACGCGTTACTTCCTTGTGGAATGTGATGTTAGAATCTATTTTCTGTTTGTCTGACGTATTTTTACACTCATTTACCGCACATTTCGTCATTTTTAGCTAAAATTCTTGATCTGTTCGCGGTGCAAGTTGACCTTGAGCACTGAAGGCCCGCCCGCTCGTGTAGGCCCTTTTGGCGCGCTTCAATTTGCCTCACTTAGCGTGTGCGGACTAGGTCTCTATGCGTTATTATTCTAAGGTTGTATGTATATTATTCCTTAAGGTATATATCATATGACTGTTTTATTGTAATATTGTATTATTATGTATTTATGGGTCTTTGTAACCTGAATACAAATAAATAAATAAATAAAAATAAAAATATACAAACATATATGGATAACTAGGCATAACCTAAAACGCAAATTATAGAGTCCATGAACGGCTCTTCGTCGTTATTGGAGCAGATTTCGCCATCCTTTTTTTACACAGTTATTTTCATCATGATCATCATATCAACCGGAAGACGTCCACTGCTGAACATAGGCCTCCCCCAAAGATTTCCAGGCCAGCCGAGTGGACGCGACGTGCACCCATCCGTTACATTAATTAATAGTTATTTTAATTAGCAAACATACGACATTCTTTTTTTTTAAACTCATTAATACTTCTGTGTACAGTATTTTAATACTCATGATAGTTCTGTGTACAGAACTTTAGAAGAACTAAAAAGAGCGCCTTTATGATGTGGTTTACGAACTTATTTATTTAGTTGACAGACAATACAGGAGTTGAAAAATATTATTAATATACAATACCTTTAAAAGGGCCGCAGTTACATAGTGAATGAAATATTTTTTCCAAGAAACCAAGGAATATGTTGAATATTATACTCTTCACATTTTTCCCTGGAAAGTATAACAAAATGTTAATGGGAAATATGTAAGATGTAGCATGCCGCCATGACAATGCTATTATGTCCACATTTAGCTGTTAAATTCGAGTGATAAAACGGCCATTATATCACAAGAGCGAACATGGCGAGAAAAGTGACACATTTTTGACGTACCGCGAGTGCTGCGATCCAATGGCCGCAAAAGTGTGTCGCAGTGCCAAACATGGCCGCAAGGTCATAGCTGATTTTAAAATATTTTGACAGTTCTGCACGATATATTGTCAACGCAAAAATTAAGCGCGACAAACTAAATAAAGAGAAATAATAAAAAGGAACAGGTTGTTACATATCAATTATTGGAAAAAGGTGAGAATATTATTAATACTGTCCTTTCATTGAGAGTAATTACGTAATTAAATACGTAAATAATAAGTAACTACAAAAACCTGCCATTTTTTGTTGATGATGCAATTAAAGGATTACAATTTTCGCAGTGATTACAGTTTACGTAGTTTCATATCTTTATCCTTGTCTTTCAAAATGCATAACAATAGTGAATTATCAAATAAACAAAAGAACGAATGACGCTAATGCGGTGTCGTACCGCCTCAGTATTCGCAATAAAAAAGTAAAATTTTAATAATAGCTATATTAGCTTTATCGACTGCGATCAATATGACACGGTTTATCACATATCGCATGCCATATACCACCATGCTACACATATTGGTGGAGTAAAAGGAACAGACTTTATTTTGATTCAAATATTTTGAGCTTTAAGAGGAACAAATAAAGTCTTATAAGTATTTTTAAGTACATTAAATTTGCTTTTGTTTATCAGCTTACATGTTTTTCATTAAAGATTTTACATGTTAATCATTACGCTAAATTCAATATTTAAGAAAGATAGGGTACGAAGAACAGTCATCGTATTACATACATAAAGCTACAAGTTTAGAAACACGGATAGAAAAAGATCGCGTACTTCCCGATATGGTGAAAAAAGATATTTATATCGTAGTACGCGGATAGGTTACCAAAGCAAAAAATCAAATATGAGACGACCTGAATGTGAAAAATATAAAAGAAAGATCAACGGCCCGTAAAAACTCTAATAAACAGAGGTGATATTTGTGCACTTTTATGAGGTTTGGAGAGGTCCGAAATTCACAAAAACAAGATGGCCGCCATACAAATTTCGAAGCCTTCTATCACGCAACCTATTAGATATAGGTACGGTGTGCTCGAAGGAATGGCATAGAGGGTAACAGTGGGTAACTGCCTGTATCAAAATTAATTCAAGATGACGAATTCAAAATGGCAGCCGAAGAAAAACTTGCATCGATTCGGCTGAAAATTGGCATGCGAGGGTCTTTAGGAGTCCTTAATCATAATATGGAGTCAAAAGTTTTTTTCGTCATTTTTTAAAATTGCCACCATATAAGCTTAAAGCTAAGCTTTTCGTTAAAAATAGCTGCCGAAAGAGACTTGCTCTCACAGGGCTGGAGATTGGCATGTGGAGATCTCTCGAAGTGCCGGATAACAATTTGGGCTCGAAATCGGTTTTTCGCAATCCTCGCCGAACTAAATAAGGAAATAGCGCTCGTTTCTTTTTTAAGATTTCACAACTGTCAAATTGGTATTTTTTTGCCATTTGAATTTGGAGCATACAATGCTTCAAATCCAACCAGATTTCCTTTTTTAATTCTATATGTTTGGAGAGTTTTTCTTATACTTACGACTATAAGTTGTGAGCATGTGAGTGTTTGGTACGGCAATGTCTATTAAAAATCCGATTTTATCAATCCTGTTTTGTTTATTATTATTTACAGTCGTCATGCATCGGATAATTCAACCATTTTGAATAATACGTATGTAGTTTTAAAACAACGCTCATTAGGTGATTTAAAGATGTAAGCCGCGATACACATATAATAAAAGTGTTAAAATTTACGTTAAAATCATTGACTTACAAATAAATGGACGACGGGTCTAATTCAAAAACCACGAAAAAAATGTCCCAAATCAACCTATTTAAACGTAGTGACATGTAAAGGAATATGAAAAAGTTAAACGTTGAATTTAAATTGTAATGTCATCGCAGTACTATCTAATTTTGCTTGCTTCGCTGTCAGTCGAACAAACGAAGACTAAAGCGTGAATGACGCTCTGTATACGATTTTAACGCCCTATAAGTTCGGACACTTTAGCGCGGACCAGACGTCCATATAATTGTAAGTCAATGGTTAAAATACATAATATTTATATCCTTCAAAGACTATCAAAACAGCTTTGTAATATTGTATAATTAAATAAGTGTTAGCTTGTTCGAGCCGGCTCGCATTCGCGTAGCGGTCGTGTCAATCTCGGCCACCGCATCTTGCTTTGCGGGTCATGCAAGATGGTCAGTTTTACAAACCATAAAGCTGAACAACGAATGTAGATTTTTTTAATACATAATATCAAATGCCGGGACGAACAAGTCGCGCGTTTGATGGTAAGCTACACGGCTGTCCATAACAGTCGAAGTGCCACTCAGAGCTTTAAATCGCAAAGATCTGAGGGGCACTGCCACTGCGCCCGACACCTTGAGACATGAACCGACAAGTCCTATGTCTGCCCCACGCTGCCCCAAGCCTGTAATTTCATCAGCTGGGCGGCTGAAGTACGTAAGGCAGTACTTCCCTGGACGAACTCTTCCACAAGGAGCTCTACCTCTGCACAAAGTAATAGCTATTAGCAACTCCCCTAGAGTACCTACCCCTACTTGAATCAGGCGGCGTGAGTCGCGTCCTGCAAATACGCTTTGTTTACCGAATTGAGCACTGATGGTAAAAGGTTGTACGTGTTTTGCTCATTCATATCGTGCCATGCATTATCAACATAATTATTATAGACATCTAATAAGTCACCAAAATATCCGAGCTTTATTCCAATTTAACCGACCGGTTCTGTAATTTGGACCACGGGGTCGCTAAATTGGACTTCAATAAGCTCTGAGGTAAAAAAAAGAAATAAAAAATACAATGTAACATAATATGACCTATTTAGCTAATAAAAACTAAGCTCTTCACATAAGATAACGTAAATGTCAGAATTTTGAGTACATGGTTCTGGATTCCAATTATGGAACCGCACAAATTGCGTCCAATCGACTTTGGGAGCTTTTTATCATTGTAATTTCTTTTGCATTTAACACATTCATTATCTTTGTCTTCTGATCCAAGGCTGACCATTTTAACATACATTCAATTCACACTTTTCAAAATCTTTTTTTGATATTTTTAATGTAAATTCCATAGATCCATGGTAAGATAAGAGTGTAGAATTTAAAGGCATCGAGTATATAACCAGAAATAGAGACGAAATGTCATTTACTTTGTTTGAAAACTATTCTGCCAAATCATTAGTGTGACAACTGCGCTCCGATTGGCCAGCCCGAATTGGAAACAATGGACGGGTGTCGCCAATTGTTTCACTTCAAATCGAACAGTTTAACTTGAGCTTTGTGTGATACCGTTTGTTTTGTAATTAGATGTTTTGCTGTTTTTCCCCCACCGCCGAACAGTATGGCATTGTTAGAGATGTTTATCTTTATTACAATAAATACAGAATATTTTTTGGAATATACGGAGACGTACGCACAGGTCAGTTGTTGGCGCTGTTCTATTTCAGTTTTCTAATTTGCGATTTCAGCGCAAATGAGAGTTGATATTTAAAAGTAATATAAGGATCATTTGCCTATGAATTGCCAGGGATGGATGGCCATCATTTCGTTGTTATTTCTGTATGTATGCATGAGTACTTACTTTTAGAAAAGTCATAAAAAATGGTTTTTTTTTCTCGTAAAAAACGAACACGTGGAGTCTTACTTTGAGTCACTTTCGCACTGGCCGTGGTTTGAAAACGGTCGCTTATTCGCAAAGCAATACACTGCTAGCATATTCAGCTACTTAGATTTGTGAGTGGTCCAGTTAGTAATAGCTTGATCATAATAGGCGCTTTAAGGTGTGGAGGTGCTGCTGGTGCTGGGGGCGTTCTGGTGGATTGTAATGGTGTGTAGCCTGGATAGCAATAATAGCCTCCGCAGCCTCCAGCATCTTATTTAGTAAATTTAGCAATTCAAACGTTGAAGTCCAGTTCATAGATATGTAATCGGTTTATTTATTCGGTTTTAACAAATATACTTTAAAATGCAAACTGTATAAATATAGCTAGTAAACGATTCAAAAAGATAAATATTGGTCTATTCGCTACCGCGGTCGCGCAGAGAGTGACGATAGAAAGAAACAAAATCAGAATGCGAGGTAAAATGGAACAATTTTAAATTTAAATATGAGTAGAAGAAGAAAAAACGATACGATACGAATGGAGAGAGGCGATACAAAAAGGTGGGATGACGGTATACGGAAGTCACACCGTCACAAAGGCGTCATAAAACCAACATCCAAAAGCTGGAGCATGTGCGTGCAGTGTGAGCGAAGGCAAAGTAACAGTTGTAGTGCCACTTACAGATTTCAATAACAACGGCCACTGCGCCTGTTACTGGGACAAAGTTGACAATGTAACTGTAATTTCAACAGCACCCTTTAAAACCAGAACGCAGTAAAGCTCACATTACTGCGTGGCGGCAAAAAGAGTTATGGTAATTCATTTGTAAAAATGACATACTGCCCCGTTTTTAGTACCTCGTACTGCCCCTATCCTGGGGCATAATGGGGTTTTCTTAGGGTACCAGAATAATTTAGAATAATAAGCCAGTTGATTAATTTTTTAACCGAAGAATATGGCAAATTATACTTTAAGATAGCAACAAAGGGTTGTGATTAGTTTTTATAAAACGTACATTTTTATAGCATTACTTGGTACTTGGTGTAACGGGCTAGTGTAGCATTATAGCATTATTGGAGTTTTCCCTTAACGTCCCCGTCATGCCCTTCCTTCCCCTATTTGTATTTTGCACGGATATTTGTAGTACCGTCTATGTTTTCGATTTCCATAACACAAGTGCTTTCAGATCAGAGCAACGCATGCTATGTTGTCTAATATTGTTTTTCTCTTTGCCTGTTAGGTGGTTTTATTATCATTCTGATATTTGTTAAACAACAATATTTATAAATTTATTTATTTGGTATCTCAACAGAATATATACAATATGAAAGAAGGCTGGCGACATCCCGTGTATTTTGTAACCCGTTTTTGACGACGTGCATTAAAGAGACCTATCATTACTTGTGATTCATAATCAAAGCATTAAAAAAGCTAATTGAGTTCAGCCTGTAAAAGCTGGGGTTATAAATGTTTATATTATTATCCTGTATTTACAAAATAAAAATGTGAATTTGGACAAAACAATTATACGTACAAAGACCCTTCTTTGGTTCGGGTTGTTGTGGTTGGGTCAGGGTCTGTAAGAGCTGATCGCGAACATTGTTTACCACACCGGGAACGTCCGCCTGTAGGTTCGTTGCTGCACCGAGAGCAGTCGCCTGTAGGTTCGCTGCCGCATCGAGAGCATTCGCCTGTAGGTTCGTTGTAGCATCGAGAACATTCGCCTGTAGGTTCGTTGTCGCTCCGAGAACATCCGCCTGTAAGGGCGCTCCTGCACCGGGAACGTTGGCCTGAAGAGCACCCTAAGAAATACAGGGTATTAGGCGTAAAACAATAAATACAGCAGAAGTGCTTAGTTTGCGTGCCACGTGTGCGAACAGTTTGCGGAGTTCCGCAAACTTGAACTCAGCCCGCCATTTTCGCTTTGCACGTTACTGTCGTGTCAAATTTTATTTTATATGTTTATATTCTTAGAATAATAACGCATAGAATGATAGTTTCATATCAAACGAACTGTCACAAGTGAGGCAAAAATCAAATTCATGTAGGCTAGTTTTAGTAGTAGGTTCATTTTTGGTTTTAGTGAATATTTATATAAAAATACAAGTTGAAACGCGTTACTTCCTTGTGGAATGTGATGTTAGTATCTATTTTATGTTTGTCTGACGTATTTTTACACTCATTTACCGCACATTTCGTCATTTTTAGCTAAAATTCTTGATCTGTTCGCGGTGTTGACCTTGAGCACTGAAGGCCCGCCCGCTCGTGTAGGCCCTTTTGGCGCGCTTCAATTTGCCTCACTTAGCGTGTGCGGACTAGGTTTCTTTGCGTTATTATTCTAAGTTTATATTATTATATTATACTATTTCGGTACTTTGGAGTGTTAAAATGATTGTCACTTCTATAAGGTGCTGTTTCGTATTATCACTAAGTCTTAGGGCGCGTTCAAGTTAGCTGCTGTTAGAAGCGCTGCAGCCGCGCGACGGCCGCCCGACTGTCGCGCTGCAAATGCGACCATATTTTTTAGTGATGTTGTATATTTCGACTCAGTTACGCGATGGATTTTGAAGAAGAAACATTACTTGTACTTATTTTGTTAAAAATAAAGAAGAAATAATTAAAAAGAATATCAGAACGTATTGATTATATACGTTCTGATATTCTTTTTAATTTTTGTCTTTTTCTCCTTTTTGACAAAAAGAATACTACAGGGTTCGGCAATATGACGACGACGAAAATTCGAAAATTACATTAGAATCATATTTATGGAATTACTTCAACTCTTGGAAAGCCATGTTCAACGACAAGAAGCCATCTTCGGAAACATTATTTGTGCAGAAGAACTACTTATAATTACGCTGAGGTGAGTAAAAAATTCGGAAACACTATCCTATATTTTAAAATTTTTATTGAATTGATATTTAATATTTTTTTTGTGAAATTGTTCCACTAGTTTGTTATATTTTTTTCTGAGTGTTCTATCTTTGTATTAATAATTATAACAAACTATCCCATATAGCAGGGTGTTGTTTTACATTGTCCATAAATTCTTCAATTTGATTTTCATCCATCGTGGTTCGTTTGAAAAATTAACATATACACCTCACTAACCGTGACTGCAGCGCAGACTGTGCGCGCAATTTGAACATTTTGAACGCGCCCTTATATTATTTAATTTTAATAAAGGACAATGGTAAACGACGTTCATGAAAAATATATGAAAATATAGAGTTGAAATACCTGAACAATTTTTGTTTTGGGTTTACTATTCTGAAAAAGTCTGGAATTGAAGATATTCCAGTTAGAAGCTTTGGAGGTTATATGTTACGTAATTGAATAAAATATATTCGATGTATTATTATATCAAAATAAACTACAGAAGCTTTAAACAGAGTTTAGAGTAAAGAGCAGACGACATTATTTTGTATACTGGTATAAAAGAAAAGAAATTAAGCTACAACAAAAAACTGAGTGAATTAATAACATACCACAGACTATTGCAATGGTAATTCGGACACAAATTATTTTTCTGTGAAATGTGCCATCTATCGCTGATTTTGGGAACTTTTTGTCAGTTTTACCATTTTCTTTTTGGAATTTTGGAACATTTGAAGACGCTAACGAATCTTTTAACCATGATTTTGCCATTGATATTTTATGTATATCAAATCTTAATCACTTTGTTACAAGAAACGAAAATACCCGCTGCAATATGGTCGCTTATTTTTTTGCAGAACTAAGTACGCATCTCTTCGTCGTTCAACTATTAACCGCTACACGCCACCATAATGCAATATTGAGTGTGTGCGTTATTATATTGATTGAAATTTCAACATAAAATCTTTCAACGTTATGCCAGCAGGGTGAAGTTTAAATTATATTAACAGTCCAGAATTTAATTTTTTTATTAAATTGACATTCAATTTTAATAATGTGAAATTACTCCACTAGTTTGTTATAATTATTAATACAAAGATCGAACAATCAGAAAAAAAATCTTCCGTGATTTAGTTGGTATAGCGTCTGCCACGGTATGCTAGAAGACGTCGGTTCGAATCCGGCCGGATGGAATGATTTTTTTCTGAGTGTTCGATCTTTGTGTTAATAATTATAACAAACTAGCCCAGAATTTGTTATTCCTTTTTAGATTTGTGAGTCTTTATGCAAGGGCTCAGATACAACGCACTGAAAAGTGAGTGCATGGTATAAAGCAGATAGTAAAACATATACCACAGTGCCTTCCATTGATCTAGGCGGTATTCCTCTAAAGCAGATAAAACTATCTAAGTATCTGGGTCACTTGGTCACCGAGGACCGATGCGATTATGCCGATGTGGAAAGGGAGCGCAGGGCGCTCGCTGTCCGTTACAATATATTGGCTCGCAGGTTTGCACGATGTACAAAAGATAACGTTTTTTAAAGCATATTGCCAGTCTTTTTACACGTGTAGCCTGTGGGTTAGTTACACGCGGTGGGCATACGGAGCACTGCGCATCCAGTACAAGAATGCGTTCAGGATGCTGTTCCGGCTTCCACCTTTCTGTAGCGCGTCAACCATTTTTGCTGAGAAACACGTAGAAGATTTCTACGCTATCATCCGAAAGCGTAGTGCATCGCTATTCCATCGCATGCGTCTCAGTACGAACGGCATCCTGAGCACATTCATGGATCTGATGGGAGTCCCCTATGCTCGGGCGGTGGAGGCGCTTGCTCGCTACTGCCAATGCATTGCCAGTTGTCCTGACATTGGCTGGGTACGTTATGTTCCCATGTTAATACCTATATATAACTTTGTTTCATTTTATTGTTTTAAACTTAACACTAGTACAAGCATTTTTCTTTACTTACAAATGTTATGGATGAATTTGTCTGAAATAGTTACCTATTAATAGTCCGAAATGATGTTTTCCAGACGTTTGCTCGAATTTTCATAACCTCGAAAGTAATTTTGAGAGGAAAATGTTTTTTCTTTTAAACCTAACCTAACCTAACCGAAACTAATCGTGTCTTTGCGATAAACATCCAACGTATCCTGAAAGAACAACGGTTTCGTTATAATTCGGTTTTCGGTGTAATGAAAATTCTAACAAACGTTATTTCGGGAAAAAAATCGAGTTTGTGATAGGTTACCATCCATTATTATTAAGATTTCATAGTGTCTCAAATAATGAATGTGTTTTTCCTTCTTTACCTCACACTGGTTGCAGTTTGTCGCCAGTTCGCATGCGCCAAAAACAGATACTCAGAACTCTGCGCGGGCCAGATGGGATTCCAGCAATAGTCCTGCGTAACTGAGCGCCAGAGTTGTCTCCTGTTCTCACGCGCTTGTGTCGCCCCTCACTTGAGACTGGTGTAGTTCCAGGACGTGGAAGCTTGCGAACATGCAACCTGTGCACAAAAAAGGAAGCAGAGCTGACCCTGTCAACTATAGATCTATCTCAGTCACCTTTATAATCTGCAAGACTATGAAACGTGTACTTAATAACCGTCTCCTGTCGTACCTTGAATACAACTTCTCAGTGATCGCCAGTACGGATTCCGACGAAGGCGATCTACTGAGGATCTTCTTGTGTACGCCTCTCACTTATGGAGCGAAGCCATTGCAGTTTCTTTAGACATTTCTAAGGCCTTTGACAGGGTCTGGCACGCAAGCCTTTTAAGCAAGCTTCCGTTTTATGGACTTCTCACTGACCTTTGCAATTGGATTTCGGATTTCTCGAGTGAACGTTCGATTCAAGTGGCCTTAGACGGCTACTCTTTCGAACATCGGGCGATAGATCCGATAGAGGGCCGGAGTCCTCAGGGTTCTGTACTGTCCGCCACCCTCTTTCTGCTGTATATCAATGATATGTTAATTCCAGGTATGCTGGTATTCCATGCGTATGCTGATGACAGCACAATTCTTGACAGGTACTAAACCAATGCGAGGGTCAGTGGAGAGGAAATCCAGTCTTGTCAAGAGTCCATGGTTAGATTAGGTTACGGAGGAGGGACCGGAAGATGTCTAGCTCATCCTCTACTAGCTCTCCGGGCTAGTGCCGGAGATGCCAAGTTTCAGTGTCCTGCGACAATGTCCGGATCTAGCCACCGGTTTAAAGGGCAACTCGCGTGGCCCGCGCATCTCCTCGCCTTTGGCCCTCAACTAGACCGCTGCTAAGGCGTGCTAGCTGCGCGCCACCGGGGCAGACGACTTGACTTGGCCCGGACGCCCGCCGTGCCCTGGTCTCTCCGGAAAAACTTATCTCTCGGGTCGGTAGACATTAGTAGCTCTAGCTCATTGTGAAAGAGTGCCACTTTACCTTACCTGTTTCTGCCGCCAAGCGGTAATGCGAGCATTACTGTGTTCCGGTTTTGAAGGGTAAGGGTGCTGGTGAAATTACAGGCACATGGGACTTGTCAACTTACGTCTCAGGGTGTCGGGCGCAGTGGCAGTGCCCCTCAGATCGTTGTAGTTTAAAACTCTCGAGTGGCACTGCAACTGTTATGGACAGGCGTGTCGCTTACTACCAGGCGCACGACTTGTTCATCCCGTCACTTATTCTTACTACTACATAAAAAAGAAAAACCAATTACGCATAGGTAAAATTTTAAATTACTATCTCCCACCGGTGTATGCAGAGACTATGGTTAAGCTTATAAATTTTCAAACTTCTATTCAAGTAGTAAGTTATCTAGTAATAACCGATTGTAGAATCTTTAAACTGATGAGAGACCTGCAGATCAACGGAATATCCTTAGGTGCTATAAATTGTATAGGTATTAAGCAATCCCCGCACGAAACAGGCAAAAAGACGGTTATTATTTGTTGAATCGGGTCTACAACAGCGCCGTCTAGACATGTAAGTTATAGTTTAGGGTACAGTTACGATGGAACTGGCATATACATTGTATAAAAATTACTAAATAAATAAAGATAAAAAATCTTTACACCTCTGCTGAAAATTGTAAAAAGGGCAATTATGTATACTTACAGCAGCAGCTGATACAAAGCCTTTGGCATTGTCCATTACAGTGATACCTATAAATGTGTTTTCGGCTTTTGATGAAGAATTTTAATCTTTATTTTGTGTGAAACAACATTTTTATTTGTTTATGTCATTGTGAAACCGTGTCCACTTTATTTCCAATAAAAATTTGAACTTTACATTTTTGTAACAATTGTTTGAAAGTAAACAAGGCTTCAATGTGGCTTCAATTGGGATGTTATAATAAAAAAACCATTTTTGTTTCCATCCTGATTAAGATGAATGATGGTGTTGTCGTTTTTATTACAATTTTAACGGCTTTAGCCATGCAATCTATCTTCATTTATATAAAAAAAAACTTTATTTTGGTTTCACTTTTCATGTTTTTTTTTTTATAAATCTACACCATGCTACTTAGAGGATGGAAATTCCATAGTTTAAGCCATGCTTTGAGTCCTTAGAGGATGGAAAAAAAACAGACTAGTCTAAGTATGAGTCATAGGTTCCCAAATATTTTGTCTCACCACCCAAGGCAAGAAAAAACAAATTTAAACGCTCACACCACAAATACACGTATTTTTTATATTAACTTAACCCAAAAATTCACAAGGAAAAAACATTATATATATTATGTAGTGTAGTTTATATACATAATTCAGATTTTTTGTGCGGCAGCACCCCTTGGACTGCATCAATACCCCCCCAATCGCTTCCGAGGATATAAGCCCCTCTAGGACTCTTCAGGGCCCACTAGGCGGCGGTAGGTACCACTTTGGGAATTGCATTGGGTAGACAAAGGTTCCACCACACAGCCTCTTCATATGTTTAGTATCTGTTATTGTTTTGACAAGTGATGGAAAAGTCGACTTATATGACAATGATCTTCTTTTTTCCTTTTTTCTTTTATGATAGCAAGAGACGGGACGAACAAGCCATTCGCCTGGTGGAAAGCGACACGCCTGTCCATAACAGTTGTAGTGCCTACCACCTTAAAAATTACGATGTAGTGGTTTTTTTAAATTTAATATTTATGCTATTGCAAAAAGGAAGACATTACATTGTTGCAGGGATCAAAACTATTCTAGAAGCTGTGTTCAAGATTCTACAGCTTTGCCTATACTAAATCCGTATCATCTTTATATCTCAAAAGGTGACTCGGATTTAATAGAGGACAAGAACGAGTCTCCAACACACGTATGATGTGATTGCACAGAAGTTGAGAGAGGAATTTCCCTCACAGATAGATTACGCCCGAGAATTTTATTATAGGCGACAGGGGCCTAATGAATCGCTGATAAGTTATTTTTATAGTTTAGATGAGTTAGCGATGAAGGCGAATATTCAAGATGTTCAGTTTATTAGACATTTCTTGAAGTCTTTAATGCCCAATTTTCAATGGATGCTGGCTAGTAATTTGTATTTATCTAAAGAGGAGTTGAGAAAAACAGTTATATTAGTAGAAGATCTTGACATATTACATATTACATCCTAGTCTGAAACGAAAAAATTTGTAAAAATGTGAAATAAACCAAATCTTTGAAGTTAATCCCAGTTTATATTCTTAGAAAAACCTCTCGCTACGCATTAGAGCTACGACCCAGTTACAAATGGGTATTTATAACTGTATTTTTTAAAACACCATTTTCCAGTCCTTTTTTTATTGCGTGCTCCAAATGGAGCTTCTCTTCTTGTCCAACAAATATCTTTGGTAATAATAATAAAACCAACCAAAGACAATTAAATTATCTGTCAAACAAACTTCTGAACACAATTTATATAAACATAAATAGTAATGTTCCTTTCATACAACGATTTATGGCAATTACAAAGAAAATGGACACCGAATTAAATAATTACAATAAAAAAAGATAAATTAAAAGAAAAAAGATAGTTTGAGAACAGGTAATGGTGTAAAACATTTACGTATTTATATTTACGACTGTCTGTACCGAACGTGAGTTTCAATGCCGTTAACAGAAAAAAACCTTTTCAGGTGTACAGCCCTAAACATTTGTTGAGATTACGGCATTATTATTAAGGCACTTACCCCTAAATGGGCCGAGAAACTGAATTACAGAAATAGATACACGAAGACTGTAGACTTATAAATTGTTACACATGATTAGCTTATTAACAGCTCCGACAGTTGTGGCGGTCGAGCTGGGAGTGACCGTGGTACGAAAACAAAATAATAATATATAATAATAATAATAATCTTTTAGGCCTTGGGAGAGGCGAGAGTTTAAAATAAATACGATGATAATAATAATAAATTTATTCAATTTAAACATACAGCACTTAAACTAGATGACCACAATAAGGTACAATTCGATTGTATGGGCAGACAAAAGTTGAACCATCATAACCTATTCTAGGTACAAAACCTGTGTTAATAGTGTTACGAAGATTCTCCGTTTTGGCAAAATCAGAAAAGAAAACAATCTTTGAACTGCGGCTAAAACTGAAATAGTGTAGTGCAGTGCCGTGAATCTAGTGTAGAGCAGCAATAGCAGTAATAAAAAGTAAGTAGAAAGTATGTGTAAGTGTGTGTGTGTGTGTGTGTGTGTGTGTGTGTGTGTGTGTGTGTGTG
>NW_020653730.1:434296-439975 GCF_003589595.1 Hyposmocoma kahamanoa
GTGTGTGTGTGTGTGTGTGTGTGTGTGTGTGTGTGTGTGTGTGTGTGAAAATGTGTGTGTTTGTGTGAGTGTGTTTGAGTGTGTGTGTGAAATGAAATGGAGTAGAGTGCGCTTTATAGCATTTATATAGATAGATAAATAAAATAAATAGATAAATAAAATTTAAGTATGGAAGTCTATTTATGATAAAATAACCAGGAGTTCTTCCGTCTTCTCATAAGATAATTTCTGTAACCATTTTCTTAGTATATATCCAACCTCATACTTGTTTAAAATAAGAATTAGAAAGTGAAGAAAGATGGAACAATTCAAATTTAAAATTTAAATACATGTAAAATAAAAAAAATTATAGATTCAGATTCAGATTCAGATTCATTTATTTCTCAAATATAACATTACAGTATAAATTGCACTACGCGTCAAAGTATGAGAAATTATATTGAGATCGTCAGACAAAAAGGAAAATTATGGTTTAGTCGAATAATGGCCAATTCGCAAAATGGCTAACAGCAATAAAGAAAAGCACACAATAATTAGAAAATTAACAATTCATTATATAATATTGTTGTCATTAAATTACATATCAAATATCATTCTCCATCAAGGATCGTCATAAGTTGATAACAATTATACAAGAGTATGTTAATGCGGTAAAAATTACAATAAAAATAGAAAATACTGGATAAACAGGATTTTTCAAGAAAAGGTCTTTCAGCCGGCGCCCAAATATTTCGTCAGACGGTTCAAGTCTGAGAGTAGCGGGTAAACGCTCATAGTAAGTGGGTCCGATGACACGCGGGTTTTTCTCTACAAGTGCCATGCGTCGAGGGACTGTTCTCAAATGACCGGTACGGCGAAGTGGGATGCCAGAAACATTTACAGTACCAAATGAAGACAGATTATTTCAAACATACATTATAATTTCATATAAGTAGAGTGAGTAGTGCGTCATTATGCGTTGCGCTACAAAGAGATTTCTGCAGGAATGTCTGTGTTTTACCCCAATCAATACGCGTACGGCACGTTTTTGCATTAGCATGACTCTATTGGCATCCGTGGAGTTACCCCGTATGAGTGGAAATATGCAAAATAGACCTGTCTTAATGCAGAATCGGAAATGAGCAATTTCAGTTTACGCAACGCAAAGACTGCACCACTCAGTCTATCACACAGTCTGTCAACATGGCACTTCCAGTTAAGGTTCGAGTCCAGAGTGAAGCCAAGGATACAAGCCGAGAGAGGCGATACAAAGAGTTGAGATGACGGTGTAAGGAGGTCACACCGTCACACTATTACCTTTAACGAGTCACGGTTTGTACTAGATGCACACTCGAATTAAAAGACAAAATACCGAACAAAGAAAGT
Source organism: Hyposmocoma kahamanoa (assembly GCF_003589595.1). Classification (NCBI taxonomy): domain Eukaryota; kingdom Metazoa; phylum Arthropoda; class Insecta; order Lepidoptera; family Cosmopterigidae; genus Hyposmocoma; species Hyposmocoma kahamanoa. Next base: position 435,662 of record NW_020653730.1, read on the forward strand.
GTATTTGCAATGAAATTACTTATGCTCACTATGTAGGATGAGCCTACACTAAATGATAATTGATAAGTAAATGATACACTTATTCACTGATGTTGATAATGATATAATGATCGACTCGAGCTTCTTCCTCTTCTTAATCGCTTCTTCACTTCTGAGGATCGTGACTCCACTTCATCCTGCCAACCATTTCCATCGGTTACGCTCAATCGCATTATGTAGTGCGGCGCTGACAGGTATATCCAGTTGCTCGGAGGTCTGATTTGACCAACTTTTGGGACTCCTGGCCATAGGTTGCTTTCCCTCCACCTTCCCAGTCACCATCAAACGTTCCAGGTCATCAGCGTTACGTGTCATGTGACCAAAATAGCGTATCACACGCTGCATGCAAGTTGAAGACTGACTCTGTACATTGCATTAGTGCAGCGGGTAGTCCATTTTACGCCAGCACTACATTTCAAAGGCGTTCAGTTCTTTGCTTGCCGGCTTTCATTGTCCACGTAGAGAGATGGAGAAGACAAGAATGCGAATTAGACGTATATTAGTTCGGTTTTTGATTTTCACGTTTCTCCATATCTTGCTCAGTTGAGTTATTACTGTCTTTGCCATACCAATTCATCTTCGTATTTCAGGTTCACAACTACCCCCACTGGTTATCGAAGAGTGCAGTTATTGAAACTGGTCCACGGTCTCGTATTCCTGCAGGAGGTTAGTACGTTGAATAGTCGCGAAACGGTCAATCACCATGGCGTAGATTTATTTATAGCAAGACGCAAGACCTATTTCTAGACTATTTGTTTCCAACCGATCCATCAGCTCTGCCATTTCAACTTCCGATGACGCAAAAAGGGTGGTGTCATCTGTGTATCGGAGGTTAGTTACTTTGACCCCATTTATCTTGAGACCGCCATCCCAGTCATCGAGCGTTTAGCGCATTAAGTACGTTATTAGCCACATCTTTCAAGTCTTAAGAAAAGAATGAAGAAAAACATAAGAGAAAAACAATTACAAGAAGCAAAAATGATATACTCATAATAAGAAACATAGTGAAAAAAGACAAATGTTACACTTAATAACGCCGCACTAGGGAAACCCTGTGTCACGGGTGCCATAGACACACACATAGACAACCACAAATTACTCCCAAACTCACGAGAGAAATAAATGAGAGCCGTACAAATATTACTCTCGACCCGGGAATCGAACCTGAGACATTTGCGTGGCAGTTCGGCATGGCAACCGTTCGGCCACAGAGGCAGTTAAATATGAATAGTTAAAAGTTCTAATATTAAATTATAATTGTCACTCAGATTTGCCATTGTCACGGCACTCTTCCGCTTTATTTTTCACGAATGTGGGTACTTCGAATTGCACTATTGGCGAAGTGCCCTGATTAACACTGCAAACACTGTCACGTCTCGCGGCACGTAATGATAGCGGCATTACAGGAGACTGGGTGATCTGTCCCGCGGCCTCCGCATCTTCCCCCTGTGCGCGCGATGAAAACAATGGAGCGCCTAGTAACTCGAGCTTCAGTAGTAATACTTGATTTTTCCAAGGCGCGACCTTTGTCTTGGCAGCATTGACTTACAATTATATGGACGCCGGGTCCGCGCCAAAAAGTGTCCGAACTTATAGGGCGTTAAAATCGTATACAGAGCGTCATTCGCGCTTTAGTCTTCGTTTGTTCGACTGACAGCGAAGCAAGCAAAATTAGACAGTACTGCGATGACATTACAATTTAAATCTAACGTTTTAGCTTTTTTTATTCCTTTACATGTCACTACGTTTAAATATGTTGACTTGGGACATTTTTTTCGTGGTTTTTGTATTAGACCCGTCGTCCATTTATTTGTAAGACAATGCTTGGCAGCGACAAGTTGCGATGTATGTTGGCCTATAATATCTTGCGTTACGGCGTAGATTGCACAAGCGTAAGCCTTTTCGTCCGAATAGCCATTTACATGAAATGATATATGATTTTCACCTAAATGTCGTGGTACGATGAAGTGGTTGATACCTTTGAGATTGTCACGTAACTGTAACCATTCGTTCATCAAATCCTGTGGTAATTGAACATCCCATGATAAATTCTGTAACCAAGTGTTTTTGGAACAGTATTTTAGCTCTTATTGTTATAGGTGATATCCGGCCTAATGTATCGTAGATCTTTGACTGGTCTTTTTTTTCGTCATTATAATCCAGTTTGCTCTGGTACGTGGAGGTGTCGGATGCTGGATTCCATTGAATACCTAAGGCGCGTCTACTTGATCAGATGTAATGTCTTTGAGAAGTTCAGGTTTATTACTTGACCATTTACGAAGGCTCATGCCTGCTTGTCTCAATTTATCAATTAGTTGATTTTGCAGTAATTTAATTTGTTCCACAGGATCGTGGCCGGTGACGAGGTCGTCCATATAAAACGAAGTTTCTAATGCGACTGCTGCTAATGGATGAGTGGTCATATAATCCTTGGCTATTTGCCTCAAAGGTCGTATAGCCAAAAATGGAGTAGCTTTAGTACCGTAAGTAATGGTAATCAAATGATATGCTCGAAGTAATTTATTAGGTGAATTTCTCCAGATGATTCTTTATAAATATTGATCGGATGTTCTGAGATAGATCTGACGAAACATTTTCTCAATATCCGCCGTAACCAGGAAGTTATATTTTCTCCATCTGATGGTGAGGGATAATAAATCTTGCTGTGGGTGAGGGCCGCACTCCATTAGGTCGTTGATACTTTTCCCAGAAGATATTAGCGAAGATGCGTTGAATACGGCTCTAAGGTTTGTTGTTTGCGGTAAGTAGCAAGTAGGTAATGATTCATTTGTTGTGACGTCAGTGGCTTCGTTGGAAGTCGTTGTAAGGCTAACATCTGGGCTGCGTTTTCAGGTATAAATGTGTGTCTTGATGTAATAAGACTCTCAAAGTCATATATGAGCCATCTGCGGCTTTTACTTGTAGTGATAATGTAGGTTAGTAAAATCTCTTCGTCGTCCTTGGCGACGTCACTAGCGTTGTAGTTTTTGTTTACGAGCATCCTTTGCTCGGCTTTGTTGACTCGGTTCTCTGTCCGAGTTTGGCTTATTCGGTGCACGTGTACTAGGTGATGGATCCAATCCGTCATGTAATATGGAATTTTGTTCGCCATTGCATTCTTAGTAGCGTTTCGTAGAAGCGCATTTATTCCCATAATGCTTATAGATACAGTCTTTACATGCTTCCAGCTTCGCAACTGTTTTCAATATTCCGGACCGTCGACCGGAAGTTCAATAAACCGTTTGCATTGGAATAAATCGTAGCTCATGTAACATGTGAACACGTGAATGTCACTATTTATTGATAATTTTTTCATAGAGAACGATTTTGATTATTTTGATAACGTTCCGATGATTATTATGACAGTTTTTGTTATTGATTTGTTATTTGTTGTTGGACTCAGCGCGTGAGTTACCATTATTTGACGAATTAATGAAATTTATAGAAAGCAAATTTACTACACTTGAACCTCTCCGCAAAGGAGAGAGATAGACAACAGCACCTGTATTAAAATCAATGGTTTCCTTTCGCTACGACCAACGAGATTTAATCATGGTAATTTATTTATGAAAAATAGTGACAGACATAACATTAATACGAGGAATAGAAATAAACTAGCTTTTCTTGATAGTCGTCTTCACAAAGTCAAAAAATCATTTAAGGGGCAATGTATACGCTTCTATAATAAGATTCCGGTTGATATACAAAATTTGCCTTTCACGAGGTTTAAAACTATAGTGAAACAAAAACTTTATACTAAAAGTTATTACACAACTTCTGCGTACTTGGATGACAAAAATCCGTGGTAGTAACCCGTTTAGCTCATGGAGGTAGTCTCGATCTCTGATGTTTCAAATAAAAAAAATAATTGTGAATGTTATTTACAAAGAGCAACCCCTAGAGTTTGTTGCTCATTCTTCTCAGGGGAATCTGCCTTACGAATGAGCGGTAGAGTTTAACCATTGTGACGATTTCAAGTGTAACAATGCTTACCTATGAAATAAAGATTATTTTGAATTTGAATTTGAATTTGAGGATGTTCCATCGACGTTGTAAATTTTTAATCTCATCTTCTAATTCCTATTTTTCATCAATGTGAATAATATTGAATTGTTCTATAGAAATATTCGAATTTTATTATGCCATTAACTCATCATTTGTTTTATTCGATACATTTGCGATTACAATCTTCAGGACGTTAAAGGTTGTAGTCATTGACTTACAAATAAATGGACGGCGGGTCTAATACAAAAACCACGAAAAAAATGTCCCAAG
>NW_020653731.1:0-2782 GCF_003589595.1 Hyposmocoma kahamanoa
TAAGGAATCCCGAGTCAATCCAAGCACGCCGCCTCAAATTGCCTATCCTCTTTGTGGCGGCCATATTTATAGAAACATAATTAAACTTCATGTTTAGGCTGATGGCTTTGCCAAAGCCTTAATAAATTTAAAAAAAAGTTTTTCTTTTAATGTAAAAAACGGATGTTTTATAGTTCAATTGTTTTTCTTTCATGTACCATTTTCCTCGCTATAGTGAGTCGTATTCCAGAACTCTACTCAATACTCAAGTCAGGACTTCAGTATTGCAGTGAGCACTGAAAATCATACTCAAGTCCTTGCCATTAGGGTCGTATTTCCAGTGCTTGAAATCATACTCAAGTCTGCTCAAATCCTGACTTGAGCATTGAGTAGAGTTCTGGAATACGACTCTTAGCTTCCTTCGCTTGCTCAGGTTTCAATAAACGCACTCGCGTCAAACAACTTTGCAGCCTTGCATAACAAATAACTATTAACTTCTAATGTATTTTTCAGTAGTAAAAGAATGAATTGTGTGGCAAATTAGTAAATCAAGAAGATTAGTAGCATTGGCCTTTGAAAGTCTTTGGCATGTTCCGTCAATCCAGGATAGGCTCAATTATATTACGGCGGAATGGAAGCGAATTTTTGTAATGATAATGTACATAACATGATGAACTTTATGGTCAATATTGTGTAACGTATAAACTAAATACGAGCCCAAATCTATCGGAAAGCACGAGCATTCTCGAGCGTGCGCAATAATATAAAAACATTCGCTTCCAATCCATACCGCCGCTATATAAATTGAGCCATAATCTATTGGGTTTCGATTCTACGGGCGGATGTTTTTCAACGCTTATTATTACCATCACTATTATGCTAGCAATTACACAAACATTGAATTATTTTAAATTGTTAGCATTACCTATATATGTGTGAGCATTATTTAGATACATATCTCAGAATCCTGTCATTAGCTATGAATGTATTATTCAAAATACATGGGCCTTGGAGAATCACTATTTTGGTGAACATTGGATAATTGTACCAATGAACTTTAAAGAAATAAAAAGCTGTAGTAGCGATAGAGCTCTTTGTGAAAGTTTGTCCAGGTAAGAACACTGTAAGGTCCAGCGAAGACTGGCTGACGACAAAGCAGAGGACATTAATACATTTATTAATGTATATTCTATGCTATTACAATAGAAATAAAGTACTCGTATAATTTCAATATTCTGAGACGTAGAGACAAATACGCCGCGATGCTCCAAGGTTGGCCTCAAGCGCATTGCAATTTATACCTTATATCAATTGAAATAACATATATTTGCATAGTAAGTAGCAACACCTTGACTGCGCTATCCGTGGCCGCGTAGAGATCTTCCCTCGTACAAGTATGATCAAGTGCTACTTAAATTGTGTTGGTGTACCACAGTCACAACATGTTAGACTAGCATCCCTGAACACTCATTTACATATCTTGTCTCTGCAGCGACACACCCGATAGCGAATTCGACTTAAGAACTTCCAGACGGGCCACCGCATATACAGGGTGTAACCGTTAAGTGTGCCCAGGCGCTTATTCCGTAAATATAAGAGATATTAAAAACCTTTAAACTGATATCAAAAGTTCGTTACCCTAATAGGTAAAACCACATCAATAACTTTTTTTAAATAAAACTAGTCCAAAATGTTAACGGTAAACGCTTCCTTACATTTAACTTGACATTCGTAGCGAGGCTCTAGTTTTCCTACTTCAAGAGGTAATAACGAAACTGCTATAAGTAAAATAATAAAACTCTCTTTGAATTTAATAAAAACAAAGAGATGTTTATTTTTAAGTAAGCACACAATTTTGTATACAAAGCAGTTGTTCGAAGTGACGGCCTTGTTATTGTATTCACAGATCCTAAATGAATTCTTCTTAAAATTTGCGGAGTAATTAAAGCAATTTCATGGCGTACACCATTCTGTAACTCTTCTGTCTTCTGTCTTTACAAATCCTCATAAGAAAAATCACATGGTGTAAGATCCGGGGATTTAGCAGGCCAAGAGGTTCCACTGTTATTGGCTATTAAGCCATTAAAGTGGTTTCGTAAAAATTCATTATAACATTTTCTGTTGTGACTCTGTAAATCGTTTTGTACGAAGTCGAAATAACTTTGTCCGGTTAAGGTGCCATTATATAAATAAGGCCCAATGTCACCCAAGGTCACCACATCACACATTAAATTGAGAATCGTACCAGAGCTTCGTACTTCAGTAGTTTCACAAGGATTATCAATTGACCAAAAATGCAATGTTGTCTATTGTAAATGCTGCAATTTGAAACATTACATTCATCAGTCCATATCAATGTAAGGTCATTGATGTAATTATTAACTAACCAATTGAAATGGACCAGCCAATGAGCAGGATCATCATTGTGCAGTGTTTGAACAGGTTTTATCTTGAAAGCTTTAAAGTTGTGTTATTTTTAATAATATGTGTACATAATTATGGGACACCCGATATAAGTGTCCCACTCACGCGTCGATTCTCGTGGATTATTTAATAGGTAGGTAGTTAATAATATTGTCATCGAAATTATCATTAAACTGAAGTGCTCTTGGTCTTGGACCTTCTTTTCAAGCAGCAAATTGTTATCTAGCTTGAGTAATATGGGTGCTCCCTTCTGTAAGTGATAATGGTCGCTCTACGGTTAAAATCACATTTGTAGTAAAGTTTCAACATATCCCTTTTCATCCTATTTGAATATGCCATTTTTTCACAAACACGAGTAGGTACGTTTTTGCGTTCGTAC
>NW_020653731.1:2792-42152 GCF_003589595.1 Hyposmocoma kahamanoa
CTGCAGTGCTAAAACGGCCGCATTGGCAGAATCATAATATGATTGATTGACAATTCATATTATGTATTTTCAAACAAAACAAAAAAGAAATTAATCTACTTAGTGATACTAATAATAATAATACATTTATTTCAGAAGTTCATCCATATTCTTATAGTAACAATAATCTTATCAACTATATTAGTATAGGAAATGAAACTATTTTTCCGGATTTAATATATGACTAATTAGTATGTAACCGGACTGATATCTACAACTATCAGTTTCTTTGTGTCTTAACGTTGAGCGACATCTATCCGCCAAAAAAGGAATTTCAGTACCTACGCATGGATATGTTCCACATTTAGTTCACGTAATATCAAATGTTCGACCGAGTTGTAATAATAACAATTTATTTCAGACTTTTTTGTCCATCTATGGTTAGTATTCAGGTGATCATATGACTAATGTTAGTATTACATGAGTGCGTGCAATCGCGACCAGTGTGCGAGCGTGGGTGAGTTCTCGCGTTCCAATTCCGTTCAAGCGGCGCATAAGTGAGGCACACCTCTTGCGCTTTATCCCGCGAAGCTGTCAGTCCGCGCCTTCACGAACTTACCAGAGGCACTACAAAAACGTGACAACCCTGTCAACACCAAGAACGCATTGTTATACTGAACGCGAAGGGACTGGCAGTACGCATTAAAAAATATAACCTTTACCTGCTCGGTATAGCGCTCGAACCTGCGAGCCAGCATATTGTATCGGACAACCAACGACCTACGCTCCCTCTCGATATGTAAATCATCACTCAGGACTTCCGTTACCTAGTGACCCAAGTACTTGAATTTAGTGACAAAGTTCAAAGGGACACCATTGGTATGTACAATGGAATGACGAATTATGTCAGCTTTAAAAATAACTACTTCGCTTTTGTTGACGTTGTACTTAAGTCCATGGTCAACGGCATACAACTCACATATTTTTGTCAACTTCCTCATCGCGTCAATCGAAGGGCCGAGCAGCACCGTGCCATCTGCGTAGCTAAAATTGTTTATGGCGCTTCCATCAATATGACAACCGTAATAGGTACGCTCAGTTCCACGATAAGTTGATTGACATACAAATTAAACAGTTCGGGGGAAGACAGCCCACCTTGCCTCACCCCGCACTCCAAAGTATAGTAATTCGAAACAAAGTTACCCCGTCTCACAAAATTGCTTTGATGACTGTACCAATATTGAAATAAAGTTATCACTTCCCTACGTACACTAGTCTCTACATAATTTGTCGCATAATATTCATAAGACACGAGGTCAAAGGCCTTAGGCAAATCTAAAAAAACACCATAGACAGGAGTGTTCCTACTTAGTAAAGTACTGAACGGTATTCTTGAGGACCAGGATGGCGCTCTCGGTGGACAGCCCCATCCGAAATCCAAATTGGGAGCCATTTAAAATCAGATGCTCATCGAAATGACCATCAAGTAGACCGTCCAACACTCTAGCAATGATGGTAGCTAGGAAGATTGGCCTATAGTTCGAAATATATGAGGCATCACCATTTTTGTTCTTAACAATAGGAACCGGGACAGTATGCATAAGATCGTCAGGCAAGTAACAGTGACTAAGACATAGACAAAAAAACATGGCAAATACAATAAGCTAATAACTACTTCATTACAAAAAATAAAGTCGATAATTTCTTCTCCAAAATACGACGCGAGAAAATGGTAAACTGACAAAAAGTTCCCAAAATCAGGGATTGATGGCAGATTTCACAAAAAAATAAATACTGCTGCACCGTAGCATTGCTCTTTACCTTTTACCGACAGAGCTACGGATCCTGTTGCCGAGCCGACGAAATTCTCCGATGTGTTTTTATTATAGATCTTTGTACTAGCTTTCGGCGTTCGTTGCCGCTAGTTATATTTATTATATACAGGGTGCCAGGTTGAACGAGATAAATATTTAAAGAGGCAAACGAGTACCAGATATCTAATCCGAATATGTAAAAAGAATCGTCTCTGAAACAAAAAATGTCGTGCCATTTTACAAATACTAACCCACTCTTCATTTGGGCTACTCTATGAAACAGACCAGCTGAGCGGTAGGGAGCGGTAGGGAGCCTGTCACCCTGTATGTTTATCACAGACCACATGTTTATAGTTCTTATTATTTCGTAGATTTTACTTATTGTTTAGTAGATGCTAACATTTATTCATTTACTACTGTCTGAACTGCTGGCGTAAATTTGCATTCTGTGTAACTTGACTTTAGTCATAAATACGGATTGGCTTTAGTCTGTATTGTACAGTAGTATAAATAAAATAAAATTAGTAAAACAAAAAACTGAAAAAATTTGAAGGTTAATGTCAATATTTAGTATAAATTATTACTCCATGCAGTCACTATCATTCACAAGATTTGTGGTTTATGAAATGAAGTACAATGATTATGTCCACGAAAATAACAGTACATTGCCACAGCAATTAAACATTAATAAGGTGATTTATTTCCAGTATGTTGGCGAAACAGGAAAGGGCGACTCCTATCTAAGCGAGGTAATGCGAATAAAGATACACGGAAAGAATCACAATGGCGAATCCAAATATGTCCAAGTAATTCTTAAAACCATTCCCAAGAGCCTGTCGAGACGCCTCACGTTCAGAAGCGATGAATTCTTCAGAAATGAAATTAATTTCTATGAAATTGTTCTACCTGCTTTACTAAAATTCCAAACGAGTAAAAACGTCACTGAACCTTTCACGAACTACGCGAAATTATTCTTAAGCTACTGCGATGGTACAAACGATGTACTATGCCTTGAAGATGTAAGTACGGAGAATTTTGGAGGCACAGTAAGACAAGAAGGTATCGACATTGATCATTGCAGACTAAGTTTCAAAATCTTAGCACAATATCATGCTATATCCATTGCAATGAAAGAACAGGAACCGGAAACATTCGAAGTATTGAAAAATATTGTTTTTGAAACCTACTTCGACGACAGGCTATGGGAATGGTACGAACGTTTTTGGGAAAAGATATTTGTCACAGCTATCGATGCTGTTGAAAAAGAATATCCAAACACTCGTTATGCAGACGTAATACGAGAATTATCTGATAAAAAGCACTACAAGGACATGGTCAAAGCAACAAGAACGCATGAGACCGGTGTGATTTCACATGGTGATTGTTGGACAAATAACTTTCTTTATAAGTACCAAAATGGGAAACCAGTTGATTGCAAGTTGATTGATTTTCAATTAACTCGATGTGCAAGTCCAATACTAGATATTTCATTTGCTATTTATGCTTGCACTACTCAAGATATGAGATTGAAACATTATGATGGTTTATTGAAGTATTACCATGAAGTGTTAGCCAAACAAGTTAAGGAGATGGGAAGTGATCCAGATAAACTATATTCTTTAGATATGTTTATGGACGAGATCAAAAAGTATTCTTATTTTGGACTAATGCACAGTTTAGAATCGACACCTTTCATAATTTTGGATCCCGAAGACGCTTTTAACATGGAAATGGAGGTACCTTGTATTTAGCCTTGTAGTTATCTAACTTATCTATTAGATTAGTTTTTTAATTTAAAAGTAAAAGAACAGTGAGTATAGTTCTTAAGTTTTCGCGATTGTTACACATAGGAAATGAAACTATTTTTCATGGGACCTGTAAAAGGCCCGAAACGTCGGTTTGTTTAAAAAAACACATATACGCGATTTAAATCCGGAAAAATAGTATCATTTCCTAACAGTGAGTAGTTTCAAAATATGGTTTGCAGTTGTTCTTTTCACTGTACTAATTGCTCTAACATATCGTTTTAGTAGTTATAATATGTTTTTTTGTTTTATGTTCCGCGATAACTCATTTGCGAACCGATTTTGATGATTATTTTTGTCGATAAGAGGGTAATTCAGTATTGGTCCCATTTAAATTTGACAAAAATATTCTACCTCTAAGGGTGGCAAACTAGGAGATGAATTCGGTTTCGCGCACTTTACGGTAACCGATTTCATTAAAACTTGACATACGTAATTCCATGAACTTTTCAGGTCGATTTTTCTGTGTGAAATAAAATTCTTGATTTTTTTTATAGGAATACCTACAAACAAATAAAATAAAAAATAACGCACACACACAACATAGCCCCGAACTAAGAAAACCCTGTGTCGCAGGTGCCATGGACACACACATAGACAACCACAAATTACACCCAAACTCACGAGCGAAATAAATGTAGGCCATACAAATATTTCTCCCGGCCCGGGAGTCGAACCTGGGAACCACTCTGCGTGGCAGTCCACCATGGTAACCGTTCGGCCACACAGGCAGTTAAAATGAGAATCTTCGGAACAAAAACATTGACTCTAATCTTTTTCAGTGGGATGGTTGTGTTGTTCCGTGCATTTGAAATATATTTTGAAAGCTAGTTTCACGGTTGCTGTTCAGATTGAATAAAAATGAAAACAAAATGAGACTAGCGGGTTTTGTTCCGATGCTCCTCAAATGACAAAAATTATATGATTTACCCATTGACTTACAATTATATGGACGTCGGGTCCGCGCTTAAAAGTGTCCGAACTTATAGGGCGTTAAAATCGTATACAGAGCGTCATTCACGCTTTAGTCTTCGTTTGTTCGACTGACAGCGAAGCAAGCAAAATTAGACAGTACTGCGATGACATTACAATTTAAATTCAACGTTTTAGCTTTTTCATATTCCTTTACATGTCACTACGTTTAAATAGGTTGACTTGGGACATTTTTTCGTGGTTTTTGTATTATACCCGTCGTCCATTTATTTGTAAGTCAATGGATTTACCTTGACGATCTACTGAGTGAGTCTGTGACGTTCATGTTTTAAGACAACACCATTTTTACATCTAAACATAAACGTCAAATAATTAAAAATCCGAACACAAACAACACTCCGATATTTGTCCAAACAAATAATTGGTTTTACAACTTGTGCTTACGTATGTACTCGTGTCATGCTGTTATTCATAATGGCTTTTCGTCATTCACATTGGATTTTGATTGACTGATAATACAACTAATAACAAATTAACACAGACGTCAACTTACACGAAACAACTTTATTTCATTACAGGGTGATCAAGAAATGAACATCGCGGATATATGGAAAATAAAACCGATCAAAACAAAAGAGGGCAGACTACGTGAGGCCAATAATCTAGTATTTTGCGTTGATAGGGGATATGTACCTATAACTATGTAAAATTCTACACGACTTGTTCCCTTATATAGTTTGTTAATTTGAGCTCTGTGCGAGTATTTATATTAAACATTCATTTATTTTACTTTCTTTCTTTACACCATATCAACATCCTTAGTTGCACTGTGAAAATTTGACAGTTCTCTCAAGGCGATGTAGATTTCCGAGAGTACCAAAAATCATGTATTAGGTGGCTACCGGTATGGTACACTCCACCTGATGGGTGAGATGTCCGTGGTCCACAGGTGGTGCACCTAGAGATGAAAGTATTAATAATACAACAACGTTTCAAATTAAATTGAATGAAAATCCGATTTGAAAAAAAGTTAGAAAAAAAACTATTTTATTGCTGTACGGATGAACGTATTTTTTATATATTATTGTAATTGTTATTTGTTTTATTTCATAAGTAAGTCTGACCTACATGAGAAGCACCTTCTCACTGCTAGGTACCTAGTTAATCGTTAAGTATATCTATAATTCTGGGTAACCTATCACAAAGTCGAAAACTTTTTGTCCGAAATAACGTTTGTTCGAATTTTCGAACGAGGTTATGAAAGTTCGACAATACGTTATTTCTGGAAAGTGTCATTTCGGATTACTGATAGGTAACTATAATTCTGTAAGAGCGTGATCGCCAACAAACTGTTTTCGGAAGATAGACTTTTGTAAAATGCATACTTTTGAAAAATAAATAAATTTAAAAGAAAATCTTTTTTACTTCCTAAACTTTTTTTTCACTCAGTTTGATATGAAACAAAAATTACCCTTACAAAATGGCATAAATACAAATAATAATACGTATAATAAACTACCAGTTAATGTATCCGATTCTATTAATTAACTCTATTAATAAATTAAGTTATTAATTAATTCTAATAATATCTAAATAATAAGTTGTCAAAATTTTTTGAAACTTTATTAATTTATTTGTATCAGTGTTGTCATCTGTTAACTTATTGTTACCTCATACAGTAGGAAAACCAGAGCCTCCCTACGAGTGTCATATTAAACGCACGCGTTTAATGTTAAAATTTTGGATATTCCTAGTTTTATTTTTAAAAAGCTATTAATGTCGACTTATTCATTAGGTAACATACTTTCGATATCAGTTTAAATCTATTTGATATGTCTTATATTTATGGAATAATCACCTGGGCACACTTAACGATTACACCTTGTATATACGGTAGCCCGTCTGGAAGTTCTTGAATCTATTTCGCAATCGGGGACGTCGCTGCAGAGACAAGATGTGTAAATGAGGTTTCAAGGATGCTAGTCTAGCCTGTTGTGACTGTGGTACACCAACACAATTCATGCAGCTCTTGATCTTGTGCCCTAATACTTGTACGAGAGAAGATCTCTACGCGGCTAGCGCAGTCACGTTGTTGCTACATTTATTCAAATTCTTAGAATACGCCTATAAATTTTAAAGAGCAATACAGCACAACAACATTTCGAGGGCTATTAGTACTAGGAGAATTTATACCACAACCGCGGAAACAGTCCAGTTTTTATCCTTGCGCCCGTCGTCCTAAGATATAGAGCCATCCCACGGCTATGCCACATGAAGGGAAAGTACCATAAATATAATATAGAACATTTACTGAAAGAATACTTCATTTTGATTTTAAATACTATTTTTTTTTAAACTATATAAACTAATCATCTTTTCTAAGTCCATTTAGTAATTTTAGTTTGTAAGCACCTACAAATTTACGTAATGAACACGCTTTGCATACTTGTACATGAGTAATTAATTACTATCTACATATTTGAAGTGTTTATTACTAAAACTAAGTAAGTACACATATTATGTACCAATAAGAACTTGTATATACATACATACAAGATATGACGAAATTTTAAGTACAGTGTAGGTACATATATACACTTTACTTACTCCCTCGTATTTGGACTAACGTTCTTGATTTTGGTGTGACGACGTATTATTTATGACAAAGCAGCACGGGCCGAGCAAGAGAAGCGAGCGTGTCGCGACATCGGCTGGCGAAGGCCAGAAGCCAATTTGCTTGCGTTTCCGAACATGTTCTCAGGTCAAATTTATATGTATAACATCAGTACCTATTCAAACATTTACCCAGTTTTAAAAATAAATATCTAAGGCGATTAACACACAGCACCGCGACACGTGAATCGCGCGCGATGGTGGAGACGCAGATCTGCGTCAACGCGCGGTTTAATCTGCGCGGGGGCAGCCATCTAGCAGCCCCGTGCCACTTAAAGCATCCAGATAATTCATCGCCGTAGTGATTGTACACGTAGCTGAGATCCTTCTTTGACAAGATTGGTTAATAATACAGAACTCATTCAGGACGCTGCAGTTATACTGTCAATTTGGTTTTTGTTTACTCAAATAAAAAGACACCGAAGATATCAGATACATCCCTTTTTACGAACCAGGTCGATAAATTAATCGTTTCAACGTCATTACAAAGATTTAAGAAAATATAAATTTTTCCATTTCTTATTTTGAGACCAATGCATAAAGCTATCAAAGTTAATTTATACATAATTATCAAACATTTTTTGCGTAGTTAAAACAGATTAACATTAACAGATTAAAATATATATTGATTTAATTTATTCATGTCTCAGAGAAAGCGGATCAATCATTAAAAAAGATGACCGTTTAGATTTTCTCGCCTGCTGCTTTTGCAAATTTAAAATAATCATTTAAAAACACATACAATACTTGTAACTACATCTAAAAATATAATTTTATTATTGTATTTGATATGAGAATACACCCTTCCGACATGTTATTTTTGACGTGTCACCAGTATTAAGAATAGTCCCCCTATACGCTATTTATATGACGTGTCCTGAATACGAAACTAAATTTAAAACATGCTTAATTATATTGAAATATATGCCGACCATCTATTCTCAATTTTGTCGTTTAATCTAGTTAGCTGTTTCCTGTACGGCTCCGAAAGACCGCTTTTTGCAGTATTCGTCGATTTATGCAGAATGTATTAATCGATTGTCAGCAAATAAAATTATAAAGTCATACAAAATTTAGATCACAATTCTTTAATTTTGAGGTGAAATTCAAAACATAAAACCGAACTATTTTCACAACGGGACACCTTTAAATAGCTGTTCCATAAACTTAGGTTCAGTAAGAATATTTATAATTTGCTTGGTTTGAAAGATGGTCATTCCTTGTGTCGCTACGCCTACACCCACCCCGCCAATGCTCCGTAAAGCTTTGACTATAAATGAAACATTCAAAAGGTGACATTGGCAGATACAACAACATTTCATTCTAAGCTGCTTATGTTTGTATTGTTTTACTGTAAATTACAAATGTTCTGTTTGCAACAAAATAAAACGTCTCGTTATGAATAATGAAGATGTTGAATTTACAACATGTATTGCAATAAGCTTCAGCAATGTTCTGACTATTTTTTAGTAATAATTTGGCAACACTTCTTAAACTATTATTCTAATACAGATTCTAATATATACTTTGCTGATTTCCGGCTGTCAAAACACAGTAATAAAATCTAGCGGAACAAATTGAATCGTTACATTGTTCCCAGTATTGTCGCAAAATCTTATTGTGAATTTTTAGTTGTTTATTAAAACTTGTTCTTTTAACATTTCCGGTAAGTTTTTTTCAAACATGGACTAATTTAAAATAATGCATTGTCTCAAAATCATTTTGAATTGTTTACATTATATCGGTCTGTTATTCGTTTGTTTCTATCGAATTAATTAATTCTTTTTAATGAAACACAACACATATTACAGGTGTTGGTGCACCTGTACGCAGGTTAGCAAATATTAAATATAAAATTAAAGTTTAATTTTATTTTTTCATTTTTCGTAGTGATTTATATCTTCCTGCATTTCGGTTTCTCCATTTCCACCGCTCAACCAGCATTCTCATTGCCCTGCGATCTCAAAATATATACCTAACCATTACGTTAAGACACAATATTCTATTACATAATATTTAACTTGACTGTGCTTTCATCTTTATTGCACATTCATAATCATGATGAGAATCTCAAATTAATCTCAATTCATCAATCAGGTTGTATGTACGGGCGGTATAACTGGTCTGAAAAAATGGATCTTGTTCTGTTGCACTGGGGGTGATTTTCAAATAAAAGTGTGTAACTTGACTGTACTTTTCTATAATAAAAGAACATATTATATGGTAAAGGCATTGACTTACAATTATATGGACGTCGGGTCCGCGCTAAAAAGTGTCCGAACTTATAGGGCGTTAAAATCGTATACAGAGCGTCATTCACACTTTAGTCTTCTTTTGTTCGACTAACAGCGAGGCAAGCAAAATTAGACAGTACTGCGATGACATTACAATTTTTTATTCAACGTTTTAGCTTTTTCATATTCCTTTACATGTCACTACGTTTAAATAGGTTGACTTGGGACATTTTTTTCATGGTTTTTGTATTAGACCCGTCGTCCATTTATTTGTAAGTCAATGGGTAAAGGAATGAAACTAGAAGATGAGTAGCACTGTCTAGGCACTTGCCCATTTGTTATACAAGTTTTAATATTTCTTCAATTCCAGATAGTCTGTTACTTAATCTATTACAGTTTTCTATTATTATTGTTATTCTCACCATTATTACTAGTAATTATGTAGCCTTGGGCAATTTACAGACTAGCCATGCAAATACTGCTATTTTGGATTGCTTACATTACAAAAATGCATAGCATATTTAACCTTAAAATATAAACCATGTATCACTACAATATTCCCTGTATTGGTATCACATTCCCTCTCCTCATACAAATAACAAAATGTCCTTACATCCTTTTAAGATACACTTAGATCAAACAACTGAACAAAACATGTTAAAGCAACAAAAAGTCAATGATTCCCTACCCTTTTGCAAAGTAGATGCATTGTTTCAGAATAAATACACAATGTCTGAGGAAGACTATGCAACTCTTATTAATGTATCTCCTGTATTGACAAATGAGAGGCTTTCTGACGCTCTCACCAAGTGGTTTGCTGAAAATTTCACTTTCACCCATTGGGAGGTAAGTTCATTGATACAATTTAGTAGCAGTAGAGCACCTTGTGAAAGAGTTCATCCAGGTAAGTACTGCCACATTACCTATTTCTGCTGCCAAGCACTAATGTGAGCATGACTGCGTTTCGGTTTTGAAGGGTAAGGGTGCTGGTGAAATTATAGGCACAGGGGACTTTCCAACTTACGTCACAGGGTGATGGGCGCAGAGGCAGTGCACCTCAGATCTTTGAAATTTAAAGCTCTGATTAGCACTGCAACTGTTATGGACAGGCATGTATTTATATATGTATAGGCATATATATTTCCATTCTTATACAAGACACTGTAATGCACGATATTGTATTCCAAATAAAAATATGCATGTACACTTAGAGGCTCCATGGCCCATATCTTTGGCACCTGAGTTCATACAAATGTTTCGTATAAAGAGTACAGCACAAACACGGCACATTGTTGAACAAGTAATATTTTCTGGCGCCCTCTACTGGAGGAGTACTTTAAAAATGTGAAATAATTTTGAAAACAAAAAATTCTATTTCAATACTAAATTATTTAAACTCAAACAATTTTTTTATCATGGTAAGCAAGTTACACTTGAAATCGTCATTCGCACTCCTCATGGAAGAATGGCATAAGTCAGTTACGTCAAAAATGTTTATAGCCCCATTAGATTCTGAAAAATATAACCCACTTCCTCTCCAACTCTTGTTACTCTATCAACTAATATTGTAGAGTTACAAAAATTGAAAAGGATGTGGGTTATATTTTTCTGTATCTAATGGAGCAATAAACGTTTTTGATGTAACGCCACTTATGCCATTCTTCCATGAGGGGTGCAATATATTGATTAAAGGCAGATTCCCCTGAGAAGAATGAGCAAGAAACTCGTGAGGGTTGCTCTTTGTAAATATATAATTGTATAATATATGTATACATGTATACATATATGTGTACACATATTTATCATTTACAATTTTATTTCAAAAATCATAGACTACCTGTAAGAGCTAAATGGGTCACTATCATGAATTTTGTCATCCAAGTATGCAGAAGCTCTATAAAATAACCTTTAGTATAAAGTTATTGTTTCACTATAGTTTTAAACCTTATGAAAGGCAAATTTTTTATATCCACCAGATTCTTATTATAGAAGCGCATACATTGCTCCCCAATATGAATGTGACTTTGTGAATATGACTATCAAAAACTGCTAGTTTATTTTTATTACTTGTATTAATGTTGTGTCTGCCACTACTTTTCATAAAAAAATTACTATTCTCCTTAACGTAAATTACATTTTCATAAACGTACTGTGGTGCTAGTGTAAGTATGTAAATCTCTTCAAACTTATCTCTCAAAGCACTGCAGCCCAAATTTGAAATAACCCTACCCGTGATTTTATGTTAGGTTTATGGTTTATTAAATTAGGTGCGACAGTTTGATAATTTCCATGAAAATTAACCATAAGAGATGACCAAACAATGGAACATTAATGTGGTGATTTTTTTCCAGTATGTCGGCGAAACAGGAAAAGGCGATTCTTATCTAAGCGAGTTAATACGAATAAAGATACATGGAAAGAATCAAAATGGCGAATCCAAATACGTCCAAGTAATTCTTAAAACCATTCCCATGAGCTTGTCGAGACGTCTCACGTTCAGAAGCGATGAATTTTTCAGAAATGAAATTAATTTCTATGAAATAGTGCTACCTGCTTTACTAAAATTCCAAGCGAGTAAAAACGTCACTGAACCTTTTACGAACTATGCGAAATTGTTCTTTAGCTACTGCGATGGTACAAACGATGTATTATGCCTTGAAGATGCAAGCACTGAAAATTTCGTTAGTGCAGTAAGACAAGAAGGCATCGATGTTGAACATTGCAAACTAACTTTCAAAACTTTAGCACAGTATCATGCTATGTCCATCGCAATGAAGGAACAGGAACCCAAAAAATTTGATGTGCTGAAAAATACTGTTTTTGAAACGTATTATGATGACAGACTGTGGGATTGGTACGAACGTTTTTGGGAAAAGATATTTGAATTAGCTATTGATGCTGTTGAAAGAGAATATCCAAACACTCATTATATAAAAGAAATAAAACAATTATCAGATAAAAAGCACTACAAGGACATGATCAAAGCAACAAGAACACATGAGACAGGTGTGATTTCTCATGGTGATTGTTGGACAAATAACTTTCTTTATAAATACGAAAACGGGAAACCAGTGGATGCTAAGTTGATTGATTTACAATTAACTCGCTGTGCTAGTCCTGTACTAGACATTACATTTGTTATTTATGCTTGCACAACTCAAGATATGAGATTAAAACATTATGATGACTTATTGAAGTATTACTATGAAGTATTAGCCCGTCAAGTTAAGGAGATGGGAACTGATCCCGAGAAAGTGTATTCTTTGAACAAGTTTATGGAGGAAGTCAAGAAGTATTCTTATTTTGGACTAATTTTCAGTTTTGAGTCTACACCGTTTATTATTTTGGATCCCGAGGACGCTATAAACATGGAAATGGAGGTAATTCTTTATTGTAATTTGTAACATACGTTTTTAATTTATACTTACCTGTAGCTACAAAAAATTTTTAGATTTATGTGTTGACATTATCAAATTGGGGCGCTAAAACTCAACTCTTCATCAAACTGCCTTTGTGGCCGAATGGTTACCATACTGGACTGCCACGCACAAGGTGACCTAGTGCAGAGCTTTGAGTGTGTGCGTTATTTATTTATATTATATACCAGTACTACCATGTACTGAAAAAACTGCTGCCAATTATCATGTAGTCTATGGTTAGGTTATATACATTTTTGGAGGCTTCTGTGATATTTTCAAGAAGCAGAGCTAGCCGCTCATAATATTTATGGAGATTTTTTGAACAAGTTTTTTTTCGTACATAGTGATCTCTTTATGTAATTAAGAACGCAATTTCTCAAATAATTTCAACAAACTTGAAATACATATAATAGAGCACAAACTAAACCTATATAAGCCAATACATACTGTTTGATACAAGTCAATCCAAGTACACACATCGTTATGATAAGATATATCTCGTTTAATCTTTCCGCTGATAAAACATCTTACAAGACTAACTTAAAGAACTCTACATAATAATAATCAATGGTTGGAAAATGGTATTCCAAATGATTAGATAAATGTCTATGTAAAGATACAAGAAGTGGCATAGAGTGGTTTGAACCACGAAATATTAATTACGTTTTCAAATTCTGGATTTCCGAAAACAGATTTTACTACACCGTACATTGACTTACAATTATATGGACGTCGGGTCCGCGCTAAAAAGTGTCCGAACTTATAGGGCGTTAAAATCGTATACAGAGCGTCATTCACGCTTTAGTCTTCGTTTGTTCGACTGACAGCGAAGCAAGCAAAATTAGACAGTACTGCGATGACATTACAATTTAAATTCAACGTTTTAGCTTTTTCATATTCCTTTACATGTCACTACGTTTAAATAGGTTGACTTGAGACGTTTCTTTCGTGGTTTTTGTATTAGACCCGTCGTCCATTTATTTGTAAGTCAATGACACCGTAAGATAAAACTACTCATATAGGAACCTCAAGTTGAATTTGAAAGTAATTCTAGTAGCGCCATGTAAATTCCATAACGATGTCTTACTTTCACAAACTCGTATCTTATAAAGAGTCATTATTCAGGAGATGGCAAAACTTTATATTTATATTCAATTTCTTATCAAGGGGGTTAATTTGGATGCATTACTATAAGAATGGTAAAAGCCAGTGTGTTATTATGAAAGAAATGTGATGTAAAATCGGCGTGCAAAATTTGTAGACAATCCATTTTTTCCATTTTACTAACTTTGTGCTTTAAGATACGAGATTTAGGGTCGTATTCTAGAACTCTACTCAATGCTCAAGTCAGGATTTGAGTATGGTTTAAAGCACCCAAAATCATACTCAAGTCCCTGCCATTAGGGTCGTATTTCCAGTGCTTGTGTTTCCAGTGCAATCCTAACTTGAGCATTGAGTAGAGTTCTGTTCAAGTCAGGACTTGAGTATTGCAGTGAGCACTGAAAATCATACTCACTTGAGTATGATTTTCAGTGCACCTTGCCGTTAGGGTCGTATTTCCAGTGCTTGAAATCATACTCAAGTCTGCTCAAATCCTGACTTGAGCATTGAGTAGAGTTTTGGAATACGACTCTGAGAAAGTAAGACGACGATAAGTAACTCATTGTACTGAAGCTGCCGTCATTTACAGAAGCTTCCGTTTCCATAATCTTGCATTCATCAAATAAAATAAAAAATGCTGTAGATAACTAACGTTTCACCAAAGTAAACATGTTTTAATAAGTGAGTAACAAATGCAGTAAAACTATTTCCGGAAGTCTGAAATTCGAAAAAGTAATCAATTAACATTGGTCGTTTTAACCGCTCCGTGTCACTCCCTATTCCGACCATTGATAATAAATAATTAATAATATAATAAAACACTACTGATTTACGTTCCATACACGTCATACTGCGTCGTGTGACGCAACGTGGGTGTCCGATGTCCTTCATGAAGGTCGACAAATGTTGAGTTGATACTCACCATAAATCAATTAAAACTCATATTGTGGCGGGATTCCAACCGCTCGATCCTCAGGGTACCATTGCATTTCACCCGTATATACTCCACAATATCCGCAGATTTTGTGGAGTAATGAAGCCGTGACACGTGTAACTACGTCGTCGGTTCCGCTGGACGCAATAGATGATTAGGTCCAGTATCGACTGATAGTGTATTTCTTTTTCTGTTCCAACTTTTTGAGACCGTATTCGTACTGGTCAACTCCTGTTGGTGGTACTGACGCGACGCCACAGCTCCAGATTATGAGATCTCGTTTCTTCTTATAAACAACATGGAACAAACATTGTTTCGATACCTCCAATGAACACTACGTCAACTTAATTTTTGGGCCTGTTCTGTTTTTATTTTGTTTTTGTTTCTTTATTTTATATTTCACAAATTTGTTATTTTTTTTTGAATTTTATTCTTTGTTTTTTTTCTCAAAATTTGGGGAGCATAATATTGGAAAATAATTAGTTAGGCAGTTTACGAAATTTAAAAAATTTTTTTTTTTTACTTATATGCTTTAGTTTGCCGATCCCATATATACATAGCCGAACGGTTATCATGCCGGTTTACCAGACACGCAGAGGTGCCGGCTTCGATTCCCGGGTCGGGAGAAGTATTTGTATGGTCTACATTTATTTCTCTCGTGTAATTTGTGGTTGTGTGCATCTGCGACACAGGTTTACCCTAGAGCGATGCTATGAGTGTGTATGTTATTTATTTGTTATTTATTTACATATAAAGCTATCTTAAATTCGCCCCCATTAATTGAATAATAATTCTGCAAATGACAAATTAACACCAATACCTTTTATTTCATTACAGGGTGATCAAAAAATGAACATCGCAGATGTATGGCGATTGAAACCGATCAAAACGAAAGAGGGCAGACTGCGTGAGGCCAATAATGTTATATTTTGTGTTGATAGAGGATATATACCTATAACTAATTAAAATTCTAGGCGATTTGTTCCCATTGTTCTGTTATACTCGTGATATTTATGCTTCCATAAACTTTGCGACGACTTTGATACATTGCAGTCAAAACAAAAATGAAAACACAGAATAATGCTTCAAATTATTTCTATGTATTTGGCATTGCAGTTTGAATTCCGATTATCCGATGGAATTAGGTATGTAACTACCCCAATATAGATAAATAACTTCATAAGTAATGTGTAAATAATCCTACTTCTCTTATAAGCATAATTTCTAGTAATCTAAATATAGAAATCATAAATTACACATTTATTTCATAATTTTTATCCATGTGTTGTATAACAATAAAATTGTTTTATCACGGTATATCACAATTCACGAGAGTGAGAAATATGAGAGAATTGACAAATTTTCACTCATTTACGATCATTGTAATTTCACGTTAATATCACCACTACAAGCATTCGTCTGTAAACTTTCATTATTTGCATCAGTTTCCGCATTTCAATTTTCTTTCTTTGCTACTAAGGTTGTTTTTGCCATGCTTGCAGTCTAGTTCCTCTTTTATTTTAAGATCGTTCCTCCTGTCAGGTGCGCCCTCTAGTGAATGCGACTTCGCGTAATGTATAATAGTCACATTTATAGCTCATATTGATACATGTATAGTATTTATGCATAAACTTTTGCAATAATCTTGGTACAGAGTACTAAAAAACCGACCTCAAAAGTTCGTGCAATTACATCTATTTGCCAAGTTTTATTAAAATCTGTTACCGGAAAGTGCGTGTAAACGGAAACATCCCCTAGTTTGCCAGTCTTAGATGTAGATATGTAGAAGTGTACTGAGGTACCCTCTTTTCAACGAAAAATAATTATCAGTATCAGCGTCCTGATTTTGATTCAAATCGGATGGGTTTCTGAGCGAGATGATGAACCTGATTCCTACTATATTTTTCTAATTTGTGAGTTAAATCAACTATTGTTCCGATTAGAAATGTCAAAAGTTTCCGATCGGCCTGTTGTGAATCGCAATTATGCGCCTCGACTCGGAAAAGACGCAGTTTCCGATCAGGAGGCAAATAAAATAAAGCAGCAGTTCACAAATGCCGTAAAGCTATCGCGTAAAATGTGTACGTACCTACACCATATTAGTGGTCCAATGCGAACTTGTCACACTTTAAAATCGCATCCTTGAGGCAATAGGGTCACTCACATCTTGTCGTAACCCATATTAATACAACTCTTGTCTTGTACTTAGCATAACTTACAATCACAACTCACGCCTGCCTGAACAGCCACATTTTTTTTAAGTGCTATAAATCATCATAATATCTTTGGATCGTTCTTTTCTTCTAAATAAATTAAATGAGTAAAGAGTAAAAAAAATTATAATCTGCAATGACTAATAATCAAGAAAGGTTTATAAAATTCTGCGAACAAAATTTATCGATATTTTTTATTTAAGTAAGAGTTATAAAATCGAATATAACATAATTTAATTTGTTTCATCTGTGTGCATGTGGTAAAAACAGGTGACGTATAATCAATCACGTGGCTTGTTTACGGTTTATTATGCCAAGCAAGGGTACGAAATGATTTGTCACGGTAATGACTTCATACAAAAGTTTTATGAATTTGCATTGTCTAGTGTGGCATGATAAATATTACATTAACATTGATAAAAAAAACTACAAAATATTACTGCCTATCGGGTTTATCTTGAAAGCTGTTTTGGATAGTAACATTAAAGGGCTGCGATAATATGAGTCGATTTGTGATAACGATATACAGAAACCGACAAAGTTTACAACACAAATATAAAAATACTAGGAAAATAATTTTATTTTACTTTAGGGATTCTTGTAAATGAAATTATTTAATGGGCTCAATTGTATTATTTTTTATACATTTCAACAAATGTAATACTACAATAGATTAATTAATTACATGTAAGTTAAGCGCAGGCCACACCGCGAACGAAATTAAGCTAGCTTAACTCGCGTAGTTGCAAGCAAAGTTAAGCTAAGAAAATAGTAAGCAGTGACGTACTACACCATAGTTTCCGAAAGTGGTCCCTTCCGCCCCCCAGTGGGCACTAAAGCGTCAGAGGGGTGTAGGGGCCTTGTAAGCACTTTGGGGGCGTTGATGTTGCCCAAAAGGCGCCTCCGCATTTGAAAAAAAAACTGAATTATCTATACAACGTGTTGATTTGCATTCTCGCCATATTTACAATGGTCACTCTATATCCGAAACTGAACCCAAATCACTAAAAAAATAAATCCAAAAAAAAATTTCCTAAATTCTTATTAACCATGTTACCGCTTAGTAACCCATGCTTGATGCAAAGGTCATTGACTTACACTACACGTGCCACAGGTACCGGCAACCATTTGGACAATGACCTATGTGCAGAAAATATGCATTTTAGATCTATTTGGTGGTAGCTTAGGGACGGGGGGAGTATCGTATCGAGCGCGTGGTTACTATCAACTTTTCCAACTAATGTAAATAATTAGTAAATTGTAACAATACCATACAGTAACAGGACATAAACTTAAATTAGAAAATAGGTAAATAAGTCATCGAGAAAAATTACGTATCGCTCGGTGAAGCGAGTGGCGGGGTCACTGTCCTCCGCGGTGAATACACTTGGGGACAATTTTACAAAACTTTACTAGATACAATTAGCCAGAATATTGAACAGAATATTTTTTCTTATATTTTTAGATGATTTAGCATTATTTCTATTATTAATTTCTTAAATATGGCGAGAATGCAAATCAACACACTGTATACAAATATATTTTCTTTCCTTCTCATTTTTTGTGTTAAGTTAACATCGAAGGGCCGAGTCCGGCTACCGGACACTCACGTTGCGTCACACGTCGCAGACAATACATGTAAATAATAATTTGTCATAAGTATTTTATTGTATTATGTATGTTAGTCTTTAAGGAATGTATTTATGGGTCTTAGTAACCTGAATACAAATAATTAAATAAATAAAATAAAAAATGCGTTCAATTATTTTTTGTGGTGGGTGGCGTTGAAATGTTTTTATCTTGACTAAGTGGACAGTGATGTGCTACACTATGGATACGGGCGGGGGCGACATATTTTACATAGCTTAGCGGGATCGTTGGGTTAGTTTAGTTAGCTTCTTTCGCGGTGTGGCGTCCGTTTTAATAGGCACTGACCAAAATACGGGTGTTTTGGTAGTGCCTTGAAGTCAATTTTGGTGCCCTGGTACTCATTGTGTAGTAGGGTATTCCTAAGGGCTCGTGTAGCGTGCCGGCGACATTTCACGAGTGCGGTCGCACCGACTCGCTGCGAATTGTTTTAACATGTAGAACTAAATGGCTTAGAACAGCGTGTCCGCGAAAGATGAACATTGGTCGTGAGACTTGCAGCGATCAGTCTACGCAAGTCGCTTGCGACCACTACTAGTTGATCAGTTAATGTTCCCAGTATTATTAAATAATTATATAAGAAATTAAAATTATAATAGTGGACCCAGATAGGTTAATTGACGAATGTTAAATCTCCTTGTCCTTCCTGTGGCACGGACCCGTAGATACGATAATTATTCGAAAATTCACTAAGCCGATCGCCGGTAGTGTTATGTCGCTAGTCGCCCGCATGCTGCACTGTATTTCGTCGTTAGAAGTCGTTGCAACCGCAGTCGCGACATATCGCCGGTACGCTGCACGAGCCCTTAGTTTGAGACCAAGCAATGATCTTATGTACAAAAAAAATGGGACCAAGTAAATTAACGTGGACGTTTGGCACATTATTATTATATAAATTAAGGAACTAATTTTACGATCAGCAAAATCTACGCATTACAAGGTTACTCGAATTATAATATAAATGACACCGCCTATGAGCCGCAAAGGCCAAAATCACAAGCCTTTGTAAAATGCTTATTTCATATACTAAAAGCAAAAATATACATGATTATGCCTGGCATGCCTGTTACTTCTAGCGACATTCGTCAAAAGACTAATAGCTAAGATTACTTTTACATCTGCTGCAAGCGTAAAAGTGTGCCAGGTACAGACATTAACATTTTGCCCACAAGGTATTTGAAGTAAAACAAATGACAATAGGAGATTCAGGAATTCCTGAAAATGTTCTAACGAATATATCAGAACTGGAGATTAGACAGATTACTACTAATTACTATTAATTTCATCTTTTATTGCATAGTATTATTAGGAATTACTATTGGGTACTTTTCCGAAAAAAATCAAATAGTGGAAATTTGTGGAAAAAATCTGATAAATTTGAAAATTTGGTCAAATATAATTCGAAGACTCGTAATATTATGTTCTACGTTTAGATTTATTTATATCTCTTGAAGTTTTTTTAGCGTGAGTAATTCATGTTCAAAATAAAATTGTCTATAAGCAAATTAGAGTAAAACGTGGTTTAAAATTATTGTAATTATATGTAAAAAATCTTTCTTCATCATTTCGTTCAGCACTTTCAACTTTGACAGGTGTCATCTGTAGAAAAAAAAAGGTATACGGAAAAACATTTTTCTGAAAAATATGATTTTTTCAAAATAGTTCCTTATCCCAACACTAAACATTATTATTATGTGGTCTGTGATTATTATAGTGGTGTAATATGATGATAGAAGACAATATTGTCATTACGTTAATGAAATATGTAAAAGAAAACAAATATATTTTACTTGAATTATATTTCTTTATTTAACTGTCTTGGATTTTTATTTGCCTGATTATACTATTTATTATCTACTGCTATGTATAACTTGCGCGGCAAATACTTCTTTTTGAACAGATAGAACTCTTTTTTTTTTACGTAGCAAACCTGTATTTATTACTTATTTTAATGGTCTAGTATTAGTAGCTTTTAAATGTGGAACTCATATAAAATGATAGACATTTAGGGCGCCTTCAAATTAAAAGTGATGGCGCGTTTGACGCTGCAACTGCGCTTCTAAATATTGTATGAAAATTCGTAAAAGTGCTGCAGCGCCACTGCAGCACTTTTACGACGCATGATGCAAGTGAAGCTTCATACTTAACGTTGTCTTTTAATTTGGTCGAGTATTACTTATTTGACAGTTATTTTTTCGGACGGATAATGAGAGTAGACCCCCTGTGGCGGACTGTATCAAGGGGTTCGGGTAGGTGCTATCAAAGAGTGAGCGTTTCAGCCACTTACAAAGTATTTAGATAAACTTGTTTTTAAAACGGGGAAACTTATAATATCATGGAATGTAATTTGAAAGTTGGAGAAAAAGGGATCTGGCTAAGGAATTAAGATATTATAATCAAAACAGAAACAATAGTCAATAATAAAAAAGTTGCGAAAAACAATCACATTTAAATGTAGGATTTAAATATAAAACTAAACATAAAAAGACTAAAATATATATACAAAAGAGATTAGTAGCGACTGCTCTGATTCCTTACACCTACCTAGCTCCCTATTATATAAAATGTACTTAAAGCCGGAAAAAAATCATAATACCTAGTCAAAAACTATACAAATTCTTTGTGAAATTATTCCGCCAGTTTGTTATAATTATTAATACAAAGATCGAACATAAGAAAATAGTCATTCGCACCAACGTCTTCTAACAAACCGTGCCAAATGCTATGCCAACTAAGCCACGGAACGAACCGAACGAATTTTTCTATGTGCTTGTAGCAGACCATTTGTTTTTTAACGAGTCTTTTGCCATAGCGCCATCTATGAGAAATCTATTTCTTCATTCAGGAAGGAACTTTTTCTAAGTGTCCGTCTCGCCATCTTTGCATTAATAATTAGAACAAACTATATAGTTGAGTAGTTATACAAAAAATAATAATTGGATATCGTGGCGGTGAAATATCCTGGCATTCAAGTAATAAATAATTGTGATGAAACGCAATTATGTTACTACTTGCCGATAGAACTAACTATTAGCACAGTATTAGTATTGTTAATGTAAATGTGTAAATGTATCGTATGTGTAACTGACAAGCAGAGGAAAAGTTTAGGAAGTGGTATTTGAGAAAAAAATCCTTCGTCAATCATAGAGGTGAATGATAAATAACGTCACGATGAAAAAATCACGATGATCCGCCGTCAAACAGTATCACCGTGACTCGTACCGAAGGAACGACGTTCCAAAGTCACATAGGTGTTCCTCCGTTCCAATAGCTATCCCCGACACTCACATCACGACATACGTATTTGATACGATGCGCGATCTCCGTTCCGTGGTGACTGAACGCGCCACTCGTTGTAGTTCTCTTTAAATCGGGCCATTTCGGCGATGGGAGTGAATGAAATAGAATGACTTTCTTTGCTCACTCAGAAGGGTCGTAGATGCTTAATACTACTAGAAAAGGCGGATGAAAAAATCTGCAGCAAATATTATAAACCTATTTATGAACAAAGTAAAATACTTTTGTATATTTGTTTTATTATAGGAAGAGTTGGTATTTTAAATTTATGTATAATCTAGTTTGTGTATTCTACTAGAAATATAATTGCATTACACTTTATTGCTATTTTTAACAATACAAAGATTAGCATTAAATAAGTAACAAACAAAATTACATTAAATACAAAATCAACTTTTTGAATGGAATTAAAACTTATTACAAAGGGATTAAAAACTTAAACAAATCATTCTATAAAAAACGGCTATAAGTATTAGAAAGAAAAGAAGCCGCAGGCTAAAACCGTAAATCGTGATGTAAGTTATAGGCGTGACAAGGTTACGGAAGTAACAGTCGTGACAAAATCACGATGATTTTTCACTGTGATTTTTTTGGAACCGGAACGACGGTCACGGCGATAGAAATGTAACGCTATTCCCCATGTCTAGTCAATCTATATTGTATGTAGGTATTCTACAGAGCTGTAAATAAGTCAACATTCTCTATCGCACTAGAATAACATGGCTACACCAATACGACAGGCATATTTACATATGCCTTGTGTAAATTAATATAATATTGTCTCAAAAAATATCAATTTGAAAAAAATGGCGGGTTTTGTAGTTACAATTTTTACTTATTAAATGTTTCATTATGTTTTGACTTCTGACGACTCTATAGCCAATGCTCGATTTAGAAGATACAAGATATTGTCTTTTTAAGTAAAAGGAGTTATAGTGATTAAAACCACCAAATATTAAATAATTTTGAATATATCTACTTTGGAACATCATGATCCGATCATTGATTAAAAGTCTACGAGTCTAGTAAACCAAAACATGACGTATAATAATGTGATATCTAATCTGTTAACCTCACCCAACAATATTGTAGTACGTGTACAGTGATAGCAGTAATTTTAGATAGGTACCTAACAGGTTAGCGGTATAGTGTTCAACATTAGATCTAATCTCCACCCGGCCGGTCGCCGTAGCCAGTATACAAGTATGTAAGTAGTATAAAACACAAATAAAGATATATAGTATATTACAGAATTCAACCGAAAGGAGTCAACTGTTTAATGTCCAACGTGTAGTCTAAAAACCCTTTTATAATTCTTTGGTAAGTTCAATTATGGAACCATACATTTACATAATGTCAAAAATATTTTCAACATTTCATTGTTTTAGTAATTTTAGCATCTTTCGTTTGTTTTTAATTGTCGAATCAAATTAAATAGGTAATGATTTTGTTGTACTTTTTGAGTATTAGCAGCACTACACCCGCATGCAGCAGTGTAAATATTTGAAGTTAAATAAATTAAATTAACATAATATTAGCACAGAATAATAGTAATCAATGCATAACATATTTAGGCCTAATAAAATCATACAATACCTACTTCAGCTGATTTTGAGTTGGACCTTGATTTTTTTTTATTGGTTTTGGCAACAAGGTCAACAAGTAAACTAAATTGGGCCTTGATATTATTATTTTTATTGTAGATCATGACAACAGAAAGCTTATACTGGCTTATACTATGATTTTTTTCCATCCATGAGAAAATCCTCAAATGTTTTAATTTACTGAGCATTGGATACATAGCCGTTAGCTTAAAAAGATAACAAATAATTAAGAAACTCAAAATGTAATACTTAAACTAAGAATTAATTCGAGCAGAAACTGTAACTACAAAAACCGAAACCTCCTACTGATTTTCAGTTTTAGGAAATCATAGGTTGTCGAGAAACATTTTTTTGAGCATTGTGAATAACTACAGCAAAAAACACACTTGAGAATTGTTAGGAAAAAATGGTTGTCTTTAGCAGTTACGTTTTTACACTAATTATTTTTTAGTTCAAATTTAGTAGGTACATTACGTTTTGAGTTTCTTAATTATTTGCAACTCTTTTAGCTGAAGGCTCAATAGCGGTAACCTATCACAAAATCGAATATTTTTTTCGAAATAACGCTTCGATAAATAACGTTCGAATTTTTATTACACCGAAAACCGAATTATAACGAAACCGTTGTTCTTTCAGGATAATATACGTTGGATGTTTATCGCAAAGACACGACTAGGTTAGGTTAAGTTAGGTTTAAAAGAAAAAAAATCTTCTCAAAATTACTTTCGAGGTTATGAAAATTCGAGCAAACGTTATTTCTGGAAAATGTCATTTCGGACTACTGATAAGTAACCCTCTATAGCCAATGCTCATTAGAGAAATAATAATAGTCAGTGCATGCATGCTAGATAGATTAAGCGCACCGACGAAACTTTTTTTGTTGCGTTTCGATATTCCAGTCATTCTAAAGCCAATGCTCATTATATAAATAATACTTATTAATAATAATAACAAAATTGTCAGTGCACCTTTAATTAATTTGTTCTATATAAGCGCACTGACGAAGATTGTGTTGCGTTTCGATATTCCAGTCATTCTATAGCCAATACTCAATATATAAATAATGATAATTGTCAGTGCACGTTTATTTAAATTGTTCCGTACAAGCGCACTAACGACTCTTTTTTTGTGTGCGAACTTTTGACCCTTTGTAAATACTTTCTCTTTATTATTATTTTTTACATTTTTAGTATTTGGGTTTAGTTCATTCTCGTAAAATTATTGTTATGTAGTTTTAAGCTGATGCCTTCTAGCCAAAGCTCAATAAAATAAAAAAAGCTCTTGTTGTGTTGCGTTTCGATATTTCAATCATAATAACGCGTGTAGTCTTTTGATAATATTTTTTTTTACTTCTTTTCAAAACTTCTTAGGGCTGTTTAGCATCTGAAGAGATTTCAGCGTCGTAGTCAGGCCCTTTTTCTGACACAGTACACCTAATTCTACACTCCGACGCAATATAACATTCCACACCATATCCGCATCCGCAAACCAAGACTAACTTTTTCCTTATTGTACCTATGCCATAAGCTTGCTTGTAATGTACAGTCAAGAGCACGTCACTTGACTTTGTACTTTGGACCGTTCTTACCGTAAGAGGCATAGAGTTGGATTTCCATCTTAAATGTCAAGCTTGACGTGCTCTTGACCCTGTACTGCAATTCATGAGTCACACTCAGAGCAGGTACCGGTGGGGGTTCTCTAAGAGTGCAATTATTCTCCGCATAACATGGTCCACCTAACATCCTGCAAAGCTAACCTTGACACAGCACGCTACATTTTGCTACCCATTTTCCTACATGTATCAGATATAAACGCGGACTATGCATGAACTAAGACGCTGCGTACCAAACCTGAACGAAAGCTCACTTATATTGATTCAAATTTTCTCGATTTTCACACGTTTGAGTCCCTTCGAGACCAAGGACGTTGCAATACGTCCGAAACGCCGAGGTAAATAAAATATGTTTTAATACGTCCATGTTTATCATACATTTTTCTGTTTGCCCAGCAGTCCTGCAAAACAGCTAAAACAATTCTGGTAGGCATTGACATGCATCGGCGTATAGGTTAATTACTGCTATTTTGGATAACTAGCATTTGAAGAGCGCATAAATATAACGTGTGTAATACCAAAAATCCGTGGTAGTAACCCGTTTAGCTCATGGAGGTAGTCTCGATCTCTGATGTCTTTGATGTACAATATTAAATGTTATTTACAAAGAGCAACCCCTAGAGTTTCTTGCTCATTCTTCTCAGGGGAATCTGCCTTACGAATGAGCGGTAGAGTTTAACCATTGTGACGATTTCAAGTGTAATAATGCTTACCTATGAAATAAAGATTATTTTGAATTTGAATTTGAATTTGAATTTGACTCAATGCCGCGACACAATATTCTCCTACACCTTTATCAAGTTACCCATACCCATACAAAAGACACTTCAAACTGCTCAAGAAAGCTTTATACGTATTCCAACAGAACACATTTGGGTACTAGGTATCACAGACGTAACTGAACGAACAAGCGTTCGCCGGGTGGTAAGCGACACGCCTATCTGTAACGGTTGGAGTGCTACTCAGAGTTTTAATCGTGAAGATGTGAGGGGTACTGCCACCGGGCCCGTTACCTAGAGATAAAGTTAACAAGTCTCCTATGCTTCTAGTTTCATCAGCACACTTTTACCCCTCAAAACCGGACTACTATAATACTCACATCACTGCTTGGCGGCATAAATAAGTGCGGAGGCAGATATTCACTGGATGAATTCTGTCGCAAAGAGCTTTACTGCTACTTGATTCGTTACTAATGTGATGTTGTCGATGTATGGACTATTGGAAACCAGAACTTTGGCCAGAGAACGTGTTAAATTAACAAAAAATCGGTCATACCACGGCGCGGTGGCATAGACAAGCTTCCTCCCAAAATTAATTAATTTTGTATGTAAATTGTTTCAGAATAAAACTACACAATGTCTGAGGAAGACTACACAACTCTTGTTAATGTATGTCCTGCATTAACCAAGGAGAGGCTTTCCAACGCTCTTACCAAGTGGTTTGCAGAAAATTTCACTTTCACCCATTGGGAGGTAAATCCATTGATTCAACTGCTTGATGTATTAGTGCAGAGAAATTTAAATACCTATGTTCTCACGGGATATATGTGTTATAATCAATTTAATTCAGAGTTTACGGATTAGGGATTTGTAAGTTCGCTAAAATTTATATGTACTTTCGGACACATAATTTGGGCCACCTTGCATTTTCAATATTAAATGCCCTTAGCTTAAACAATGCTTGATTTTTCAAAAATGCTATTATGCAACTTTGTAACTGGTATATTAAACGTCATTCCCTTAAGTCCTTTTTGAAAATTTGAATTTAAAGAACTGGAGAAAACTTTTTCTTCGATGATAACTATATTTCTATATTCTAACCCTTTAAGGATAAAAATGCAAGGTGACTCGAATTATGTGTTCGGGAGTGTGCTGGTAACATAACTATACAATTTTATTGCCTAAAATTTACTCATAAGAATTTGAAGATTGATTGTATACTAGAGTGTGATCAATTCATGCTGAAAAATTAATTCAACGAAATAAGTACTGGTCCTGTTTTGAATGAAGTAATTGTATCATTTACTCAGGGAACTGGGAATAATACGTAATAATACGTCGATCGACAGACTATATTAGCGGCATTATGGCGTTTCAGTACATTAATCAGGAATACGCGTTTGTGGCGCAAGATTACATAAGTACAATCACAGTATTACATTATGTGATACCATCTGGCGGTTAAGTGATTGCTGATTTACGATTGTGCAGAAAATTGTACCCTAATGAGTGACAGTCATCTCTAGAAGTCACGTTAGGAAGTGGATGTTGATAATTCAACATCCGCTTCCAGGCTCCTAGTTGTTGTAATCAACATTGTAGAATTTTATTAGCACATAGACGTTTAACTTCGGAGATAATTAAAAAGGAGAGCGTTTGTGAGTGAACCCACTAATGCGACAAATGTGAAACCAAGAATGATTAACGCTTTCGATAAAGTTAAACCACAGAGGGACTGGGAATCGCAGGTTGTACTAATTTGTTAATCAATGTAAATAGTTGATTCCAATTGTACCCATTCCAAAGCTTACGTTTGTTGACTGCCACTGTCTTACGTTTTTTGGTAAACACAAATTTTAATTCCGCAATGTATAGATAGGGAATGAAGTATACGCCAAAACTCGAATTTACACTGTACTGCTAAAGAACTTCATAGACTGTATTATTATTATGTCTGGTTTATTTTCAGAACCTCGGCGGGTTTGGAAAGGGCGATTCTTATCTCAGCGAGTTAATGCGAATAAAGATACATGGAAAGAATCAAAATGGCGAATCCAAATACGTCCAAGTAATTCTTAAAACCATTCCCAAGAGCGTAGCAAGTCGTCTTACGTTTAGAAGTGATGAATTCTTCAGAAACGAAATTAATTTCTATGAAATTGTATTGCCTGCTTTACTAAAATTTCAAGCAAGTAAAAACGTTACTGAACCTTTTACGAACTACGCGAAATTGCTCTTAAGCTACTCCGATGGTACAAACGATGTATTATGCCTTGAAGATGCAACCACGGAAAATTTCGGAAGCGCAGTAAGACAAGAAGGCATTGATGTTGAACATTGCAAACTAACTTTCAAAACGTTAGCACAATTTCATGCTATGTCAATTGCAATGAAAGCACAGAAACCTCAAGAGTTTGATGCTCTAAGAAATGCTATATTTGAAACCTACTGCGATGACAGACTGTGGGATTGGTATGAACGTTTCTGGGAAATGATATTTGCCATAGCTATTGATGCTGTTGAGAAAGAATATCCAAATACTCATTATGTAGAAGTAATACGAGAATTATCTGATAAAAAGCACTACAAGGACATGGTCAAAGCAGCAACCAGAACGTACGAGACCGGTGTCATTACGCAAGGAGATTGTTGGACAAATAATTTTCTTTATAAATATCAAAATGGGAAGCCCGTCGATTCTAAGTTGATTGATTTTCAAACTACTCGGTGTGCCAGCCCGGCATTAGACATTTCTTTTGTTATTTATGCTTGTACAACTCAAGATATGAGATTGAAACATTATGACGACTTATTGCAATATTACTATGAAGTATTAGCCAGGCAAGTGAAGGAGATGGGAACTGATCCAGAGAAAGTGTATTCCAAGGAGACATTTATGGACAATATCAAGAAGTATTCTTATTTTGGAATAATTTACAGTTTCGAGTCTACACCCTGTATTATTTTGGATCCCGAGGATGCTTTTATCGTGGAATTGGAGGTATGTATAAGATGTAATAAGATCATTAAGAAAAACTTTTTTAACTGTATGTCGAAAGTTGTTCCCCGACAACTTGGGATTGTTTTCCAGTGGCTATTGATAGTTAAGCCTAGTATTTGTTTGGTCCGTGGTAGAGCCATTAGTCATCCACTCATCATATTACGAACACAAGCGCAAAAGGCGCGTTTTCGCTTTAATGGGACACGTGGTGTGAAATAAGCTCTAGCCCATCTTAGATTGTTCCTAACCACGTATCTGCCCTATATTTTAATTTAATTCAATTTGAATGATAAATGACGTCATTCGGACATCTATTACCTTTCAAAAAAAAATTCTAATGTCAAGTGTCAAGTACCTAGTCTATTCTATGGATACGAGTAATTTACAAATGTTGTACTGGCCGGCATATTTTGTGCCCTAGCCTTATATATTCTTTATTGCACCAAATAAAATACATCAGAAATATTAGATTAACAGAAAGTGAGCAAAGGTGAACTTATCTCTAAAAGAGATCTCTTCCAGCCAACCCAGGACAGTGAGAGCTAAGGTTATAAGCGGGCAATAGCGTGCAAGAGAGTGTGCGGAAGAAATAGAATAAATATAAATAAAGTAGGTACATAAATAAAAAAATACAGTTTCTTGCATAAGCATTATAATGAATAATAAGAAATAGCATCAATATGTAAATAGTGTACAATATATTTATATGTGTACCTGTATGTATATATGTATACATATATATATACATATATACATAAATAAGTATGTACAAAAAATACAATAAGATGATTACTAATATAGTTCAGCAAGAAAGTGCGCTTTTAACCTTTTCTTGAAAGAAGCGATAGACGGGATAGACTGGATATGGGAAGGAAGTCGGTTCCACAACTGCGTTGCACGAGAAGAAAAGGAGTTAAAAAAGTAAACACTTTTACGGTTAGGACGAACGAGCATATTAGTGATGCACGGACGCCTTGAACGGGTGGGAGGAGGTACCTACTGGAACCGGGAACGAAGGTAGGAAGGGCAGTTGGCGTTATGAAGTATATTAAAAAGGGCGGACAGGATATGCACATCACGGCGAAGGCGAATTGGTAGCCATTTTAACCGAGCGCGAAATTCAGAAACACGGTCAACTTTACGGAGACCGAAAATAAATCGGATAGCCAAGTTTTGTAGGCGCTCTAGTTTATTCATAAGCTTTTCGGTCACATCTAATAACAATAGTCGAGTAAGGGGAGTAGAAGAGTTTGCGCAAGCATAATTTTTGTATGAAAAGGGAAAAGTATTGGAGTCGTTTGAGAGAGTGAAATGAGAAGTGCATTCGTCTGCTAACCTCGTTGACATGAGAAGTCCAAAACAATGTGCTGTCCATTACTAGACCTAGATTTTTTGCTTTGTCAGTATATCAAATGGGAATTCCATCATAAACCAACGCAGGTACCGATGACCAATCCAACTTGCACCTTAATCTGCTACTGCCTACAATCATGGCTTGAGACTGAGCGGGATTAACTAAAAGGCCAAATGATTTAGCCCATAACTGTATGGCAGACAAATCAAAATTGATGGCCGCAATTGCTTCAGATATCTCGCCCACCTCAAAGTTACGATAGAGTTGAAGATCGTCAGCATATAGATGGAAGGGAGAAGAAACGACACGGGAAATATTATTAATGAAAATGGAAAAGAGTAAGGGAGAGAGTACGCCGCCTTGGGGCATACCAGCAGTTAAGCTAGACCAAGATAACGAGCCATCATTGATTTTCACGCACTGCTGGTGACCAAAAAGATAAGAAGAGAATCAACTTAAAACAGAAGAGGGGATATTAACCGCCTGAAGGCACCAAGGAGAATGTCAAAGTCAACAGAGTTAAATGCGTTGCTGAAATCCAAGAGGGCAATAACAGTGAGCCTCGTATCATCCATAGCACGACTTATGTCTTCCGTAATGTTCAGTAATGCTCCAACAGTCCTATGAGATGGACGAAAGCCAGACTGAAACGGACATAAAAGGTTATGGGAGGAGAGGTAAGAATAGAGTTGTTCATGGACGATAGATTCTAGGGCTTTGGAAAGAATAGGTAGAATGAAATAGGACGGTATTGTGTGAAAGAAGTAGGATTCGGAATTTTAGGGAGAGGTATGACTCAAGATTTTCTCCATTGTGTTGAAAAGACATTGCGCGAGAGAGAAAAATTTATAATATGACCCTTATGTTATTTTCAAACATCTGTCCATAAAATGTGTGATAATTTTTTCTTAATTTTTTAGTCTCCAAACTTGG
Organism: Hyposmocoma kahamanoa; assembly: GCF_003589595.1. NCBI lineage: Eukaryota > Metazoa > Arthropoda > Insecta > Lepidoptera > Cosmopterigidae > Hyposmocoma > Hyposmocoma kahamanoa. The sequence goes on from NW_020653731.1 coordinate 34,065, forward strand.
TCACTAGCGGTCTGGTGATTTAACATGCTTTCAAAGGGTTTTCGTAAATATTGTCTGACGAGGATGATTGTGCATCTAGCAACTAAAGTCGACTTATGACTTAATTTTATTTCAGGGTGATCAGAAAATGAACATCGCAGATGTATGGAAACTAGAACCGATCAAAACAAAGGAGGGCAGACTACGTGTGGCCAATAATTTGGTATTTGGTGTTGACAGGGGATATATACCTAAAAATGTATAAAATTCTAAACAACTGCAATACATATTGTTTAAAGAAATAAGTTATTAATAATTTGGTTTATTGGGATCAGCTAATTCCAAGAGCAGATGATACAGAGTTACTTTTTTTAAATCGGAAACACAAGTTTGTGTTGAGATGTTTTTTTCGTACCCAACCCACATACTTAGAGGATGGAAAAAAATAAATTGAAATGTGACAGGTGCATTGGCAATGCCCTGTCTGTACGATTTAAAGCTCTGAGCGATATGGCACTGCAACTGTAATGTGTGAACGTGTCGCTTACCACGAGTCGCACGAATTGTTCTTGGTACATACTAAATCTACGGTCCCATCACATGATTTTAAAAAAATGGTATGAGCGTAAATGGGGTTAGCTACGGGTATAAGTAGTGTAGTGTGAACGTACAGGGTCAAAAGCATGTCAAGCTTGACACTTAAGACTTTAATCCAAGTATGCCGGTTACGATAAGAACGGTCCAAAGTACAAAGTCAAGCTTGACGTGCTCTTGACTGTACTTGAAGCAAAACATATGAAAACATGCGATTCAAAAGATTTTCGATTAAACAAAATGCCTTTGTAAAATTTATAGCATATCGTGACGTATTACTGTTTGTGACTTTGTTTATGCTCGACCAGTTTATTATTATTATTGACACAAATATCGAACACAAAGAAAATTCCATAGATCTGATTGGACTCGAACCAGGATCAGTTGCCATTCCGGGGCCACCGCTTTTAACCAACTGAGTTGCAGACGAGTCAGCAGACATTACGAATTTCTATACGTGTTCGTTACAGATTTTTGCATCGAGTCTTTTACACGGCGTTTTTTCACCTATTAAAAAGAAACTATTGGAAAAAAATAAAAGAACAAGAAACTTATTTTCATATGTAAGTTTTTTGTCGAATTGTTGAATCCAAATTAAAGATGAAATTTATATCCGGTTCGGCCAAATCACCATCTGTTTTACATCTCATTTTAATATATTGTTATCATTAGATGTAATACATTTTCTTAGATGTAATACATTTTCTTCATGACTGTGGCATCACAGTACATTTACTCAAATATTTTATACGCCCGTAAAAATATACAGCAATAAATAGCAATTCAATAAGAAAGAAGATATCCATAATATTAACCTTAGAGCTAAATCCAAACTCATGGTACCACGATTTCGTTTAACCAAGGTAAACAACTCTTTTATGGGGAACTGTATACGTTTTTACAATAAGATTCCGGAGCATATATTAAGTTTATCGTTTCCTAAGTTTAAAAACTACATTAAAAATATTTTGATCGAAAAATCATATTACAAAATTGAAGACTACGTGTTAGATAAAGATGTATGGAAAGACGACATGGCTCCAGAATCCACACAAATTTGATTCAAAGTGTATTCCATAGCACTTAAGTTTATTTGAAAAGACCAATCCCTAGAGTTTCTTGCTCGTGCTCGTTCTTCTCAGGGAGGTCAGCGTAATGAACGAGCAGTAGCTTAAATGTGACGTTTTCAAGTATAAATTTATTTTACCTATGGAATAAATAATCTTTGACTTTGACTTTGACTTAGATCAATTCCATACAGTAAAGAAAAATAAGGAAGTAATATAGTAAGTAATTTAAGAGAACTAAGCAGAATGTGGATTCCGTATCAAATCGCTGCTGTCTTTCTTATTTTTCTTTTTTCACTGTTCTGGGGCTTTACCATGAACTCTTATTACGATTCAGTTTAGGACGTAAAATGAATCATTGTGAGACAGCGCTACATGAAGTGTATTTCACCATCCCGCTTTTTTGACGTTACAAACCTACACTGAACTGTAATAAGAGTTCGTGGTAAGGCCCCTGCACAAAATTTACGCGCGCAAAATTTTACAATTGTACATTGTTGATTCCCCATTGACTTAACATTTGAAACTCAAAAGTCAAGCATAGGTATCGATTGGGGAACGACCGAGTAATTAGCTTCGTAGATTGTGCAATTTGAGTAGATACCAAGAATGCTTCGCTTGCTGCGCTTCTACTTATCACAATGGCGACCTATAATAATCTAAGTAGCCACTACTTGTTATTGAAAATGTAAAATAAAACATATTTCTTTGTCAGTCTTGTTTTTTATTTGCCTGCTTCTATTTATAATTAATACTTAATTGTTTATTGTCAGTACCTATTTACTTATATTGCTATTAAATTGTATATGGATCGTAATAGTCCGAAATAAATGATATGAATTTGAAAATGAACTGTTTTAATCAAGCACGTATAGCAAATCTTCCTTTTTTACTGATCCTGAGTTACAAAAAAAGATGATAATATTAATTTCGATTACGAAATTTTTTGTATCTAGACTACCTACATACTTAAATTCTGCATTTATGTCCAACGCACATTTAAAAAATGCTCTTACGTACGACCTCGGGGTGCTAATGAAATTCAAACTATTTATAGACAGGACTGAATGTAGGCACTTAAAAAAAATCTAGAAACGGATCACCCTATTCCTAGACTTTCACAAAATGTAACCTTGTAACGTGCAGTAATTTATGTACCTACCTATTTTACAAAGTATTTTAGATGAAATGCTTTTGTTTTAGTAAATACATTAATTAAAAATAACACCAAATTAATGTTTATTTGTGAGAAATGAGCGGAGAATCATTATTTTTTTCAAAAATTCATTCATCTTACGACTACGTGCAAACCTTTGCACCAAACTTTTGCGAAGTAACCTTACTTCCTTATATGATAACGATGAGTGTTTTGTTTTAATTTACTAAAATAACAATTGACATTGCATTTCAATTAAAGTTGTGTTTTATGCCTTCGGTTACAATATAATACAATACACTTCACATGTCACATCTTTCAGAATACGTCAGAAAAATAAAATTTCTTATGAGAAAACCTTTACTTCAAAAATTAAAACACAAGATCTATCGGCTGTACCTCATCTGTATGCTAAACGTCAAACGAAGTGCACAGGAATCATCCTAAAACGCATAATTCTACTATCTTTCTATTTCTAATTTGTGGCACAAACCACACAAACCACTAATATTCAGTGTCGTGTTTAATATTGTATAGGTAAGGTTTATATTTTTGTAAGTATGGCCTTATTGCGTACCAGTACTTATGTATTTAAAAAACTTTTACATTTTGTTGTACTCCTTGTTGAAAGTTGATTTCACTCTTTTTAGAATTTGGTATGCCCAAAAACGGCATTTTGCTTAGGTACTATAAAATAACAGCTACAATATTTTAAAAGTGTAGTTAAATAAGGTTAAAAATTAACTTAAGTTTTAACAAAACTAAACGAAAACCCATCAAAGAAAGAAAACATGCATGCGTTTTGTTATAGCAGCAGACAAAGCCGTTTGCGTTTTGTTACGTTTCGTCTGCGTTTCGTTACCGCGCACCGCCATTATGTACAATATATAATGTGACACGTTAATCTTCTTCTTTTAAATGTTATGGCCCCATCGAAATAATCAATGATTTTGCCAATGTCAAGTAAAAATAACTATGTACGGTAGTTTTAATATTATTATAAAATTTATACAAAAAAAATGGCGATTTCGCCAATGTCCTGTGAGTTATTGTGACACGTTATGTTAATTTCATTTAACTAACACATTGTCAAGGTCACACGTGTCTGTCAACCTATATAAATATCAGATAAATATCTATTCAATAATATAATAACTACCTAGCAATTTGTAAAATGATAGCAGTGATTTCAAAACACTAATATAAACACACACATTCAAATTTATCAGAACAAGTGAAAATAATCAGAGGTTTTTGATAAGTAGGTAAGTAGTTATTTAACAGAGATAAGTAAATATTTATTTATCTATTTAATTTGTCCTTTAATCGTTTTCGTTGTCTCTTTCAAATAATCAGTGCAAAAAAATCGAAACAAGTTAAATTAATCAGAGACAAGAGATTTTTGATAGCCTACCTATTAGAAATCTCTGTCTCCTGTCTCTACGTACTAATAATGTAATCTGCTATGCTTACCCACTCAAGCGCTTCTTCCTCCGTTCAGGAGATATAGCCCCTGCGCACACTTACCCACAAGTATTTGTATACTTACATATGACTAGGAAAACTCTGAAAAGTGCTATTTTGGTGCGAATAAAAATGCCATGTTTAAGTACCTATCCCTCAAATACGCGTGCGTATTTCGACGTAATGTTTTCCTTGTTTTTATCAAGTTTCTTGTGCCGATTTTTTGTTTATCTATAGTTCTATGCAAATGGCAAAATGTGCCTCATTCATATCCACTTTGAAAGGCTCAAAAAACTTACATGTTTCAGAGATGCCGCATATATTTTAGTAGCAGTAGAGCTCCTTGTGAAAGAGTTTGTCCAGGGAAGTACTGCCACCTTACCTATTTCTGCCACCATCCACCAAGCAATAATGTCAGTATTACCTACTGCGTTCCGGTTTTTGAAGGATAAGGGTGCTGGTGAAATTACAGGCACATGGGACTCGTCAACTTAGTGCCCCTCAGATCTTTGCGATTTAAAGCTCTGAGTGGCACTGCAACTGTTATGAAGAGGCGTGTAGCTCGCCATTAGGCGCACGACTTGTTCGTCCTGTCACTCAATAGGTATTAAATCAATGTTAATCTTCACATTATGCAAAATTTATCTCAACATTCATTAATTTAATTTGTGCATTGTTTCAGTTAAATGCACAATGTCTGACGACTCCTACACAACTCTTGTTTATGAATGTCCTGCATTGACCAATGAGAGACTTTCCGATGCTCTCACCAAGTGGTTTGGAGAAAATGTCACCTTCACCCATTGGGAGGTAAGTCTATTGATTCAATTGCTTGTGAAATTGTGACTAAATAAACGAAAGCATTTGAAAATAATCCTAGTGTTGACAGGAGAGGAAGCTTTTTCACCAAAATTCCGTCACATGACTACCACACTGCCCAAATCTAGCTTATCAACTTTTGAATATATTAATTATATTTATACGCATATCTAATTAAGTAAAGTAGTTTAAGGTTTTTATTTCTACTTAGCATGACTTCTACAGGATTGAAGGTATTGACACTATTTGGTTGGTAAAAATTACACAAAATAAAAATATTTCATCCGAAGAATGTTTAATATTGCTTGGGCAATCTACGTCTACCATCATTCGTCATTTTAGTCGAAAAACGAGGAAGAAGTGCAAGGAAGGATATCCCGAGCCGGGGGTATAAACGTTCCCATGGAGGGATCCGTAGCTTCGAACGCTTGAATTTATATACATAGTGAAATTTCTATTTTCGACAATGTTCTTTGTTTCGCAAAAGTTTCGGGCAAAAACCTTCATGCCAAAAAAATATCATCTTACAAATTACCTCAAACACAGCAAAATTTAGCTATACCATTCACGTTGTGCGTGAGACGGCAAAATTCAAGAAGCTAATGCTGTCCTACAGAGCAAAACCACAACTTAATACACTGTGTACTTGATTTCTAATACATTTAACAAAACATCTTATTTAATTTCCAGAACATCGGCGGATTAGGAAAGGGCAATTTCTACATAAGCGAGTTAATGCAAATAATAGTATATGGGAAGAATCAAAATGGTGAATCCAAGTCCGTCGACGTTATGGTTAGAAACATTCCCAAGAGCATTGCAAGTCGTCTCACGTTTAGAAGTAATGAATTCTTCAGAAACGAAATTAATTTCTATGAAATTGTTCTACCTGCTTTACTAAAATTCCAAGCGAGTAAAAACGTCACTGAACCTTTTACGAACTACGTGAAATTGTTCTTCAGCTACTCCGATGGTACAAACGATGTTTTATGCCTTGAAGATGCAGGTATGTTGGGTTTCGTAAACCCAACAAGAGACGAACCTATAGACATTGAACATTGCAGACTAACTTTCAAAACCTTAGCACAATTTCATGCTATATCCATTGCAATGAAAGAACAGAAACCTCAAGAGTTTGATGCACTAAGAAATGCTATATTTGAAACCTACTTTGATGATAGACTGTGGGATTGGTATGAACGTTTTTGGGAAATGATATTTGCAGTAGCTATTGATGCTGTTGAGAAAGAATATCCAAACACTCATTACGTAGAAGTAATACGAGAATTGTCTGATAAAAAGCACTACAAGGACATGGTCAAAGCGACAAAAACGTATAAGACCGGTGTCATTTCACAAGGTGATCGTTGGACAAGTAATTTTCTTTATGATTACGAAAATTGTGAACTAGTAGATTCGAAGTTGCTTGATTTTCAAGCAAGTCGGTGTGCGAGCCCTGTATTAGATATTTCATGTGTTATTTATTCTTACATGACTCAAGAATTTAGATTGAAACATTATGACGACTTACTGAAGTATTACTACGAAGTATTAGCCCGTCAAGTTAAGGAGATGGGAACTGATCCAGAGAAAGTATATTCTTTGGAAACGTTTATGGATGAAGTCAAGAAGTTTTCTTATTTTGGACTAATTTACAGTTTTGAGGGGATGCCCGCTATCCTTTTGGAATGTACTGATGATGCTTTCGAAATGGATGTAGAGGTACCTTATATTTTGTCTATAATTTTTCTGTTAATTTTGCAGTGGCGTTGATAATAAGGCCATTTGTCGTCGCATCACAAGCACAAATGCAGATGCATTCTCGTTTTTATGGGCCACGTGAATGACGTGAGACGAATTCTAACGCAATTTAGGACTGTTACTGAACCGCATGACTAGATACCGTTAGGACCTGAACAGTGCAACGCGGACGAGCGGGTGCAGTGTGTTACGGATGAATTGAATGCTCTCCGCAACCGCGTCGCATAGCCCCGAATTTGCTTAATATAGGCACAATACATTTCATAAATTAGGTTATCCGCATCGCACTGGCGGGCTACTTTTTTTCTCTGCTAGGGGCCTAAATTTTCAAATTATGTTTTAATTTTGTAAGGAAAGCAATTATTAATTTGGCCATTGGTCACTAAAATTACGGTCGTTTTCAGAAAAAAGTTACTCGTGTTAAGTATAATCTATTCAGTAGATATCTATGTAAATGTTTCCATATTCTCAGCTCTAATGCTGTGTTACTTTAGAACATTTGTCTTTAAAATATGTGGTGATTTTTTCTTTATTTCTTAGTCTCCAAACTTGGTCCGCACCTGTTTGGGGAGACATCATATGTTTTCAAAGATTTTTATGATTTTACAAATTAGCATCGATGGCGACTAAATAAACCTTAATTTTATTTCAGGGTGACCAAAAAATGAACATTGCGGACGTATGGAAAGTAAAACCGTTCACAACAAAAGAGGACAGGCTGCGTGTGGCCAATAATTTGGTATTTGGTGTTGACAGGGGATACGTACCTATAAGTAATTAACGTACATAAATTTTATGCTAGCAACACGTGGAACAGCTACCGTTGCATAGCGCGGCCGGTGCAGGAATTTCGCCATAGTGTACGTTCATTTACTTCTATTTCATATTGTGTCAGGTGTCAAGCCCTCTAATGAATGTAATTTCTTGTAAAGTGAGTGCTCTAATCCGACAGAAAATCGGCATGTGGGGTTCTCTATGGGTATGTATCTACCATGGCGGACTGCCATGCAGAGATCCTGGGTTCGATTCCCAGGCCAGGGGAAATATGTGTATGGCCTACATTTATTTCTCTCGTGAGTTTGGGTGTAATTTGTGGTTGTCTATGTGTGTGTCCATGGCACCCGCGACATAGGGTTTCCCTAGTGCGGAGCTATGTTGAGTGTATGCGTTATTATTATTATTATGGGTGGTTGATCATAATTTGCGGTCAAAATTTATTTTTTGCCTTTTTTCAATATGGCTGCCATA
>NW_020653731.1:67152-87522 GCF_003589595.1 Hyposmocoma kahamanoa
CGTCTACTTTCCCGATTGGTCCACTTGTTTTTCCCGATTCGTGTATTTCCCATTTCGTCTACTTTTGGAAGTAGACAAATAGTAAAAGTGGACCGATCGAGAAAGTAGACCAATTGTACCGAAGGGGAATCAGGCCATAGTCTGCCACACTGGGCCAATGCCGATTGGGGACCTCACACGTTTTCCGACGCTTATGAACCTTCTTCGACGTGCTGGTTTCATAATTTCCCGTCAAAGCTCAAAGTAAATTTCAAATTAAATTTCACAAAAACTCAGAGGTTCGAGGTCGAGCTCGGATTCAAACAGACTCTGCTTGAAACGCTAGTGGTTAAAAGTTACAAAATACGGAAAAACATAAACACATGCATTCCTTATATTTCAATAGAGGGCGCAATGCTTATTCAAATAGTATTTAAGAGCTCTTCAAATGTAGTCATTAACCCTTAAAGACATAAAATAAAAGTTAACTTGTTTTCTGTAATTTTCTACAAATGTAAGTTACGTCACTGTTTCACCGGACGTAACGATTTTTTTTTTTAGATAATATGTACTACATTGTTGTAGTCCATAATCTCAAAAACACCTAAAAATCAGGAAGATGGCATATACAATATAACTGAGGCATACTTTTTTATATCAATCTCAATATTGTTATCTTCTAGATGTATACAAATAGATAATAAGTATAACTTAGATATAAAAGAAAAGATATTATTTTTATGATTTTTCCTTATTTATTAATTAAGTCTTGTTTTTTATTTGTCTGCTTATAAACTATGGACTCTGCAAATATGAGAATAAGCCCAAGAAAAAACGACCTTTAGGGTTAAGAAACGGTGTGTCATTTATATTAAATGATGAATATCACCCTTACGCACCTCTAAGTCCAGTAATCTTTCTATAAGCACTAAAATGTTCTAAATACTGATATATTGTATCAATAGGAGTGTATATTTCGTTCATTCTACCAAGAAGATGTTGCGGAGGTTGTACTGGAATGGGCGGGCCCAGGAGGCCCTGTAGGAATTCCCGAAGGAGACCCCATACTGCATTTGCCATTACACAGGGTCTGTATTCAATCTGAAAGGAAATTTTACTTCATATTCTTAAGGCACAGAGTAAATAAATACAGTTAAATAAATATTTAGACAAGACTACGTACTTTAAAAACAGTATACACAGCATGATCAAATATTACTTCAAACTACATTGCTTTAAATTTAAAACAAACTGCGTAGAAAATAAGTTTATAAAATGATTACAAATAATAATAATGTACCAGACAACCACAGCTATCGCGACAAACGCGCCTTCGATGAAATTGGGTAAGTTTCTGAACGGAATTAATGATGTCAATGTTGCCATATCATACAATAATGGTGAGTTTAAAAATAACGGTGATGGGAGAGAAGCCCGAATTTTAGGAGAGCGGGAGTTTATTCAAGGTGAGAAAAGTAATGAACTCAGAGAAGCTACATCGAATGTAAGTATCATGTAAGTCTAAGCAATATTATTAAGAGATGTGGGATGAGAGAGGAAAGGTTAATACGTATTAGAACTTATAGAAGGAAGCACCGACTGTTCCAATGGAGCAATCGTAGGTGGGTGCAGAACTAGAACAGAACTGAACCCCATTCATTCTGAGGGAATGACTGACAGGAATCAATTTTAAGAAGTTTATTTTCAAAATTGGTCTTTTTTATAGACAATAAACACAAGCTTTGCCCACATCTTACCTGATGTTAAGCAATGATGACTTACTATGGTGTGTGTCTAATACAGGGTTTCTTAAACTTTGTTTTCCAGTGACAGAGCTTCTCTACTTCAACTTCAACTTTTGTATCTATGGCTCCGTCGTTTTGCGTGACGATTTCGCCAACGTCAGGGTTTCAACCCTCACCACCGCTCTACATGTATTTCAAGACATGTAGAGTGGTGGTGAGATAGATTGCCGGTTATTAAAACACATTGGCGGTTATTATTCACATTGATGGTTATATATATATTTTTTTTTTTTTTAATGACATTACAACAATGTTAGAGATCGTGGGCAGTTGTCAGGCACTGACAATTGCCTAAATTGCAAAAAACCTACCTCAACTAAAATTCCTTTAAAATTCTGATTCATGGTGACTGATCCAATTTTGATGCAGAAGTCGCCCAGTTCAAACCTAGGCCCTTTACTTTCAATCTTAGTCTGTTTCTTAGACGTGTAATGTTGAGATAACTTCATCATGAGCAAGTCAAACAGGCCATCAGCTATTACGTGGATGTTCTTTGTACCACTTTCCAAAATTGAGAATACAGATGCTGGTTGCTCGGAGTTGTGGAGAATATGCACAGTTTTTGTCGTTCCTGTAACAAACTGTGAAATTTAAACGCTGTAAATGCAGACAGGTAAGTGTAAATAGACTAAAGATCTTGGTAAAAGAAAGATCTTTATCTGTCCGATAAGTCCATCTCATATAACTTTTAGATTATGAACAAGTATGAGGTAGCATTATGTTATTTATTGAGTAATGTATATACAATTTTTCCTTCTGTTTTTATTACATACCCATCTGTGGTGGTGACAGATAACTTTCGCAGTCCACCAGAAACTGGCCTTGTTGTAAAGCTCCCAGAGCTAGGAGACGTTTGGACAGCAATTCTATAACATATGTTCCTGTCTTGTTTTCCGGGACAGGATATTGCTGTAAGCTGTAATAATAACAACAGTAAATGTAATAACAGCGCCACATTATCATACCAACTTAACAAAGCTTTTTAAATCGCTCCTGGAGCTGAATTCCACACATTCTAAATTTCTAGAACAATAAGTATTCACATGCCTTATCAACGATTGTACAAATTCCTTGGATTTGACTTTTTATAGAACTCTATTTGCTTAGGAATAGCATTTTACTTACACTGTAACTCCCATGTTTATTTTATTCCCATACGTATTTGGATAAACGTATAGGTTAGAAATTCATTATCTCGACTCAAACTTTCTATAATAATCGTCGTAAAACTTCGAAATTACAAGTGTTCAAGTATTAGAACAAACATACAAAGTACTTTGTGGAACAAACAAATAATACGAATATTATGGAAACTCTACATTCTACACAGATAACACGAAAACAGTTTCCCACTTCACTGACTTCACCACCAAACCAAAGAGAATTTAAGCACTACGTTCACCAAACAAACAAAAAACGTTTTGTTGCAATAATCAGAATCAGAATATTTGCAAAAAATAGCAATACTGACATATTATGCGTTTTGTTTCGTTTCGCAACCAAATCGAGTAAAAAAAAAAACTGAATCTGACCTTTGATTGGATAAGTTTTCTTAACTATGTTTTATCAGCAATGAATATATTGCTTAAACAATCTGTCAACGTATTCGTCCAATAGTAATACAGAATCTGTACAAATGAGAACAATAATTAGAGTCACAAGTGCGTGTTGGACCAATGAGTATTCGACAGATAATTTTAGTAAATTGTCAAATACGGGGGCCTCATCCATCATTGTGTAGTATTTTATTTACGTAAAACCAATTAATTTGGCCATTTATTTCTTTAACTACCGGATCAAAGCTTCACATAGTTAAAACATTTGTGGGTGGGTTGCGGTAGCTATAAATTTAAATGCCGATAATTGTTTAAGAAATAGGCATTTATTTGGTGTGTTTATTTTGGTGGTGACAAATTTTCAAGTATAGGTACTCACTGCGCTTATCTAACGCGAGTGGTAACAATTGGATGATTGAAAATGATACCAGATAATGTGACGTTGATTGTTAAGGCTCCAAATCAACAGATTGAAGACCAGAACATAGAATGCCAATCCTCATGGACCGTAAGGCAGTTGAAGGGACACCTTTCGGAAGTTTATCCCAGCAAACCGGTAGGTATTTTGTTATTTATCTGCTTAGAGTAATTCTGCGCAGTTTTGAGTAAGTTTTATGTGAACTTCTTAAGCATAAATTGTATTCCTTAGATTTAACTTTAAAAAAATGTACATTCATTTGTATCTGTAATTTAAAATGTACATTCAATTGTATCTGTAATTTCGGATATATGTTCTTGCGGCCTAGATATAGCGTTTTGCTCTTACAGTAAATAAATATTCCTAAGAAATATTCTTAGTTTCCGCTTTAGGAACAATTAATGTCGTAACAAGCACAAATTTTGATTATAATTTGCCTGTTTGTAATTGTATTGTTGTTAGAAAACACTAAAATTTTTTAGATGATGCAATATCTCGATTTTTACAATTTTACAAATGCAAATTGATTATTTCATGGTGCAATCACACCCTTCATGGCTCAATTTGAAAACCCAGCTACACATTGGAAATAAATAAAAAAAACTTTATATAGATTGTTACAGTTTGTAACAAAGGTAAAGTTTATCACTGAGTGGATCCGTAAATATGATAACGATCCAAACAGACTATATTTATGACAAATACTTAGATTACTAAAATAAAAAGAAGTATTGTGTCAATTCTTCAGGGAAGGAAAGGCATAAAAGCAATTTTATCAAATTTATCTAGCGATGTCATTGGATTACATTTTCTAGAACTTCATCTGTTCACCTGAGAAAATATTTTTGAACATAAAATGAAAATATTATGTAAAAATAGCCATAAAAATTAATAAAGATATCGCAGTTATACTGGGAAAAATAATTATTTCACAATATTGATTTTGTTCATCAATTGAAATTTCTATGATGATTTTTTCTTGGGCGTATTATTGGGCAAATTGGTAATGGTGGTTCCACATTTTATGTTTTACTGAAATTTGACAATGTTTGCATTTTACATAAGTAATTTTGTCATGTTATCCTAAATAAGTCATTTTCTGTGAAAATTCCAGATGATTGGTTTTCGCAGTATAATGACGATATGAACCAAAACCTTTATTTAAACCTTTATTTTATGTTTTCACGTGGCTTGCAACTTTGTAGTTAGGCTTTTATTATGCAAGTGGAGAAAATGAAAAATGCCTTCCCAGATTTGGAGTATTCTCTAAATACAGTGGATAAATAGTCTCTGCTATTTCATTCTGCATGACAATATGTTTCTATGTGTTGAAATATAATTGAGAGGAAAAAAAAAATTATTTGGTAACCTTAGTCTAATAAAAAAATCTAAATTATTGTATATTCTTCATTGCTCCGAATAAATACACCACAGACAACCACAAATTACACCCAAACTCACAAGAGAAATGAATCTAGGCCATACAAATATTTATCCCGACCCGGGAATCAAACCACCTGAGACCTCTGCGTGGCAGTACAGTATGGTAACCGGTTGGCCACAGAGGCGGTTGAATCTCTAAAAGAGATCTCTTCCAGCCAACCCAGGGCAGTGAGAGCTAAGGTTGTAAGCGGGCAACAGTGTGCAAGTGTAAAACAAATTAAAATAATGAAATGCAAAATAAAAATTATTACATTTGAAATGTGACCAAAATAGTCTCCATTCAGGTTTTTGTAATAAGATGTGGGAAAACACGTCATTACAATGGTTTTTACTGAAGGGTTAATGACAAAGTTTATGTTGCTTTCAAGTTAAAAGTAGAAAAATATAAAATAAACTTGATTAGGTGCAAACTCAACCAAAATCAAAAGTACTGTGAGAGTGCTTGTAGAGACTGCCCTCAGTACGAAAAAGGGCACAATTGCTGTATAAAGTACGCATAGTTGTGCCTTTTTTCATTATGAGGGCAGAGTAGGTGGGGTATAATAAATTCAAAACTGATTGGGCATGTATTGTGCTTGTAAAGTGTTCTCATGTATTTTTGCTTGGGACATGTAGCAATGTCAGTAGTAACGCACACAGGCGTCAGGCACAGCACAACTACCAGTGCTGTTGTTAGGCACTTGGGTAACTAGTAAAAATTTCATAAAAGATAATTTGATAGAGACAATTGGCTTATAACAATGTGTACTTTTAAATACACATAAAATCCAAAAGTACTGTATACATGTAACAAGGTCCAGCTTAAGGGGTTAGTCAAAATATACTTCATCCAAAGACTTCAAAATATACTTCATCCAAAGGCAATATGGAGTTTTGTCAGCTATGCTTCTCACACACCTATTGCTTCCTCCACATGCTTTAGTTTTTTCATATTTTTGGTAATTAAATAATAATAATAATAATTTATTTTTGGACAGCGTAAATTCCTCATTAGTAAATTATTCAAAACTTAGATCGAAAAAACTACTAGGTTCCTCATTAGAGGTCCCTCCATTTTAAGGATACTATTGTACTATTACGTTATTTGTTAAGAAGAGAAGCTATTCTCTTCTGTAGTCCATCAGTGGAGTGCGTAAGTCGGCGCTTCTGCAAACATTAAATATGCGCTACAGAACCTTGGACTTCCGCAATTGCATCCTAAAAGCATTGAGTGCAGAGAACAATTTATGATGTCTTTGTATGTCAATTCCACAGGCTTTGGCCAATTGGTCGTTTGGCAATTTGGCCTGGCATCCATATTGTGGTTGAGATGTGTGTGCCAATCAACCTATCCCCACAAATCTGTTTATATTCAGTCTATAAGTTTATGTTATTACTTTACTAACATTTATCTTTACAAACCATAGAAGCAATTTTTTTTTATGATGGTATATGATAATTTGTCCACACTGTTGATCAGTTGATCAGACAGTTTACACCTTAGTCAATGCATCATCTTTCAGACCACAATGCTCTCTAATATACTAGAAAGTTATTTGCAATTCCTTGTTTTTTCTTAATTTTTGAAGCCATGAAATTTAATTTAGGCCTTCTTATGTAAGAATTTTAGAAATTAAAAATACAAATTAGCTATAATTGTGTTTCATGTATTAATTCTTGATCCATTGGATCTAGAACACCGCCAACTGACAGTTATCTGACACCGCTTATATACCTGCAATCGTTTCTCAATGTTATTAAAAGGTAGTAAAGGTGTTAAAACGAAAAAAAGGTTTTTATGATGTAACACTTCAATTATCAAATTCTTTTGCATAGAAAAGTATATCGAACAACCGTGATAAGGGTTATAGCCAATCAATTGGTGTTTTCTGCTTGTTACATACTGTATTTTCTTTTACTCAACTATTTATGTACCAATCTACATGTTTTCTTGTATGTTAACTTTGGGTTCTGACATTGTCATGCTATTATTGAGATATATAGTGGTAGTAGATTTCTTTTTTATTTAAAATAGGTACACAGTTGCCTACAATTTTACCTGATGTTAGGTGATTAGATGGTTAGTTGATTAGATTAGATGGTTTGAAAAGTCTGTGAAATGGGGAGGACCCAATTGAGTAATTTGCTCTTAAACTTGTATTTATTATGTATGTGTATAGGCGCCTATTATTATTTTTAATCAAGTGGACTCTCTGTATGCTGGTTGGGTTGTTTAAATATGTTTACATTCAATTTGTTTTTACTATTAGTATTATTATATGCGGTATTTATTTTCATTTAATAAATGTAATTATTAATATTGTTTTGCTTTGTTACCTAACTCACATATAATAACAAATATATCCTTTTTCTTGTTACAGAGAACAGAAGAACAAAAGATAATATACTCAGGACAACTGTTAGAAGATAACACAATTCTAAAAGATGTGTTACGAACATACGAAAGCCAAATTGCTCACACAATGCATCTAGTCTGTACACCGAGCAGAAAAATGCCGGAGCCCCAGCCTGAGCCTAACACTGATGGGTTGAGACAAAGGAACGTCGACACCGAACAGAGGCCGGTCGAGACCGCTCGACCTGAAACCAGACAGAATGATCAAAATCATACTGTGGAAATGCAAAATTATTTGAGTTCCTTTGTCAATAATTATGGCCGGGTACCACCATACCCAAATTATAATATGGGTGAGTTTATTAGCTCTGTATGGACTTAAATATTAAGCCCTACTGTTGGATAGGAGTACCTCTGAGAGGTTTAAGTCATACTCCACCATACTATACTTATTTAATCAGGCCCTTCTGGCAAAAATACAGATGCTTTATAAGGAGCATAATATTATAATGTTGTTCAATGATCGCATATTTTGTTAAGGAGTTTTTTTTAAAGAATTCCATTAGTTCCTTCCTGTTGTTTTGCTCAACTAAACTGTTAACTAATGCCAGTACTTGCTTACGTCAGTTCAATCTTAAATAGTGGTGCGAAATGTTACGTTTAGATTAATAATCCACAAGGACAGGGTTTAGTAACAGTAATCTCAAAAGCCTTTAAAAACGTCACCTTGTAGTCCTGCTAGTAATGGTTGCCATTTGACTATTAACGCCACTGAATTATTATTAATAGTAGCGGTAATATGCAGGACAACAATTACTTTTACAAATTATAGTTTCACAACTATAATGTGCAAAGCAACAAGTGTTTTAAAACAAAATAAATAAATATCTTTCAATTCATTTTCCTTTATTCATGTGGCTAGGAAAATTCAATATTAATATACAAGGCACTAACAAATTAGGTATGAATAATTTTAGAATCGATCAATGGTAAACACTTTTTATGTGATTTAAAAATATTACTTATTTTATATCGGTTTAAAACACAATTGGTTTAATACGCATATAGAAACTAATGTTAATATGCCATGACATCGACATTCCATTGCATTTAAATAGTGAAGTGGCTGTTAAAAGGTTTCAGCAGATAACATTGAAGAGGTTTTAATCACTAAGCAGTAAAGTAACAGTGTGTTCAGTTGTTAACTTGTTTTCTTCTTTTTTGTTCTCGAACAACCATTTATTTTACTGATTATGATTATAATTTGTTTTATATTTTGTCAGCAGCCTGTTTATAAAAAAATATGCACACAGTATCTACTTCTTTATACTACACAGACTGCTTCTAAAATTTCGTCTGACCACTAAAACTCATATTGGAATGCGTCAAATGCGTGACTTATTGGAAACTGCCTACTCAAATCTTAAACTGACTAATTTAATAACAAATAGTACAGAGTACTAAAAAAACCGACCTGAAAAGTTATTCATCCCCTAGTTTGCGACCTTTAGAGGTGGGATATTTTGTTCAAATTTAAATGGGACCACTTTAGAGGTACCCTCTGTTCAACAAAAAAAGAATTATCAAAATCGGTTCACAAATGCCGGCCGGAGTTATCGCGCATATATATCTACAATATAATAAATACATACATAGGTACACAAAAAACATACAGACGAATTGAGAACCTCCTCCTTTTTTGAAGTCGGTTAAAAATAAACCTTAACCAACAATTAGACATACAAGATGAAGGTCTCTTCAGACATACTGCAGACTTCTAAATTGGTAAAGGGAAAAGTTTTAAAATATTGTAAGGAAAATGAAACGCTTGATGACATCTTGTGAAGTCATGTATTTTTTCTTCTTAACCTAGTATTGTCCCTTATGCCCTTACAATATAATACATTTCTTTTCAATTGATCAAAAAGCGCCTTTTGTTATCAATATTGTATATACTGTATTTCCTTGTCCTACAGGAGAAGGCTATCTCCCAGTGCCGAACGATCCAGCCTCTCTAGCCAACCACATGATGATGATGCAGCAGGCCTACTTGCAATACATGCAGCAGTATGCCAACATGTAAGTTCATCTAAAGAGTGCCAAGTCAAAATGTACAAATTTATCAACAGTTGATCTCCTTGTGAAAGAGTTCATCCAGGGAAGTACGGCCACGTTACCAGTAATGTTAGCATTACTGCGTTACGGTTTTGAAGGGTAAATAAGAGTACTGGTGAAATTACAGGCACATGAGACTTGTCAACTGTCTCAGGGTGATGGGCGCAGTGGCAGTGCTCCTCAGATCTTTGCGATTTAAAGCTCTGAGCGTGAAGCTTACAATCAAGCGCACGACTTGTTCGTCCCGTCACTTGATATTATAAAAAATATGTACTTTAAAATGGTGGCACTAGCATTCTCTTTTGACAGTTCAATAAATAGGATTTTTAGTTTGTGCTTTAAAAAAACATTGCAAACATTAAGTTCTGATTATTGCTATTTGGCAAATTGGTACGTGCAGAGTCTGTATCCGGGATTGAAGATATGTAGTCAGTTTCTTTGTGCCTCACAGGTGGCAAGAGCCAGGTGCGGTTCCAGGGGCCGTGAACGAGCCGCCCGTGCCGCCGGCGGCGGCCGAGCCCCCCGCGCCTCCCGCTGATGACGAGGAAGTGATTCACCGCGACTGGCTGGACCATCTCTACTCGGCCTCTCGCCTCGCCATTTTGTTCTCACTCGTGTACCTGTACGGAAGCCCGGCGCGTTTTTTGCTGGTTTTATTGTTGGCTGCAGCTGGATACCTGTAAGTATAACATATTAAAACCCCTGATTAACGCTTACAGAACTTTGTAGAGACGCTCTGGTGTTAAGCATGGACAGCCTTACATATGCCCACTATAGTCCATTTCGTATAGGATAGGTACTGTGACATCTCAAATCATAGTACTATTTTTAGCTAATCTGTCAACCAGGTTACTAAAAGAAAGTGTTTAATAATAGTTGCAATTTTCTATCTTAGTATTCAAATAGTATACTAAGATAGAAAACGACACGACAAAGATAAAAATTAATTACTCCAACAAGTAGATGCGTAAAACGGAATATTTATCCGTAGAGATTTACACACACCATAGAATCGATAAATCGAATCGGCGTCCACATAAGTGCAATATATCTTGTGTCGTTTTCTTTTGTTTTGAGCTTTGCCTCTTTGAAAATATCCCATTTTGGGAGTAATTGTACAAATTTCGTTTCGTTGCTGTTGATTTTATACTTTGTTGTTGACTTTTCTGTAGTTTTTTTTAGTAATATTGTAATTGAATTCTTTTCATTTTATTTATTGTTTGTCCTTTATTGTCTTTAAATCAATTAATTCTCTTTCCTTTGCAAATTATGTCGATAAGATATGTAAATCGACTTTTTTCATTCGATTTTGCGTCACTACATCTCTAGAAACTTCAAATCTCAAACGTGGCCGTACCATGCTATGTGAAATGAACTATAAGGCTGTCGTTTGAATAAGCAATGTCCAACCTCAAGCTAAGTAAAAACGGTGAATATATTCTGCCATGTAGCTGTTGAGCCGCGTTTGTACCTCGTAAGTCATTGTCGCCCTGCTCCAAGCCAGAAAAAACGATTGAAGCCCAAAAATGCTACAAATCTTAATTCCGTTGACATTGGTTCCAACTTATAATAAGCGATGGTAAGGGTAGATCAATTGCTGGTTGCCGTGATGAAATGCCGAAAGGTCGCTGAATACGCCACCTTAATAATAATAATTAATGGGCCAATTGCAGTCAGCCTCGCTGATAACTTAAGGCGGTTGGGTTTATGCCACGTGGCGCTTCCGATACAAACGCAGAAAGCGGTCCAGCAGCGGTTCTTGAACCTGAAGTGACCCCGGCCGACCGCTTTGATGGCAAATACCCCTTCATCCATTTAAAATTTCAAAATAATAATGATAATAAAAGTGATCTACATCTTGACTAACAGTTGTCATTAGGCGTAGGCAAATTTTTAGGGCAATATATTTTCGGTTTCGAATTTCTCACCTTGAACTATCGCTCGTGTCAAAGTCGCTCTAACCTTGATTTACTTATTTATTTGTCATAAAAAAATTGAAAGTTGTACATGGTCGTATCTTTTTTTATTAAATTGCACTAGAGTACTTTGAAAATATAAACAATACAAAAAATAGAAATAACAAAAAAGAACTTCAAAGTTTTTTCGTTGTTGTTTTTACTTTTTCCTTGCAGAAAGGCTAAGGTCTATAGACTATGCAGTCTAGTCTTGTTTTTATATATTTTCGTTTATTTTACCGCCATTTTTAATTGTAGTTCGTGCACCATTTTTTTTAAATAAGTTTTTACCCATTTATTTGGGAAGGCAAAAGTTGTAGATACCATACAGCCTCTTCATATCTTATCATGCACCATAATTAAATGCAAAATAAATAATAACATTACAATATTTTGTTTATTTCTTCTTTAGTCTGTTTACGTAGCTCTTTGTTGGGAGATATATTTAAAAGTTTAGTGCAGTGGATAGTAATGGATTTTTGCTCATCTATTTTGCAGAGTTGATAATGACATACTTTCTGAGTTCTTTTTTTTAAGTTATCTAACTCATTATTGACTTCTTTTCATACTCTTTTCTATGGTGAAATTCATTAACGTTGTACATGTATATTGTATCCCTATAAAAATATCCATACTAAGATAAAATGTGATTTAAAATATTGCACTGCTATTACAGTACTGTTATAACTCAAAATAGGTGAAATTCAAGATTATACTGTTACTGAACGTAAAATTTGATTCTCTACACGTCAATAAAACTGTCTTTAGAGCATTGTAAGAAACAACTAAAAGATATCTACTTAACTCAAAATGGGACACTCTTTATGTGAGCTAGTTCTGGCCAAAATAGTCCTTATTAAAAAAAATATTTTTTCTCTTTTATGTAAATACGATAATGTTTGTAGTTAGCATTTTAATTATTTAAACTATACCTCTTTCAGATGCTATATTACTTTAATAATATATTTATGCAAGAGGTGTATAAGTTTTGCTCCAAGGAAGAGAAATCTTCCGTAGAAATCAATAAAAGTACTAGAGCTCATTGTGAAAGAGTTCGGCTTCACCTATTTCTGTCGCCAAGCTGTAATGTGAGCATTATTGCGTTCCGATTTTGAAGGGTCAGGGTGCTGATGAAATTACAGGCACATCGGACTTGTCAACTTAAGTACCTATGTCTCAGGGTGACGGGCGCAGTTACTCTCAGATCTTTGGGATTTAAAGCTCTGAGTGGCACTGCAACTGCTATGAAAAAGCGTGCCGTTTTTTTTATAATATCAAGTGACGAGACGAATAAGCAGTGCGCCTGATGGTAAGCTACACACCTGTCCACTTGGTATTACAAAAAAAAACCATGTAAAAATGCGTATGCGAGGTTTTACTATAAGGCGACGTAAAGCAATTTTTTGAGTGTAGCCATAGTGTAACACAGAAATTATTTAGCTAAAAAACCCGGTACATCATACCATTGAAAAGATAATGAAAGTACACTATAATGGGCTAGACAAAACGTTTGGGTTTTGCTATATGAATTTATGATTATTTTGATTTCGTTTTTTTACAGGCACCAAATCGGCTTTTTCCGCGACCTTCAAATGAATCCCCAAGAGAACGCCCGCCCACCACCGCCACCGCGTGCGAACCGTGTAAACAACCGCGACAACATCCCCGACAACCAACAACCAAACCAGGCACCTCGCGAAACCCGCGAAACTATCGACAATAACGTTACAAATAACGTCAACGACAACCAACAGTCGTTATTAGCCGTTACATGGATGATTTTCACTTCGTTCTTTGCGTCGTTAATACCCGACACTAATTAGTGGAATTGCGTTTTTTTTTTTTGTTTAATTTATATCTGTAAAAATTATGTGTTAAACGAATCTTCGCTCAGACTGTAACTGGACTATCGCAAAGCCCGAAGCGGACAAAATTTCTTATTGGTACTATTAAAAAAAAAAACTTCGTATTCTAACGTCAGTCGTAAAAGACACGACAGCGTGACCGGGAGTGTAACGCAGGAGCTATGGATTGCAAAATCCTAAGACAGCAAATCGGTTTATATACGGACAGTTCTAATATAAGGACATTTCATGTTGTATTTCATTCATTTACGTCACACCCTAAAACATGGAATACTGAATCGTACAATGTAAATAACAATTGTAACTTATAAACATTCTTGCTATATGGGACAATGTTATGTCGTGGAAAAATAATCTGGACCTCTGTCATGAGTTAATTGCCGCTGGTAACCGTTTCAGATTGTTGACAATTTTGTATGGCAAATTGCAACTGCGAATATAAGACACATTCCAACGAGAATTGTCTTATATTCAGCTGTATGTATATTATTACGTTGACCGTTTAGTACATCTACCTTTACGCCAGAGCGCACCTTTGTGTGTACGTGCGTAACTTAGTTTCGAGCGGAAAATTGATATTTTTGTCTAAGATTGTCCATGAAAAATGATATGAATTTTTAATGTATCATAATTTTTGTCAATCGCGTATATAATAAAAGTGTAGTTTTTAGCTGCCAATTTTACGGAAATCGCAAAAAGCTTTTATTTTGCTTAACCAACGCCATCTAGTGGCAATTAGATTACATAAAACCGCGACGATAAGCCTTAACAATATTACGAATTGCTAGCGACATTTTTAATATTATCTAAAAAAGAGACGAACTTAAAATAACGAATTTGCCATTGGAATTTTGTACTCGTATTAATAAATCGATCTGAAGTGCCGGAACGCATTTATAATGGAATTATAATACGACCCGAAAGTTAAAAAACATGTGTGCTGTGGTGTAACGGGCTGTTGTCCGCAACTCTTCGTCCAGGCGCCTATTTTGCGTGTTATAAACATGAATTCAGTCCAGTCTGCACGTCTGCAATTAAGGCGTGCATTCGTGATCAACTGCTTGCAGTCGAGACGTCGACTACATGCAGTCAAGGCTTCAACTGCGTGCAGTCGATTGTTCAACTGCAAGCGTCGGCTGCAGTCAATATAAACGATAATCCGAGAATCAAAAGTAGCAGTGACATTCTTAAGGGAATATATGATTTTTGAAACTTTTCACTTTTTTTTTGTAACGCGCCTTTGTTTACATTTTTGATCACAAATTCGGCCTCAGTATTGTTGGGTATTGCGGACGTGAAGTCCTTGATAAATTAAAATTGTGGATTTCGATAGTAATACATTTATTTCCATAATAAAAAGTAAGCTATTAGAATAAAAAATGTTCTGAGTACATTGATAAAGTACAAACAACATCTTTTGAGATCAACAAATACACAGACCTCCTGAAATAGGCGCCGGGCGTTAACAGGTGTAGTACATATCGAATTCGCTCATGCGGACTTCTCTTGTAGCAGCCTAAGCTTTATATTTGAGATCATTTTTAAATCCCTCTCAATCAATACAGTCTCGTTAACTTGAGTGGTGTCATTCAAGATGCCAATAACTATAGACTACTAAAACAAGAGAACATGAAGTGCTTCCGAGATCTTATTTAAATATGCCTTTATTTCAAAAGGTAAGCAAATTACTCTTGAAATCGAAACAATCAATTCTATTAATTCTTTAACTGCATCCGTGGAACGCAAAGGTCCCAGGTTCGATTCCCGGGCTTATAATTGGTGGTTGTCTATATGTGTGCCGATGGCAGTCGCGACACAGGGTTTCCCTAGTGCGGGGCTACGAGTGCTTACGCGCTGTGCGCGCGTTATTCGTATGGTAGATTCCCCTGAGAAGAATAAGTAAGAAAGTTCGGGTATTTCACTGCTATTACAATAGTGTTGTAACTCAAAATAGGTGATTTTCATGATCATACTATTGTTTAACGCAAAATTTGAATACAAGTTTTTGGTGAGCTAGTTCTCAACAAAACAGCCCTTACCCAAAATTATTAAATTATATCCCCCTTTTTTAATATATTTGGCAAATAGGAAATTAAGATCCGGTCGAATCGGTTCGGAACTTTGTTATTAATAATAACAAACTAGTGAAGCAATTTCACAAAAAAAAAAATTGAATATCATGATAGTAAAACATCGTGACATTCAATAAAACTTGAAAAAATGGGGAATTGTAACAAACAATTAATAAACATTAACCTATACGTATGGATGGTATGGCGTAACGGGCTGGTGTCCGCAACTCGACGTGCAGGCGCCTATTTTGCCTGAGTATTATACACATGTATATTTTAATAATCGTTAACGGGAAGTGATTCGTTTTTCAGCGATTTTGAAAAAAGTACACAGTACACAGTTTAGAGATAATACACTATTGTATTAACAGTTCTATGTCATGGATTGATAGAAGCTTCAAGAGCAATTGGGTCACTGCTATGCATTTTTGTCTTTGGTTTTGCACTAATTACTTAGACATAGTTCAATACTTAAAAAGTTGTTTATTAATGCCTTAAAATAATAATGACAATGGTAACATTGATATCAAAGGTACTACGACGACCTCGATTCAAAAGTAACTTGATTGCCTTTGGAAATAATTTTATTCATTAATTTTAATCATCTGTCCACTGGTTGAGGCCCCCTAAAAAATAATCAACTTTCAAAATAGACAAACTTTAATTTTATGATCGGAATTATCATATTTAACCAAAATTGTTATCTGGTAGAGTTAGCGTCAAATTGCCTCAACGTTTGATGACAAAATCAACGAGATATTGCACCTTAAGGGTAATTGATATAGGGTTGTTTTTAAAAAAAAAATTTTGGACATTTTGGTTTATTTTAAACTCTGTCTGTACCATCGTAGACATTATTCCTTATTTTGAGAGCGCTTACACTTCAGACAGTTTCATAGAATCTAAACGATGTGACCGTCATGATATTTCAGTGCGTGCAAAATTATACACAATACTTATATTTAAGATAGGATTACATTACATACATTGTAATGTACCGCTAAAAGGTTTCGATATCGGTGATCATAAATTCAATTCAAATAATTTTTGGGTAACAGACAAAATAGATTAAAAAATATAACGTTGCATGAATTTGATTGAAATATGACAAAACTATATTTGATATGAAACCGATATATTCATTTAATTTCGCACGTTCTTTTTTAATTTATTTTGTCAGTTTCTCAAAAATGTTACCTTTTGAATTTAGTCACTTTATTCTTGATGGTGTGATACATTTTACATTTTTTTTGCATCGGCATGCATTTTGTGCACGCCGAAACGTTTACCACTGTTATCCCTTTCAATTTGTCCCATATATTAATGTTTGATAGGGATGTCATTAAGATGGGCGAAAAAGAAATACTGGAAGCTACGTAGCATATTGTAAATTTCATGTACTGAATATGAAACCAAAAATAGTAAGTTTGTATATTTAAAATAGTCTTTACGTGAATTAGACTTAGTGCGATGAGAAGATTTAATTAAAATTGTCAAAATAATAATTTTAAATTTTATTTTTGTCAATTTCCATTGTTAACTTTCATTTTAAAACTTTATGATAAGAATTTTTGTCATTAGAAATTCTTGTTCAATTTAATATAATTAAGGTAATTAAAAGCTTTTCATTAGCATAAAAAATGACACAATTGTCAAATGTGAAAACGAAATTGAAATTCGTTGACAAATTGGAAATGTTCAGAAGTTTGAATATTATGAATAGTTCGAATACAATACTTGAATGTAATGTCATAAATCGGGATGGCGCCTTAAAAACTTCTATTTATTTTTTAATTAAAAAAAACGAGTACCTTTCATAAATTGTAGCGTTCGGAAAACTCACCTATTATTAATAATTTTGTTAAAAGGAGACGGAGTGTCCATTCACCACTGATTTTAACCATGAATTAGAAAGGAAACTATTTCGGTATAGATGCATTCAACCGTGACCTATAAAAAGCCCGAAACGTTGTTGGTTTCTGTTAAAAAACAAATATACGCGATTTTAAATTATAAAAAAAATTGTTTTATTTCCATTGTACAGAAATCGTGAAATCTAAAAATAACGTAGTCGTTATAGCCTCTTTGCCTAAGAACTCAATATTTTTTGGTGTTAGTTCAGATACCGAACAACGAATTTCAAATTCATTTTCAGCATATTCATGCGAGTTGATTGTAGCAATAAAAAAACAGTCGAATTGTTATGAATTCATTTCTAAATACTAATGGGAGAGAGATTCCACGTGAAATCATATACCTACCGAAAATGATTTTGTGTTTATGTTGATATGGCAGTCTGGCAACAGAGTATTTGAACGTGGACTTTATGTTATCATCCTTTAGCCCCTTGTCATAAAAATAGCCATAAGTCTCAATTCGACAAGGTTTTCCCATTACCTATCAAGATATTTTTCTGCTGATTTGAACGAGAGCGAGTTCATTTACGGGTGGCTAGTATTCTCTCATAGCCGCCATCTTGTTTACCATGTTCCTGAAATTTAAAGAATTAATTTATTCTACTGACATGATAGCAAAATTTAACACTAGCTCCACCAGTTTATAATTTGACAAACACAATATTATACAATTGCTAAAGCTGTACCAGTTTAGCATTGTTCAATATTACCTGATAATTTAGTCAGGTAATATTGAACAATGCTAAATTATCAATTAGCGAACATTGATGCCAAAATCACCACCATGTCATTGTGATTTAGCGAATTAATTGTTCAAATAGCGGTGGCGGACGGTGACAGTAGTTAGTATTAAACATTGCTAAGTTATCAACAATTAACGAACGTTAATGCCGACAGTACAGCGCCACAATTTTACGGTCCCAAAGGAACTTGTGAAATATACACAATTGTGTGCAATAATTGAAACTAGTGTATGTCGTCTACATTGTAGGTAATCCAGTCGCTCAGTTGTCGTTCAAACAGCGATGGTGATCACTGACAGTCGGTAATAAATTGTTACACTGGTACTGTAGTGTGACCGTATTAGTAAGTCTACCCCATGAGTACATTTACTCGTAGTGTAGTTTGTATTGTATGCTTGCTAGTGGTTTTGCTTTATGATAATGTGATATGGTCACACTACTATTAGAGAAGCGCGGCAGTACGGTGTAACTAAAAATTGTTTGCTAAATTGAGTTTTGTCTGCTGCCACACGCCTTTGAGCGAATATTTTTATTTTTTTTCTGTTTTCATATCGATATTTTTTGTTTTGTACATAGTACGCAACTGTATATAGGATATTTTAACACTGTACAGCGACACACTAAGCTGAATTTCCGCGATTGTTCGTTATGCCACTATTTTCGTTATAATTTCTATTATGTAACAGTACCGCTCCGCTGTCAGTGCTATAGACGGCAAATGCCCGTGTGATCACTGGTAACACAAAATTACTGGCAATATATAATGCTAAGAGCGCATTTAAATTAGACGCTTATAGAAGCGCAGCAGTGGCGCAACTGTGACTGGGCAGACGCGCGTTACGTCTTCACTTCATTTATAGTTAGGTACTGCAAAAGTGGCGCGCGCGTCACGATAGCGGCACTGCACTGCGCGTCTATAAGCGTCTAATTGGAAGGCGCGCTAAGATTGCTTATACTATATTAACTTTTGTTTAAAAACAGAGCTGTCATGGCTAGTGACACAAGGATCCGACAAAAAGCTGACTTCCATGGCTAGCATTATAAACACTAAAAATTAACGTCGCACATTCTGTATAGTGTGTAGTTGTAGCAGATTATTTTCACATTAGGAAACATAGTGATTTCATTGCATTTCCGTTGTTATAATGTAAGTTTATTTATTTTTCACTTATGCGACATTCTAATAGAGTGTAAAACAACTTTAAATTTACATAAAAGTATTACTAATAAAATTTCAGTGGCATTGTCAACATTAGTCTTTACAGACCCTTAGGCTCAGTTTACATAACCGCGAACTGTAATGAACTTTTATACACAATTGTCTGTAACGTGCAAACTAGGTAGGATGCTGTAGCAGCAGGAGAATTATCGAGTCTGCGCGGAGAATTCTCCAGAAGGCGCGCGACCTGTTTTTTGTCTCGTACCTTGTTTGTACGTTACACAATTTACCTAAAGTTCATTATGCCATGATTACAAAAATTCGCTTACATTTCATCACAATTGAGCCTTAAAGTGTAAGTTTCATTTATTTTAAAAAGCAATTATAATATCGGGTAAAAAACTCCCGAGAATAGAAAAAGTTTTATCTACCGGCTATTACGCTGCAATATCATTGTGTACGCCAAAGAGGAGTGCGTGATGGAACAGCTCGCGTTTGTAGTGATAACACCAGTGACGTAATATTTTTATAGGAATTTTGACAACTTGCAGATGACAGTATTCGTGCTCATGCTAACGGGTGCCTTCAAATTAGACGCATGTACTAATATCCATACAATATCTAGTCTGCAATAGCGGCGAGCATGGCGCTGCGGCTGCGCCACTGTAGCACTTCTATAAGCGTCTAATTTGAAAGCGCCCTAAGCGTGCTTTGAATCTAAAGTAACTCGACTAAACGAACGAACACACTTTTTTTTGTATTTTGTACATATTTAAAGGCTTGTCTTTAACCTTGTTCGAAGAAAAGCAACGGAACATAATGTGTGGCCTCTTGGAGTTTTACTGCTTCCCGTTTGTAACCAAGTGTTAATTTGATATTAAATTTCAAACTAAGATTACCCGCATTTTGTAAACATAAGTTTGGTTAAATTAGTGATATTATAATTCGTTACTGTGATAAGGGATTTTTTTTGTTTGCACCTCTTTAAAATAAAATTTGGAATGGAATT
>NW_020653731.1:87532-105134 GCF_003589595.1 Hyposmocoma kahamanoa
GATTTTTTTTGTTTGCACCTCTTTAAAATAAAATTTGGAATGGAATTGCAAATACTTTTTATTTATGGTTTTATTTGTGTTATTAACAATCGTCGCAATAGGGTGTTCCAAATGAGTAGATAAATGTTTAGGTTTCGGTTTATATATAAAAAGAGCGCACATAGAGTGGTTAATACGATCGAATAATAATTAATTACGAATTCTTTAATTACGAATTTTCGGAAATAGCTTTCTGCATCGTAAGATAAAAACACTCATATATGAAGTTAAAGATCGATTTTAAAGTAATTGTAAAAAAATGTGCAGAACTAATCTTTCACCAAATTGAAAAAAAAATTTAAGAGCTAGAATTTCTTTAACCTTCCAGTGGTTACACCCTTGCGCCGAACATAAGCAGTCGCGTGCGGTCTGAGACCGGAACTTTACACGTTCAGTTTGAGAAGACAATTGAATAATTTCATGATGTGTATATAGCACATGATAAAAAAAGTCTTTCATCTATTTAAATGAAAATAAGAAAACATTATTTACTTATTATTGTTTTTAATTTGCACTTATTAGTTGAACAGTCTATAAAAATTCATAATTTTAGTCATATGACACAAACAACGTTAAAAATCAACAAAATAAAACAAGATGAAATTTTCTATCTTATATAATCGTTCATAAGTATAATAACACTATAATACATTATTATCGACATCAATCAATATTGTCATCAATTGCACAATATTGTAGGGACTCTGAGGGCCGTTTCATTATTACTCTATTTGTTGTAGTGTAGACACAACATGAATTACGAAAAATCAGAATGGCTTGCAGAGGAGGCGGAAACAGAAGATGAAGATTTTGATGATGTCAAACCATTGCTACTGATAATAAGTAGGGTATCGTACTACGGGCTCCTAAAAAAACTTAGATTTTTATTTTGTTTTCCTTTTTTAACCGACTTCAAAAAAGGAGGAGGTTCTCAATTGGACTGTTTTTTTTTGTATGTATGTTACGCGATAACTCCGGTATTTGTGAACCGATTTTCATGGTTCTTTTTTTTGTTGGAAAGGGGATACTTTCATAGTGGTCCCATTTCATTTTGAAGGAAATCACCCATCTCCAAGGGTGGCTGTAACGCATGAAAATTCATTTTTATAAATAGCGCCAAAATTTTCTTAAGGAGCAATTATTTTAATGGTTGATTTTGCTATTTCTCCAATTCAAGGCGTTTTTCTCTCAATATTCTTTAAGTATCGAGAACCGATTTTTTATTATCTCCAGTGTCAAATTCTGTATAGTGGCGAATTTAAGGATATTTCAACAAAACTTAGCAAATAGACGTTATGCCACGTACTTTTGAGGTCGGTTTTTTTATTTTGTAAGAATTGAGATATTACGTAGAACATCATGAAAAAAACATTAAAATATTAATGTGATTTAAGGGTCGTATTCCAGAAGTACTCAATGCTTAAGTCAGGACTTGTGAATGATTTCAAACACTGGACTACCCTAATGGCAAGGACTTGAGTATGATTTTCAGTGCTTTAAATCATACTCAGATCCTGACTTGAGCATTGAGTTAGTAGTTAACATAGAAAAAACAAAATTTATGCAGTTCTTTCTGCCACAATCACGACCTAAAAACTTAACGATCAATTATAACGGACAAAAAATTATGCAAGTTAATGAGAGTAAATTCTTAGGCATTACTCTTGATCGTCACTTGAACTGGAAGACACACATCTCAAATCTAACGACTAAACTGAGTAAATACGTATACGTACTAAAAAACTTAACTAAAATTACTTCTCGAAACACGGCGCTATGTGCTTACCATGCATATGTGGCCTCTAGTCTGCGATATGGTATATTGCTATGGGGTAACGCTGCTCTAACACATATTTTGCCACTATTTAAAACTCAAAAGAAATGTGTCAGGGCAATGTTCGGAATAGGACAACGAGTAAGTTGCGTACCTTATTTTAGGGAACTTAAGATCCTGACTCTACCTTCGCTATTCATCTATGAAGCATGTATTTTTGTTAAACAAAATCCAGACAAATTCTCTTCGGTACAAACCAGTTATCCTAGGAAAGCACGAAATAACCTTGTAATACGGCCCAAACAACTACCAAACTTGCAATTCTACAATAACACAGTATTTGTTTTGGGACCCAAATTATTTAATAAATTACCAGAGACCATAAAGACACTAAATTACAGTCTATTCAAAATTAAGTTGTTTAATTTATTGGTTACTCAATGTTACTATAATATTAATGATTATTTGACTGATTATATAAAATCAGACTGAGCAAAATGTGCAAGAATTAATTTGACTGACGATGTATAAATTTAACTATAATTGCTTTTTATTATTATTTTATATTAGAATGTTGATTTGACTTATTCCTTATATAATTTTTATTTCATCAATTAATCAATTATTTGAACTTTTAATTATTTTTATGACAAATGTATAAACTTTGTACGCCGCTAGGCGAATAAACTTTGTATGCCGCTGGGCGGATCACAGTGACACTAACTAAATATGTAATGAACCTTTATAACCTGTGTATCACAAAGGATTAAATGAATTATGAATTATGAATTATGAATTATGAATTATGAATTATGAGTAGAGTTCTGAAATACGGCCGTCAGAGTTCCAACAATATTGTGCAATTGATGACAATATTGATTGATGTCGATAATAATCTATTATATTATAGTTATACTTATGAACGATTAAGACAGAAAATTTCATCTTGTTTTGTTATTTTGTTGATTTTTAACGTTGTTTGTGTCATATGACTAAAATTTTGAATTTTTATAGACTGTTCGTGTGGGCCCCCAACCTGGGCCCCCAACCGGGCTCCCAACCGGGCTCCCAACCGGCCGGAATTGATTTTAATTGCAAATTTAATTGCAATTAAATTCAATTGCATCGCAATTGATTTAATTGCAATTGATTTCAATTGAATTGATTTTTTAATCTGATTGAATTATTGATTGAAATTTAATTGATTAACGCCCAACACTGGTACAGAGTACTAAAAAAACCGACCTCAAAAGTACGTACGTCTATTTGCCAAGTTTTAGTGAAATATCCGCTAGTTCGCCACTATACAGGACTTGACACAGGAACCGATTTTTATTATCTCCAGAGTCAAGTCTCGTATAGTGGCGAACTAGGGGATGAATCCGGGTTTGCGCACTATCCGGTAACCGATTTCAATAAAACTTGGTAATTAAATGTAATTCCACGTACTTTTGTCGGTTTTCTTTGGTACTCTGTACTGAGATTATTGACTGATAACTACAGTAGATTTTTGTACTAGATACATATTTCATTATCTTCTTCCCTAATCTTGTGGAGGGTAGGCGGAAATGTGGCGGTCAACTCCTCAGGTATGATGTTCAGAAGCAACTTAAAACAGTATGCAACATTGAGCCGTCTCGCGCGTATACTGCCATGCCGTGACCAGTAAAAATAGGCCGATCTATCACTATTTTTTCCTTGGTGGATAATCTATGAAGTTTACCACAAGAAAAAAAGTACTTTTTTTTAAAATTTTATTTCTGAAAACAATATTTTCTCCGTTTTGAGTATTTGTCACAAGCGCCTCCTTCCAACTACTGGCGGCAGAACTGGTTGAAGACTAACATCATCTCGGTCAACCGTGACCATGGGCCATAGCGTTTAATAAATAAATAAATAACACACACACTCAACATAGCCCCGCACTAGGGAAACCCTGTGTTGCGGGTGCCATGGACACACACATAGACAACTACAAATTACACCCAAACTCACGAGATAAATAAATGTAGGCCATACAAATATTTCTCCCGGCCCAGGAATCGAACCTGGGACCTCTACGTGGCAGTCCGGCATGGTAACCGTTCGGCCACGGTGGCAGTTAAGTTTAACGTTCGTCGTTTTTGGACGTGATCTTTTTTTATTTTATTCGTGATCTTTTTTTAAAGCTGGACGACTGATGGACGCGGAATACTGGATGGTATTTTATTTAGTGTCGTTTGCCTGCATCGAGTATATAACCTTATATACTCGATGTTTGACCGACTAGTGATCACACTTGATATAGACTTTGACCAGGGGCCTACTCCTGTTCTCCTTTGACATCCGTCCTAAACAATTACTATCAAATAAGTAATACTCGACCAAATTATTTATGTATTCATTATTGCTGCATGTACAATTTGTGTAAAATTGATCTTAATAACCATAATAACTACTAATAATTTTTTTGTTGGAAAGAGGGTACCTCCATAGTGGTCCCATTTCATTTTCAAGAAAATCATCTACCTCTAAGGGTGGCTGTTCACGCATGAAAATTAATTTTTTGTAAATAGCGCCTAAATTTTACTATAAGTACCAATTATTTTAATGGTTTATTTTGCTGTTCTCCAATTCAAGGCGTTTTCCCCTCGCAATATACTTTGAGTAGTGAGAACTGATTTTTATTATCTCCTGTGTCAAGTCCTGTATAGTGGCGAACAGATGTAATTCCACGTACTTTTGAGGTCGGTTTTTTTAGTACTTTGTACTGAGATTATGATTTGGTTGAGTATTACTTATTTGACAATAATTGTTTCGGACAGAGAACGGGAGTAGGCCTCCAGACTGGTTTGATAAAAATCGCCTGGAGGGTCATCCGACCAACATCATGCGCATGACTTGTTCGTTCCGTCACTTGTACTTGGTATCATAAAAAAAATAGTGATTTAAAAAAAATGTTTATTATTCCTACAATTCCGATATGAAATTCTGACATAAAACAGTGGTAATTGAAATAAGATGTGCTAATCTAATATTGTCTACCGCCGCTAGTACAAAACACAATGTTTCGCCTATAGTCTGTTGCTTAATCTCGATTTAAATTCATCTGTATGTCATGTACAACAGCATGGTCCAAATATAAAGATCTTGCTGTTAGCTGACTATACCTTGGACACCATGAAATTTCAAAGGGTGTGTTAGCTAGAAATCATTGGAGAAATCGATATCCATCAAGTCGTCTAATCCAAGACTTTGAGCAATGTTACTATCAATATTTTCTTTATCAATTGTATCAAATTCATTGACATTGGATACATTTTCGTTCTGAAAATTTGTATTCTCTTCAATTGCATGTACATTTTCTTGGCTTATTCCAGTTTCATTTAGAAAAACTTTAACTGAATTGTTTTTATTTTCAGATAATTCTTTTTCACCAAAATCTTTAGAAATTTCTTTAGATTTTTCCAATATTCCTTTATTGTCATTTTCTTCAATATCACTATTTTTATTATCACCTTTGTGAACATCAGCAGTGATGGATATATTAACAGAATTTAAGTCACATTCATCATCTGAACTGTTAGAGTCATTATTCCCAATTATAATGTTACTGTCCTGCACTTCAGTGTTAACCAAATCAATGACTTCGTTAATTTTGTGATTGCTTTTATTATTGCGAAATTCATATCCTTTTGTGATATCAACCAAATCAGTTACCTCATTTTGAGCAACTATATTATTCTGACTGTTAATATTTGTAAAGTTACCAATTTGGCTTGTTTCAGTGACATTACAATCATCCTTGTTTTCTATGGAATGGTGTTCCAATGGTGGATTTACGCTATTCGAAACATCATCGTCATCAGAGTCAATAACAAATGATTTTTTGGTCTTTTTTATTCTTGTACCTTTATCGTTTTGTGTGTTATTTTGGTTGTCTACACTTTTATCAACAGAAGTTAGATCAATTGTGGTGCTTGCTTCCGTATTTGAATTTGTTGAGATATTTAACGTATTATTCTTTAACCGCGCCAACCTACGTTCCTCAGCTAATCTACGGTTTCGCATTATACGTTCACGTTGCTCGTCGCTTATAGAAGGTGAAGCGGTTGCTTTCGGCGCTGACAACAAGTGTGGTGATCTGAAATATAAAATAGTTTATTAAGAAAATTGTATTTTTTAAGCTTTCTTGTGAACATAAAATTCTGTAAACTCACTCAATTGGTGGTGCTAGTACAGACTGGTGATGTGGTGTAGAAGTAAATTGAATTAGTTTTTTAATGTCTGGAAACTAATGTCGGATCTAAATATATCTTTTAAACTTCTACAATCCTATATAAATCTTCAGATTCATTCTTCAGACTTCAATAGATATCTTTAGAATAGATCTCAAAGTATTAGTGAGAACACAGTAATTTTTATTTTTTTTATAATAAAGGGCTTTACTTAATTTAAGGGGTAATAAACTATACCTTTGACATTATATACCTTTCTATAAGATCCCTGTTAATATAAAAAATTTGAAAGCAAGTATATACCTAAATTTTATACATAGATTTAATGTATAAAATTTAGGTATATACTTGCTTTATATGGAGGACAAAATTTCATGGGATTTTTCAGGTTGTTTCTATCTTAATTTAAAACTTATGTCTTATGTATTCCTAATATCATAAATATTCACCATCGAAGTGATTTCAAGTTTCTAAGCAATAAATTAAATATCACCTCTTGTCAATGCTAGGAGTCATGAATCCTTTCTTCACAGAATCTGGAGCAGGTGTAGCATGGGCCAATTCGATCTGCTGTTGAAGAAGCTTGTCAAATTCGTCCTCTTCCTGAGCAGGAGCTTCCTCATCACTAGAGTCTTTTTGAACTACTGTCTCTTCAGTGGCAAGTTGGCCTGAACGGATTTTGTGCAGATGCACCTGTGAAAGCAGAAGAAAAACTAGTTCTAGCAAATTCATTGAGTGAAGATAACAGTTTGAGGACAAAATTGGCAGGCAAAAGGAAAGTAAGATAAAAATATTTAAACATAAAGATTAAACATAACAATAGTTTCGTGTTATGGGTCTTTATCGCCTGAGTTGTCACAATGAGTTTAATAACAGTAGAGCTCCTTGAAAAAGAGTTCACCCAGGGAAGTACTGCCACTTTACCTATTTCTGATGCCAAGCAGTAATGTCAGCATTACTGTGTTCCGGTTTTGAAGGGTAAGGGTGCTGGTGAAATTACAGGCACACGGGACTTGTCAACTTATGTCTCAGGGTGATGGGCGCAGTGGCCCCGCTGATCTTTGCGATTTAAAGCTCTGAGTGGCACTGCAACTGTTATGGACAGGCTTAGGTAGCTTACCATCAGGCGCACGACTTGTTCGTCCCATCACTTGTTATTATAAAAAAAAAGAGTGTATAATGTTAGTGTCAGAGCATCTGTAACTTTAATGGACAGTTGCGAGGACAATTACATGGGATGTTCCAAACAACAGGCTTTTCAACATCGAGTTGCTAACACCACTATGGTGTAATAGACACCATATTGTACCATAGACTAATCATCAGCATGGAATCACATGTCTACTGCAATGTAAGGTACATACCATAACTGATCTCTTCTTGCCAAGAGCTTCAATTTTCTTGAGGCAGTCTTCAAACTTGAATTTAGGATACAGTCTATATGCCCAGTGTTCTAGTTTCTTAAGTATTAGATCCAAGTCTTCTTTTTCATGGCCTTTACCTAAAATTTTAATAACTGTATGTAATGGCAAAGAAGGGTCAAATTTGCCCATCTCAATTTTCTACAGTTATAACTGTTTTTAACCCTTGATTGTAAAAAGAGGGAGTTACATGTTTGAAGCCCTTATCTATGTGTCTGTCCTTGGCATCCTAGTCACCAAACTCATGGACTAGTCCTGAAATCTTTGGGGGAGGCCTACGTTCAGCAGTGGACGTCTTCCTGCTGATATGATGATGATGATGAGATACTCCAAGCTTTTCTTTTAATTCTTCTTAATTTTGCTATATTGTTTCTACACTAAATGGTCACTTTATAGTTCCTCATAATAGTTTTTTAACAATAGAGTACAAAAATTTTAGTAGGTCTTTGTTTATACATGCGGCATGTTGACATGGTAGCTACCATAGATTGTAGCCACTGATTTTGAAAACAAAACTATTTACAATTTATATACCCAATATAAAGAACATTCTGAGATATTTAAATTGCACCAAAACTTAGGTATTTTAGGCAAACAAACACAATATAATGACATCCTCCCACCTAACATCCCCCGTTCCGTTAATACCAAATTAGTGCACTCTCCCTTGTGCATGTGCTGTGTAAATTTATTGAAAAAAAATTTGTTACAGTAATTGTCTGTGTAGGTTTTTTGTAAATTCTCCTCTCAGTGAATTCTGTCAACGTCACCAGTAAATTTTGAGTAAATGTGTTTGTTTCTCAACTTTACATTGGCGAAATCATCAATTATTTCGTGGGACCGTAACATTTACAAAATGAACACTATGTATGATGATGAATATGCCAAAAAAAAATACCTTTGAACTTAAAATCCTTGAAATATTCCGGGATACAGGCTATGCCCCTAGGGCCTGTCAGTCGTGCGGGATTGAGAACGAATCTAGGATTTTTAACAACACGTCTCTGCTTAGCTTTTGTTGGGTCCACTCTTTGCTTCTCTTCAACTGAAACAGATAATAAAACCTTGGTGCCTTACCAATTTAGGGAGTTATCAATATGGAATCGCATTAAGCAAGTCAGTTAAACGTTTACTGAGCAGAAACCGGGTTCAATTCAATGACCATAAGTAACTGCAGTAAATTGCGTTACTCTGTTCCTATTATTACACAATTCCCTAAATTAAGACCAGGTAATTGGTGTGAATTTATAGAATATAATGCAGTTTGTTTTTGTTAGATTTATTTACCTGCTTCGTCTTCCTTTTCACTGTTGTCATCACTATCGCTACGTGACCGCGGTCTTTCGTCAAATTCATCACCCTCTATGACTCGCTCTAAGTCTTGAGCTTCAGCAGCCTCATCTTCGAGGAAAATATCCTCAAGTAAGGACATTCTAAAGAAATTTACACAAAGATCTTCTTTTAAATGCTATGACTATAACTTTCTAAATTGTGGCTCCATCGAAATAAACGAAGTAAAAAGTAAAAAGAAATTACATGACAGCATTTTCCGCGGGAAACTTAGATGATTGATATGTTCGTTATCTATGGTTAATTGTTTTTTTTTTTTTTTATCTGTAATATACACATTAAAATTTGATGTGCCAATCAATGTAATAAATTATTTTTGTATGTTATCTAAACAATTTAACAAACAAACGCTATTGTAATTTATGCAATCTGTAAAATGTAGAGTGGAGATTTTCAATAATTTTTGTTATATTGATGGATCTACCATTTTATTAATCATTTTCAAGCATTTGTTCAATTTTCACTTATCATCGCAATAAAACATCATTTAGTATTTTTATTTGAATTAAAAACTAAAAAGAAACTTATGGTCGTATTCCAGAACTCTACTCAGTGCTCAAGTCATGTCTTGAGTATGATTTGAAGCACTGGAAATCATATGCAAGTCCTTGCCATTAGGGTCGTATTCCCAGTGTTTGACAGCATACTCAAGTCCTGACTTGAGCATTGAGTAGAATTCTGGAATACGATCCTCAACAACGTTTCAGAACGTATACTGGCTTTCTTGTTCTCCGTATTTCGTTCGTAAATTTAAAATCGTTGAAAAATCAAGAAGTATTTCCGTTTTGGTAGTGTTTCCGAAACCGGATTATTTATTTTTGATACATATTTTTTACATAAGTAACTTTTACATTTAAGCCGTTTTGGTAAGAATTTTATGCGTGTCATTAAAATTAATGGAAAAAGAAACAGATTATTTTTGAAGTAGTCACCAAATTCAAAAATATTTTTGAGAAAACAGTTTGACAATATCGATATCAGACCGGTAAAATCAAATCAAGGTATTGAGCAGCTCTAGCAAGTCACGTGACCAGCTTGCGTTTGAGAGCGCATTCACAGGTATGGAATTCAGTAAATTTTATTAGCAATCAAGTTTTTTCTCCGTAATTTTTGTAGAAATAAGGTAAAAATGAAAGTTGAGGTTCTATTCTGTGCTATTGTGTGTGCAAACAAGATGTGAATTGGTGTAGTGGGTGGTTATTTTTCCAACAAAGACTGTCATTTTGATACCAAGGATGGTGCTTCAAAAGAATGGCGTCCCCACATGTGCCGCTGCCCATCGAGTTTCGTCTTGGATGTGCTTGAATCCGATTACGTGAGCTTGGTTATCGGGCGGAAAAGTGTGTTTGTGGCGTTTTTACTAGAAATTCCGGTGGAAACTGCGTTATCTGTCGACTTTCGTTCGCCGCCCTTGCGGTCCACTTACAATGAATCATTGTCCTGATTTCTACCAAAAGTAGATGATAATTTTCTCAATTTCCCTAATAAGCGTCCTCTAAAAACGGTATCTTATTATGCCTATATTATTTCATGAGGTTTCGTGGTATAGAATTGGTTAGGCATCGTGCTATATCCGCCCAGTTGTTTTGTTTACTAATTTACCGCTTTTGCTATGTCTGGTGTCGTCAGAGGGGATTTATCTTCACAATCTCTTTGTTTTTCGCCAATAGCAATGTGTGGTGTACAATTGTTATCAGTGCAGTTTTTAGTTTGACTTCCTAATAATGTCTAGGTCACCTTTAGTTAGGTCTAGACATTAGCCTTTGTTACAAGCGTGGATAGAAACGTCGATGCCTGAGCATTTGTATTTAAATGCAATTTCTCAATTGCTTCAATTACTATACTTGCATTGGCTCTGCAATCAGACAATTTGAATTGCAGCCATAAAATAGCTCATGGTTTAGAGTTCATTTTTAGGTGTTTGTTGGTGACCTCTAGTGTTATGGCTTATATTTGTAACTGACATTCAGTAATGTTGTAATATGTACCTACTTTTATATACTTGGTGTTTTATTTGTAAAGACAATACCTGTTAATGGCAATGTGGGAAATATTAACACATCACATTTGTGATGTTAAAGTAAATTTTTATATCCACTGTCCCACTGGTGTAGACCCAAGATTATGGCCCATCCCTGACATACACTTAACCGACCGTCACTAGCTTCAGTCTTTGTGTACACTCTATTTGGTTGTGTTACTTTTTATCGAGCATTTTTAAGGATATCCTGAATTTTGTAGATAAATTTTTATTATTTGTTTCGTACAGTTATTCAGCATTACAGTCACTGAAATTCATAACTAGAAATTATTAATAGTAATTCACAGATGATAGTTCCTCATCCATCCTCCCACAAAACTTCAAACATTCGTTACATACAACCACCCATGTACTTGCAAAAACATCGCTGTCAGAGATATATTTGCCGAGGTTGCCCTTTCCCACATCTCCACATTCATTCTACAACTTTGTGTCATTATTCTATTAACATCCATCCTTTTTTAGACAACATATAATCTTTCAAGCCACGGTGCTCCCTTATTCAGCCAATTGAATAGTTAGCTTTAAATCGTTTGATAAAATTAATAGTACATGTTTTGCTTTAACAGTTACTTTATTTGAGTTTAGGCATAGTGGTAGGTCTCTGAGAGTAGCAAGTGTTTTGGTACTCCCTAGACTAAATAAGAATCATTGTGTTCAGTTGCTAAGCAGTGGCACCCCATCTAATATTTAGATGCTAAGGACGTCTTAACATACATAAAAACACTTTATTATCTATCCCATTTATAAATCATCTAAAATTTCATTAGTCAAAATGGGACAGTATGAGGACTGATGCACATGCCTTTGGTTGTCATATAAAATTGACATCTGTACATGGTTTGATGTGTGTGGAACTTGCTTTGTATTGTGCTCAGAGCAAACTCTATAAAAGTTTTGAAACATGTTGACATTTGTCTTCAGTTTGTTGTATAACGTTTTAGCATTAGTTGAAAGGATCATCCCAACAACTACATCAATTCCCTGGTAGCAAAGTAGGTAACTCCCTATATTATGAGTATCTGACCTACGAAATTGCCTCCGGGATTGTCATTATTGCATGCACCCACATTTGTTTTCCAAATGAGTCAAACCCAGGACCTGGTCATCTGCCTGTACTAAACGCTGGGCTTCCGAGGTTGGTAATGATCATAAATGCAGTAGAAAAGCGGCTTGGTTACGATTGACACAACTGCATCACGACTACCAACTACTAGGGCACTCTGCTAGCCCTGTGCAGTCACCATGAATGCACAACGACTGTTAGTAAGCAATTGCAATGCAATAACTGTACCCTAGTGTGAAAGTATCTTAGTAAAGTTAAATTGTCTTAAGTGACCATCATTTTATACAACAGATAACAATGTGTTGTTTTATAAACACAATGTTTATGAATAGGAATTACTACCATTACACAAGTGGTAGTAGCTTTGGCCTGCTGTTTTAGCATGTACGTATATTTATTAAATCGGAATTGGACATTGCTGGCTACAGATCCACTAGCCATACGCAGGTTCGGGTGTTGTTTTCGGAAAGTTTATAATATCCATCGTCCATAGGCGCCTTGACGTCGAGTTGTGGATACCAGCCCGTTACACCCAAGTACCAATATCCATTATCAATCATTATGAGATCACGTAAAAGCAAGATGCAAAGGAAATTCGCTAACGGTCAAGTGTTCAAACTTTCCAACATCACCTGCTGTCTTTGAACGTGTTGCATTCGAAGGTGTGGCGCCTGTCTATAAGTCCCAGTGTGCGACGGGTGGCCGAAACACGAGTACAGTGTTACCACGATCGCGAGCTCGCTTGTGGTATGAACTTTTACGTGATGATGAGAGAGCGGTTTCACACGGTGACTTTTAACATCAATGCAAATCTGCGTAGTGTGACACTAGCGATTAGCGATTGCATCGCGATCGTATAGCTGCATCGCGTTTGAATCGCGATTGTATCGCTGCTTATTTGCGCGTGTGTGTAAAGGTAGACGATTAGCAACTGCATCTCTAAAAATCAAAACGTCTCTGACAGCACTGGCGGTTGTACTTGAATGGACTCACATTTCCATATCGTATATCGTTGAGGCGCCGCTGTCCCAATGTCAATGACGCTCGAAAGCCTCGTGACGCGTTTGTCCTTGTAGGATGTCGTTGTGAGCAAAAGTCAATTTCGTTTGGCAGTCAGTTCAATGATCCCTAGCCTTGAAAAGACTACGTCTAAACTAGCTCAAGAGAAATCGGTACATTGATATTATGTATTCTCCTCTTTTATGTACCCATTGCTGTTTACTAACTATAATTATTTATTTACATTTATAAATTGGTAACCAGTTACGTATTTGATTTATTATTCTGTAGATTCGTCATCGTAAAAAGCAGGTACTTAATTAGGAACGTGGGTTTTGCAATATTGTTCGATATAGTTTCGGCAATTTGAACGCTCTTAAAATAGATGGTATTGTGATGTTGAAACTAAGTTGTTGTGACGATATTGCGAAAAAGGAAGATAAATTTTTAACTCCAAAAGTATAACTCGAATGTTTTGCTTTACGCGCGTTATTACATCGTGTTTTCCTTAATCATTTCTTCGAAAAGGA
Organism: Hyposmocoma kahamanoa; assembly: GCF_003589595.1. NCBI lineage: Eukaryota > Metazoa > Arthropoda > Insecta > Lepidoptera > Cosmopterigidae > Hyposmocoma > Hyposmocoma kahamanoa. The sequence goes on from NW_020653731.1 coordinate 100,970, forward strand.
CCTAATTTGTGTATCCCAGACGAATGGTGCCGTCCGAATAAATCTTGACTTACACTAAAACTAAATACGTCCTAACTCAAAATAGTGGAATTAAAAAAAACACGATTTCAAAGTTCAAAATATTAAAGAATGGATCTAAAAAATATATGTTTTCGTTTATAAGTGGATAAATATTATGTATAAACAAAAAGAATCCTGTTATTCACAATAAGATCCATTCAGTAATTTTTTTGAACTTTCAAATCTTGTTTTTTCAATTCTACCATTTTTGAGTTACGACAGTATTTGGTTTCGTGTGCGTATTTTTAAATTAGTTTGCGTCAAAATATAACTACGTTATGGTATGGTTTGCACACACAATACTTGCTGATTTGTGCAAACGCAAACTAGTTCAGTGCATTCGATATTATTATAAAAGAAGACTGATGATTTTAATTTGAGTTGACCCGACGGGTCATTTTCAAGTCAGTCTCTACATAATTTCGGTGGCAATTTTTGTTATGTCAGTATTCCAGAATATTAACATGAAGTATTATTAAATATTCCGGTGTAATCTTAAAATATTGTTTAATATTTCACGATAGTACACGCGAATACTTAAATATTAAAAATGGCCATCGAAATTAGGTGAAGAACACTAACGTGAAAATGGTCCTGTCAATAGTGTCAACTATAAATTTACTCGCGTTGACACTGCCTGCTATGGAGCCTATGCACGCGGCGTAGTTTCACGAAAGCGTGTTACGGCGCTGTAGAGACTCAAAAAGCAGATTGTTGCGTTTGAATCGATTCTAACGCGCGCAAAGCGCGATACTTTATACGCGTGACTCTGAATGTGTGCAAAGGTTTACTCGCTGTGTCGGCATCGCGTTTACGCGCGTCATCTGCTCGTCGTCATATAAAATACGTTGTGTGCATGGGCTCTTAAAGTTATGAAGTATTTTATGGTTTGACTAATTTGACACTTTTAATTTCTTACGGATAATGAAACTGGCGCACTAAAAGTAATATAAGTGTGCGTTTGCGCAAATCAACACCAATGTTATTATTATAGCATTAAAAAAAATTCATATTTACATATGAATACTAGTTCAATTGATTTATAAATGTCATCAACTGAAAACTGAAACGGCTGTACTAATATTAACTCTTGATGTTATTATTCGAAATTGTCCCTGAATGAAATTAGTTATTTATATTTTATTTATATTATGATGAGCTTATATAAGTCTAATTAGCCTTAAACGAGTTTACTTATATATCACATTATGAGAGCGTAATTAGAGGACAAATATTCAATTTCGAAATGAAACTAGTTTGTTTTGGATCTAAAATCGTTGTTTTTTTTTTTAAAAACAAATGAACGCTTCGGACTCTTTAGGGAGTGATCACGTTTATTAATTAACTCACGAAATCGGATTGACCCGGTTAAAAAAAGCTTTATGTTCATGCAGTAACAGCGAAAATGATGTTGCACGTGTCGTTCCGCTCGGAGTGCTAACGCGAAACGCACGTCTTTTTCGCTCTTATTAGGCTCAATTTATATTGCGGTGGAAGCGAATTATTGTAACGATATTGTACATAGCATTATGAGCTTTATGTGAGGTCAATTGTTAACTAGATACGAGCCAAAATCTTCCGCGAAATTCTCGAGAATGCTCGCAATCCGCGGAAGATGTTAGCTCGTATCTAGTTTGTACGTTACACAAATTCGCTTCCATTACTTGCGGCCGCAATATAAATGGAGCTTTACGTAAATACGACGATGCTTCGGGGAAGAAAATGCATAAAAGCCATAGCCCAAAGTTAGCACGACGAGTGCCGAACAAAAAAAATTAAACGATTAATGTACATCATACATATTTTGTTTCTATCCGACTTTAAAACAAGGAGGAGGTTCTCAATTCCATTGTTTTTTTGTATGCATGTTATGCGATAATTCCCGGTATTTGTAAACCGATTTTGATGGAAAGGGTACCTCAGCAGTGGTCCTATTTAAGTTTGAAGAAAATATTTCGCTTCCAATCCGGCTTCGCGCACTTTCCGGCAACTGATTCCAACAAAACTCGGCAAATAGACGTAATTCCACGCACTTTTGAGGTCGGTTTTTTTAGTACTCTTTACTGAGATAATTGTAACTACAAACCTTTGAGAAGACTGCTCGAAATGCTATATAAATTTGACACAACTAGATTAATCAAATTTTTAAGAAAATTGGCTTTTACGTCTTGACTTCTCCGAAATATCGATCAAGATTTTTCTGGCCGGTTTAAGGCGATTCCACGTCGATAAGTGTCGCAATTCCCCCATTTGTCACTGCTGCTTGTGTTTGTAAAACTGTGACGCACGATAGACGGGTGGAGCGCTTCTAGACCTAACGGGATCGTGCCCTCAAACAGAGTGGGGTAATTTGAAAACTAGAATATTTGGGAAATTGACAAAAAAGTATAATGCACCATGCATACGATATTAAAATAATTCATCAATTTTGTGTCGATAATTGTGGCGTATCCCACTGTGTGTAGTACCTAATCGCGAAAACCTCCTTCACTGTAACGCACTCCAACACCTACTGTGCAACAGAGAACGATTTGTCAAAGTGTAGCTTTATGTGCTACCGTCTGTACATAATGCCAAAGACAAAATGTTAGTATTAATTAATAGTAAATTTAACTTAATAAAAATTCATTCAATAAAATAATTTCTAAAACATAACGTAGCGTAAATTGGAATGTTTCTTTGTAAAATTAAAAATACGGTGTTTAAACTTTTGTAACTATAGTGAAAAAATAGGGTGGTTTGTATTAATATTAGACATAGCTGGTTGATGACTGTACCACCTCAGTCAACCATGGTCACCCATGGGACCTGCAAAGGGCCCGAAACGTTGGCTTGTTTGACGCGATTTAAATCCAGAAAAATAGTTTCATTTCCTATGTGTAACAATCGCGAAAACCTAAGAACTCGATAATCAGCTAGTTTTTTTTTTGTTTCAGCTGCTTGTAAATAGAGGCTGTAAATATATTAGACATAAATATGAGTTTAGGTAGTCGCGCCACTAAAGGTGGTGCGAAGGCGGCCGGCAAGGACAAGCCGCAGGACAAGGGCAAAACAGAGAAGCCGCAGCCCAAAGAGAAGGCGAAACCACAGGTACATTAGAATGCTGGCTTTTTAAGAGTCGCTACTACCTCAGCTGGAATTAAAAATTTTCCCGTGCTGAATTATTTCAGAATTTATTTTATTACAAACAAAATTAGAGTAATTTGAAAAATGTATGTCGTATATTGTACGTGTCCTACTTAGTTCAGTTGATATAAAAAAAATCATTGGTATATATAAAGTACTTGTCGAATACATCGGTTTTCTTGTAAAAATTCGAGGTAAGTTTTTGTTTTTTTTTATCGTGAAAAGTTTTAGGAATCGAATTTTCACACCGTATACTAATCAGTATTCAATTATATTATTTTTTTTTTAATCCGTGGTAGTCTAATGGTTCGATCTACTGCCTCTCAAGCAGAGGGTCTTGGGTTCAAATCCGGGCTCGCACCTCTGAGCTTTTCGGTGAAGGAAAACATCGTAATGAAACCTGAACATCGAAGAAGGTTCACAACCCTCGGAAAACGTGTCAAGTCCCCAACCCGCATTGGGCCAGCGTGGCGGACTATAGTCCAGCAGTGGGACGTATAATCGGTTGATGATGATGATACATTTTTCTCAAAGTGACTGATTCAGTATTTTCACTGTTATGCGGATTCAATGGAATTGTCTTTGGTTGTATCGACGCTCAACGATATTGAAATTGGATCACTGCCCCAAAGTCAAAGTCAAAGATTATTTATTCCATAGGTAAAATAAATTTACACTTGAAAACGTTACATTTAAGCTACTGCTCGTTCACTACGCTGACGGCCTTGAGAAGAACGACCAAGAAATTTAGGGATTGCTCTTTTCAAATAAACTTAAATGCTATGGAATACACTTTGAATTAAATTTATGTGGCTTCTGGAGCCATGTCGTCTTTTCATACATCTTTATCTAACACGTAGTCTTCAATTTTGTAATATGATTTTTCGATCAAAATATTTTTAATGTAGTTTTTAAACTTAGGAAATGATGAATAATATATGCTCCGGAATCTTATTGTAAAAACGTATACAGTTCCCCA
>NW_020653731.1:125134-148617 GCF_003589595.1 Hyposmocoma kahamanoa
ACTCATTCAGCCAGCAATTCTACTCATAGAGTACAGCCTCGTCTACATCCCTCTTCCTCACAGCTGAAGGGGTGAATATCCCTAGCTGGTAGTCTACCTATGATAGGCAACTTACATCGGTGATCAGCCCTTACTACAGGCTAGCCACACACTGCTCGGAAGCTATAAACTTACCAACAAGTAACCGCCGAGGAGGCTATGGCTTTGGTCTGCCAAAAACCTATCTAAAAGGACAGACCATGATCACATCCTAAACAAACAAAAAAATATATAATTACTCGTTAGCTATCCTAACTAATTAGGGAACCTGACTAAACCCTAACACTTTATTTTATCGACCCTAAACTGGCTGAACGACCCTAATAAAAATTCTAAACATCACTACAAGTTCCTAACTATCTCAGCCTAAGCTATCTCCAACGTGGATGCTGCTACAACGACGACACAGGCTTGAACATCCATCGGACGATCACTGGGTTACATCACTATTGATCTCCCAGCTGCCTTAGTCCTCATTTTGCAGCTATCACGTTCCATCAGCTTCACTTGCTATCTTTAACCAAACAAAAGCCAACCCACATACAACGTCAACAACACATTCTAACTACATATTCCAAGACATATATGGTATGAGGGTATACCACATGAAGAATTTCTAATAATTAAATAAATATATTTTCCCCGAATGCAGACAGTTGTTGTTCATCTTGAAGAGTGAGCTCGAACTATGCACATATACTGGATAATATATCTATCAAATTAAAACAAGGGAAAAAGGAAAATTAAGTTAAATCTTTCTACGATATTCCATCTGACAAGGACATCTGACAATCATCAAACAAGGGAAAAAGGAAAATTAAGTTAAATCTTTCTACGATATTCCATCATCATCCTCCCGTCATTCCAAGTCTGCATTGCCGGAAAATATTAATTTTTCTTAAAATATTCCTCATAACGCCAATGTGGTTCCACATGAAAAATAAATATAAAAATTTAATTAACCTAGTAGAAACAAACACATTAAATTATCTCCTAAAGAACTTTTTCATCCTATTCACATGGAGTAGATTCTGCCTACCCAACCTTTTCCTATTCATACTTAATCTGCACATAATACAATTATTCCTACTAAACCAAATCACTACCCTAAGCTTCGCGTAACATACCTCTTTTTATATATCAAGGCAATCCTGTCTTTCTTATCAAATAACCGCTTCCGTCGCGATTGTAAACTATCTATACATTCTTTATGTGGATCGATCGAAGTTGCCCGCTTTATAAATTCACTTTGTAAATTCTCCATATTATTTACGCGAACACGTTTAAGAATGTCACTTTCCGACTTACGTTTTATACTTACTTTCGGCGAAGCATATTTATAATTATTTTCATTGAAATCATAAACTTGACGTAATTGACACGTCTTATCACTCACGTCAACATCACTTATCATCTCTGGCAAAACCGAAAAGCTATCTAAACTTTTTGATATCGGTTTCAAAGGAGACTTTCCTTTCTTTGGTCCAATATCTATCATGGACTTAGAAGAAGAAATTTTATTGTCAATTTCCACTTTTAACAACTCGTAATTACACTTTTCCAAAACATCTCGACCCAGAACCAAATATTTTTCAAGATCGTCTACAACCAGCAACTTCGAAGGATATTCCCTTCCATTAATCATTAACGACACTTTGGTGGACGACTGCACATTTATTGGCGTTGCACCCACTGTACGTAATGGAAAACTTGGACTATCATCGATACGTAAATGTAACTTTTCCGCAAAATACCGAGAAATTACTGAAATTGAAGCATTAGTATCCACCAACGCCTCGCAACATACATCATTAATAAAAACAGATATAAAAGGTGCCCTATCTACACTAGACCTATCAATTGTAGACAAATTTTCTACATGTTCAGTTGCGCTTTTCTGACAATCACGTTGAGGAGATCCCGACGAAGATCCACTACTATGTGCTCGTGAATACCCTTGACTCGGCGTATCCTGATGCACAATTGGTGCTCGTGGCACTAAATACTCCGACTGTTTAGACTCGGGTCTAATTATCGGTGCAGAGACATCCTGTGTTTGCCAACAGCAAGAATTCTCCATTTGACAGTTTACTGGCAATACAATATCTTGTCTCACATTATAGCTGTGATTAAATACATCATCTACTTGAATAATTGTTTTCCTCAACTCCTCTTTAGATAAATATAAATTACTAGCCAGCATCCATTTAAAATTGGGTAACAAAGACTTCAAGAAATGCTTAACAAACTGAACATCTTGAATATTCGCTTTCATCGCTAATTCATCTAAACTATAAAAATAACTTATCAGCGATTCATTAGGCTCCTGTCGCCTATAATAAAATTCTCGTGCGTAATCTATTTGTGAGGGAAATTCCTCTCTCAGCTTCTGTGCCACCACGTCATACGTCATGTATGAAGAAAAATACGTTCTGTACCATTGTAGAGCTGGCCCCTCCAAATACAATGCAAACACGTATTTCTTCTGCACATCAGACCAATTATTTAATATACTAATGGTCTCAAATTGGTTCAAAAACTCATCTACGTCGTTGAACCCATTAAACTTTTGTGCCGACATACTATATATATTTTTCTCCTCGCACTTTTCTCTGGCACCAAATATAAATCAATATTAAATAAGTAAAAAAATATAAATTACGACCTTTGTTACGTTTTCGTTGTGGTTGTGTCGTAAAAACATATAAAAATATTTTCCAACGGAGTTCTCTTCATTGGAACTTTTTCATCATTCGCAACACAAGCTTTTGTGTTGTGTTGTGTTCTTCATCACCATCATATTGGGATCCGTGCCTCCACCATTTATAATAGAGTCCGCGCCTCCACCATTTATAATAGAGGGCTGTAGCTCAGATGCATTGCGAGAGGTACTTTTAATAATATAAAACCGGGATCATCTTAAAACTTTGGTTTATTTTACCAATTTACATGTTTAGGGTTACAAATCAATAATCTTACTATGTATGTCAAGATCTTCTGTTTTCTTAACCTTCTTTTTCAAAGCATTCTAAATACAAACTAACTCATTCAGCCAGCAATTCTACTCATAGAGTACAGCCTCGTCTACAGTACGTACCCACTTTGCTTTAAGCACGTATAGAAGCACAACTATAGTCTTTCCTTTTTGAAGACGGAGTAAAATGACATTTGAAGGGTTGCTAGTTTTCATAGAATTTTAAATAGTTCTGTAGATGTTGTCGATAGTTTTATCGATAGATTGTGAAAGACGATAAAATTTTGCCATAAATGACTAAATTGTGAATGTTACGACGTTCTAATTATTATTAATCGCGTTATTGCATTCTTTATTCTTATTTCCACAGTTGGCCTTCTAGTATCGAGGTCAATTTTTATACATTTTAAAAGCCGGTTAGGATAATCAAAATTATCCTAATGAAAAACTAAAATGTCTCCTCTTTGTATTTTAAACATAGTTCTAATCCAGCGTATATGTACGTATGAATATATAAATATAGACAATTCAAATGATATTGTGCTCAGTAATTGGATGAATAATGGATCCAAGATGATTCAAACGCAACAAGTTCGGCTATTTATTCCATAAGCGTGACCAGTATTCAGTCGATAATCGATAGAATATTTATCTACTGCAATCACTAGCTGCTCGCAAGCGAGCAACACTTTCGCGCAATGAACTGTCATTTTATTCCATCTTCAAAAAAGAAAGACTATACAATATTATTTTTGAAACAATAATTTGTAACAAATACTTAATAAGGAAATAATTATTTCTCGCCAATATACTCCAATTTCAATAATTAGTACGCATATTGAAATATAATCAATTACGAGAAGTCCCGGGATTTGTAGAAGGGAATGTCCACGTTCTTCTTTAGTTTAGCTAAATTAACTTCTTCAATTCCGATCACTGCTTATGAATAGCACAAGTTGTAGAGTCTTTAGCAATAGAGGCTCCACCATCGTCGACAAGTTGTTGAAGTGTTTACCTACAAAGCCTCTATCATCTACTTATTGTATGTTCCACTACTGGTCTGAGGCGTTTAAACCATAATCCCTCTCTCATCGACTATATAAGAGACGAAATGTCATTCAGTTTGTTTGAAAACTGTTCTGCCTAATCATTACGGTGACAACTGCGCTCCGATTGGCCAGCCCGAATTCTAAATAATTGACATGTGTCGTCAATAGTTTCACTTCAAATCGACCAGTTTAACTTGAGCTTTGCTGTAATATACGAAAATTTGAAAATTACTTATTTAATTACCAATGAAATGTGATTCCGTTTGTTTTGTAATTAGATGTTTTGCTGTTTTTCCCACACCACCGAATGGAACAGCCTACCATAGTTAGAGATATTATCTTTGTTACAATAAATACAGAATATTTTTTGGAATATATGGAGACGTCAATCGTTGACGCTGTACAGCTTTGTAATTTGTGATTTCAGCGCAAACGAGAGTTTATATTTTAAAAGTGATATGAGGGCCATTTGCCTGATGAGATGCTAGGGATAGATGGCCCTTATTTCGTCTCTATTTCTGGTTATATACTCGATGCCCTCACTCTATTTCATTACTAGTTTTTGTAGACATCACACGCTTTCCAAGGGTTGTTAACTTCTTCGATATGCAATTTCATTATGATATTTTCTTTCGTTAGCGAGAGGCATTACTACTACATATTACAAATAGAGGCTAGACTATCAGGAAAGGGGCTGAATTACTCGTTGCACTTTCCAATCGCTCATTGCACTATTAAAATATAGTATTTAGTTAATTAGCGACGATCTCCGTGGTCGAGTGGCTTGCACACCGGTTTTCATGGTGTCACCATCTATGGTCCCGGGTTCGATTCCCGACCGGGTCACAATTTTATTATTAGATTAGTTAGAGGAGACCATTCCCAACAACGGTACATGTCCTTTTGCCACGAATGGAAGTAACTTACATTTTTTGAAAAGTTTATTGACATAAAACGAGTTTTGATGTAAATTATTCATAAGCATATGGTGTATGGGGTTAACTAACAAGCTCAATAAACGCGTTTAAATTTGCAGGTGAATTCGACGAACGCGTCGCTGACTGGTGCGTCTGCCATGACGGCCACGGCCTACCCTTCCAGCGTCACGCTCACGCAGTACCAGCCCATGATCAACTCCTACCAGGTGAGCTTTAGTCTCTTCATTCGATTAAACTGGAAACCTGAAAAATATTTCACCGAAAGCAGCTCATGCGGTTACATGACGGAAGGTAGGTAAGCAACCAACTTGATTGCTGGCGTTGTTCCCAGCAGACGTCGTCGTCAGCGACGGTGTACGGTGGCAGCGCGCTATACACGGCCGCGCCCTACACCGCCTACCAACCCACGCCGCAGCCCAAGATACAGAACAAAGAGACTGCACAGGTGTGTAGGGCTTAAATATTCACTACGCTTTACAATTAGACAGGTTTGTCAAAAGCATTTCGTGATGAAGCTTTTCCAACCTCTGTTTCATTTCTGGAGTTCATAAAACATGGTCAAGTAATGAATGCACTTCCAAAAAGTGCTTGGTTTGTAACAATGTCTTTTGGGAGATGGCAGAGTCCGTTAACGATAGAACGAGAATCCGAAAGGCAGAAGATAGAAGATTGATATAGGAGGTAGAGCTAGAAGGTTACCCTTGCTCTGTAGTAATGAGGCGTATAACAACTTGGGGATTTTGGCTTGAAAACGATAAATGATAATGATAAATGTTTTTTATTGTTACAGTATGATAATTCAGTAGCTTCTAGCAACAGTTTAACGAGCACGTCCACGACACAAACGTCCACTGCCAAAGTAGCCACCACCACAGGTGAGATTTTTATTATTTAGTATGAAATGCAATATAATTTATTGTTTGTAAAATATAAACCGAGATTGGGGTAGGCGTCGATGAAAAAAAAAACAGTGAAAAAATTGGTGTTTATATTCGTTTTTAAAGTTGTCTTCAGTTGCTTGTCAGTGAATTTGAAGTGTGAAAGTGCTGCATATTATCGGAAGGTAAATAAAAAAATAACTCAAAACCTTGGGCTTGTGAATCCCTCGTGTCCACTGAGTCCGACCAGCTGCACCCTGAAAGACCTGTTAAGACTTCAGATGGAGGCAGAGAGGTGGTTGCTTGCTGGGCCAAAGGAAATTAATACAATGTTTATAAACCTGTAACTACTGATAATGATTAGTGTGTTTTTATTATCGATACTTTTTTATACATAAATATCAAGTGACGTGACGAGCAAGTCGTGCCTGGTGGTGGTAAGCGACACTCCTGTCCATAACAGTTACAGTGCCACTCAGAGTTTTGAATTTGACGATCCGAGGGGTACTGGCACTACCCCCGTCACTCCGAGACATAAGTTGACAAGTACCCTGTGCCTGTGCCTGTGGTTTGAGCAAAATACTAAGCTGACGAGATGAGAAGCGGGAGGTGCAAGGTCGTCGTAACACGAACTGTGTCGTGCGCAGCGGCGGGCGCGGGCGCCGGCGCGGGCGCGGGCGCGGCGGCGTCCACGGGCTACGCGGCGGGCGCGCTGTACTCGGCCGGCGGCAGCACGGCCTACGCCTACGACGAGGCGCAGCTCATGCGTTCCACGCTGCCACACCACATGGTCAGTACTCCGGTGGAAAGGTCGGAACGGACGGCTCCGATGTCTAGTCAATACCTTTTTAGTAATTCTCACTTTTGCCCGCTGACTATTCGTCTGTAATTCTAAGGTCAAGATCTATAATATTACTAATTTAGTTCTAGGGTTAATGTCCATAATATTAACCTTAGAACTAAGTCCAAACTCATGGTACCACGATTTCGGTTAACTAAGGTAAACGATTCTTTTACGGGGAACTGTATACGTTTTTAAAACATTTTCTGGAGAATATATTATCATTTCCTAAGTTTCAAACTTCGTTAAAAGTGTTTTAATTGAAAAGTCATATTACAAAATTGATGAGTATGTTTTAGATAAAGAAGTATGGAAAGAGAACTTTTATTTAATTTTATTTGAAAAAAGCAATTCCTCGAGTTTCGTGCTCTTTCTTCTCAGGGAGGTCAGCGTAGTGAACGAGCAGTAGCTTAAAAAATGACGTTTTCAAGTGTAAAAATGTTACCTATGGAATATTGATTGATTGTTATTTCACTTTGACTATCATGTTAGTAATTAAAATAATACAATTCTAATTATTAGATTTTTAAATCGGGACTTAATCGTGTATAAAAACATTTTATTTGACGTTTATGGTCCGCGTCTGAAGTCCCTTCGAGACCATGGACGTTGCAATTCATCTGAAACGTTGAGATAAATAAAATATGTATTTATATACAATAAAGTCCCGAATACAAAATCAAATAATGTGTGAAAGTTCTTTGTATTGCATAAAAACCAACATTATCTGGATTCCACGTTGAAGTACTTTTGATTGAACCTGAAAGGACCACGCCCATTTTGGATTCGCATCTTTTAAAGTCGAGGCCGGTTGAAAATTCATATCTATCTAAAAATACATTTCATTCGTATTACTTTGAGATTAGTTGCGACAAAAATATATAAAATTTATAATTAAAAACGCTGCACAACTTACATTATTGACATTTTGTTTTAAGTCCCGTTTACATTAGCTATGGTCTCTCCAATATAGAGCCAATTGTTTTATTACTTATGTACTCAGTTTTTGACTTTTACTACGACAACCGATAATCATCATTATTCTTGACGTGAATTAGGCTATCATCTTGAAAGTTTTCAGAAATCGTTTTAACTGCCTCAATATTGGAGAAATTATGATCAGTGTAAACGAGCCTTAAAATGAAATGTCAAACTCCTAAGTTGTCCTGCATTCAAAAACAAATATTTGCAACCCAGTCAGGATTTTTTAAACAATCTTTCTCGCACCTTTTATGTCTTGATTCGTCCGTCATAGTGAAAATCTAAGTACAAGTGTTACTGTGTCCCCAACTGTATAAGATAACATGAGTATTACGTAATTTTTAATATACTGGCCGAACGGTTACCATGTCGGACTACCACGCAGAGGTCTCAGGTTCGATTCCCGGGCCGGGAGAAATGTTTCTATGACCTACATTTATTTCTCTCCTGAGTTTGGGTGTAATTTGTGGTTGTCTATGTTGAGTGTGTGCGTTGTTATTACTGTTATAAAATGTTTATATCAACCTTCTCTAGTTAGAGAATATAAATCCAGTGTAATTAGGAAATATATGGAAACTAACGAATGAAACTGTATCTGCAATTGAAGGTCATTCACTTTCATTTGAATGGCCCAGGACGTGCAGAGGTTGGGCATTGTCCTTTATCTATAACAAGAGCCATGTGTACTTGCAGGGCGGGTATTACGAAGTGGGATACGGCGTCGGTGGTGTGGGGGGAGTCGGGGGCGTCGGCGGAGTCGGCGGCGTGGGGGGTGCGCGCGAAGGTGGCTTCGGACTCGGCGCGGGCGAGCGATTCGGGCGCGCAGACGCAGCCTCGCCGCAGCAAGTGCCGGCAGCGCTACCACCCGGCTATGCTTACTTCTACCAACCACCCCCCACCACGTACCAATACAGCGTCTATCCTACGGTTAGTCAATTTGTAATATGTGAATGCAGAGACTATTTCGTCAGTGGATATAATCAATTACAAGTAAAGCAAATATTGCTTCGAGAAATTGGTGAATTACTGGTTTACTGAGCGTAAAAAAATCCACAAATTGCGAAGTTAATTGATTCTTCAAAAATATACTTTTCATTGACGTTATTATCTTTTTATAAATTATAAAATAACAATAATCAAACATGAACTACCGTGTGCTATCACCGACCGTTTCACCATTTATTATAAGGACATATGAATATGTTCGCTTTTATGTATTATTTACGTTTATATTGCGTGTGACAGTTTGAAAAAAGTTTTAGAAGACGTACAAGTCCAAGTCTACACTATATCAAAATCGATTCTTACCCGTGAACTGATTAGTTCACCTCGGTGGCACTTAATATTTCCCGTACTTTTTTTTTTATAATATCAAGTGTCGGGACGAACAAGTCGGACGCCTGGTGGTAAGCGACACGCCTATTCATAATAGTTGCAGTGCCATTCAGAGCTTTAAACAACAAAGATCTCAGGGACCCTGTCACTGCGCCTGTCACTCTGCGACATAAGTAGTGAAGTCCCATATGCCTGTAATTTCACCAGCTCCCTAACCCTTTCGTACAGGAAAGCGGTATTGCTCACATTACTAGTACTTCCTTGGACGAACTCTTTCACAAGGAGCAAAAATGTTCATTAATATGTGCTGTCCTCGCATCGAGTATATAAACAGAAATAGAGACAAAATAAAGGCCATATATTCCTGGTAACACATTAGCTATACAGCTCTTATAAATATCAACTCTCGTTTGCACTGAAATATAGGCAGGCCAACTACAGACCTGTGTGTACGTCTCCGTATATTCCAAAAAAATATTCTGTATTTATTGTAATAAATATAATGTCTCTAACAATGCCGTGCTGTTCTATTCGGTGGTGTGGGAAAAACAGCAAAACATCTTTTTACAAAACAAACGGAATCACATTTCATAGGTATTTAAATATTAAATATGTAATTTTACAATTTTCGTCCATTATAGCAAAGTTCAAGTTAACTGGTCGATTTGAAGTGAAACAGTTGACGACACCCGTCAATTGTTTCGAACTCGGGCTAGCCAATCGGAGCGCAGTTGTCACAGAATGATATGGCAGAATAGTTTTCAAACAAATTAAATGACATTTCGTCTCTATTATTGGTTATATACTCGATATATCCTCGTAACTCTAGTCGCTTGTTGGGAATTTCAGGAAATTCCAAATAAAAGAGACTTATGAAAATAAAAAAGGGACCACCGTGTAATGCCGAATATAAAAAGCTAGTTAATTTACAAAGAAATTGAGCTAAAGTTGACTTGTCTGCGTTTGCTATTGTGAAACCGTCAGACGCACAAATTTTGTTGTTATAATTATAATTTTCACTTCAACATTGCTAAAGAAAATGAATTGCTCGAACAGTACGGTGGCGGATCCAATGTCGGCGGCGTGGGCGGAGTGTCCGGCGGAGTGTCGGGAGGGGGCAAGCTCGGCACGTACGCGCCGCAGCAGCCGCCTTACGACGCGCAGGACTCCTACAAGCCAGGTGAGGCTTTTGCACTACGCTCTGGTGACACAACACTTATCTCACCCTTTCATATACGCCAGAGCGTAGTTGTGAGCTTACTATTTACTTGGACCAGTGACTAAAGAGGACTGCTGATCTCCATACTACGGATCATAACTATGAGAAATGTCAAAATTCCGTCTTACGTCATTTGGCGCTGATCAATAGCTTGGAAATACTTTGTGCACGGTAAATGGCCGTGGATATCAATTAATGAATTATTATAATATGTTTTGCGAATTATAATAAGTAATTTTTTCTCCTTGTAATGTTATTCAAATATTGATCATGTACTAAAATTATTTTCTGAACTGACAAATATACGTGTCGATAGATGGCATTGTGTGTTAAAAAACTAATTTATGAAATTCCTAATATTGGTAGATGGTGCTAATCCTAAACAAAATGAAAGAAGTATCCATAAGTTCAGTTTTCTTGTCGGTTTGGTTTCTGGTACAATAAACTTCTAATGTTTTTTTTATATTATACAACACTGACAATATTGTCACCTCATCAAATTGCGAAATTTTGACTAGATTTGATTGGTTTGGTACCAGCATTAATGCGAAATATCAATACTACGTCGCCGTCTTATGCGCGACGCGCGCACGCGCCCGCGCTCGTGACGTCACATTTTTATGTCATCGCGAGCGCCGGCGACCAATGACTGCTGTCGATGATTAAATGACAAAGATAGATACGCAATTTTATATCGTTGTCCTTGTGCTTCAAAATGTATAACAATAGTTCATTACTAAATAAGCAAACTTAGATTCATCAACGGAATTAAATATTGTCACAGGACGGTTTATCTTACATATTGTGCCATGCTACGGCCACTGTTTTTAGTCTATTTTGTCAGTTCTCCAAATAGTCTTAATTAGTTAGTTTTTGAATTTAATTACTTCATGATTGAAGATCGAAGTGTACTCAAATGGTGATGATCGCAGGTGGTCCGTACACGGGCAACGCGAGCAAATCGGCGGGCGGCGCGGCCGCGGACATCACCACAGCCATGTACGCGAAAACGCACGTCGCGCTTAACAAGGTCAACGTAAGTATACCTTCATTGTTTTTCTAATAGTCTATTTTTTGAAGACGGAGTAAAATGACAGTTCATTGTGCAAAAGTGTTGCCCGCTTACAAGCAGCTAGTGATTGCAGTTGATAAATATTCATTCGACACTGACTGAATATTGATCACGCTTATGGAATAAATAGCCGAACTTGTTTCATTTCAATCATCCTCGAACCATTTTTTATCCAATTACTGAGCACGAGCTCATTAAAATTGTCAATTATGATCAAATATGTATATATGAAATTACAAAAATTGACAATTATGAAAATATGTTTATGAAAAATACAAACAGGAGACGTATTTTAAAGTTTTTAATTTTAATTCAATATCAATAGTCAAATCCGGCTATTCCTGTTAAAATGATAATGAATAAAAATTAATCTCGATACTAGTAGGCTAACTATCAAAATAAAAATGGCAATATCGCAAGTAGTAATCATTAGAACGTGGTAACATTCACAATTCAGTCACTTTGGCAAAATATTATCTTTCACAATCTATCGATAAAACTATCGACATGACTATTTAAAATTTTGTGAAAACTGGCAACCCTACAAATGTAATTTCACTCCATCTTCAAAAAAAAAGAGAGATTAATGATTTGGCGAACCGGCTACAATTAGAAGTATTTAACAAACAGTTCCTAAATCCAGTATTAAGTGCGTATCTACTGAGATGTCATTCGGATCTAAATACAATCATCTGCAACTTGGATAATACCATCTATTAGGAATTAATCGCCATCATGAGGGCTAGCTAAAGTATCGTGTGACGTTTAAGGCGAAATTGTATCGTAATTGCGTAGGCTTTGTAGCGCGCGAGGTAGACTTTTTTTATGATACAAACTGACAAGACGAACAAGTCATGGACCTGGTGGTGACAACACGCCTGTCCACAGCAGTTGCAGTGACATTCAGAGCTTTAAATCGTAAAGATTTGAGGAGCACCGCCACTGCACCCATGTCACCATGAGACATAAGTTCATAAGTCCCATGATCAAATCTCAAACGTCACCGTACCCATGCTATGTGAAATGGATTATAAACGCGTAATTTTTGCATCGTTTCATCCACTACGTTTATCATTGAGTTTAATTTTTGTAATATTTCATGAATTCATCATTTAATGAAATTTGCAGAGCTACGAGAAGGCGGCGTTCCACAGCGGCACCCCGCCACCGTTCGGCGCTACCAGCCACATGTACATCCCCGCACCGCCACACCACCACCCGCAGCACCAGCAGCACCATCACCACGCACCGCAGCAGCATCAGGTACCTAACCACTCTTCAACAGACTTGTAAGAGAACATAAATGCTTTAAAAAATTTGAAATGATCGTTAATACGTTGGCAACTCTGATACCCCGAAAGTTTGATTTCACGCTGTACATTTTGTTGACACTAAATAAATCGCGCCTCTGGGGCCGATGCTTTATAGCACGGGGTAACTGGTCCAACGGATAAAAGGCCCTTTATGCATAAGTAGGTAGGTTTCTATAGTTTGTTTGTCGATAAGAACAATTTGTTTTCATTGCATGATATAGAAGTTTTAGATGATTTTGAATTTAATTTATTTATATTCTTAGAATTTGCTTTCGTTTGTAGATGGATGTACGGGTGAACAGTAGTCATAATAGGCGGGTAAGTTACGTATACACGTATTATATGTTTATTGCACTTACTGTTATGTTATTTGCACTATTCCGTTATATAGGGTGCCCTAAAAATTTAGAAATGGGATGACTTTGAGATCAGAAAGGAAAGGAAGTCCTTTCAATTTATAAAAATATAATAATGTATTTATTTCAAATTTTTGGATTACAGAACATTAAGAACTACACACAGGTTAATTATTTACTAGATATGTGATGCCAGACTCTCAATTCTTAAAATAAGGTAACCTGTGACATGAGTCTTGTGTTCCTCCATGTCTTAAGAAACTCATTCTAAGACAGGGCTCCAATAAAGTTAATTTTTACAATATTAAATATGATTTATATATCATCCCGATTTCTAGTGCACCTTGTGTAATAATCATGCCATTTATAAATATAATATTTATGTTGATGTATTATTTGTAATAATATAGTATTACCCGCCTTATTCTAAATAATATTGCATGTTTATTTTGTTGTGTTTTTATTTTGTGAATTCAAATTCAAACAATGGCGTCGAATATATCAAGCGCAAATTACATTTAAGTGAATGTTCTTCCGTTAGCAAAAATAAACTTGAGAATTATCATAACAATGTTAATGCCGTTCACGGGTATGGAATAGTCGACTTTGACTTAGCGTTTTTTAAGACGGAGTAAAATGACATTTTACAGGATTGCCGGGTTTCGTAAAAATTTATATAACGCTCGCACACTTATAGTTCCGCACTAGGGAAACCCTGTAATAGCTACGCTCTAGGGAAACCCTGTATCGCGGGTGCTACATGACAATCATAATTTTAATTTTTTTTTAATAACATCAAGTGACAGGACGAACAAGTCGTGCGCGTGATGGTAAGCTACACGCCTGTCCATAACAGTTACAGTGCCACTCAGAGCTTTAAATTGCAAAGATCTAAGGGGCACTACCACTGCGCCCGTCACCCTGAGACATAAGTTGACAAATCCCATGTGCCTGTAATTTCACCAACACCCTTACCCTTCAAAACCGGAACACAGTAATGCTGACATTACTGCTTGGCGGCAGAAATAGGTAAGGTGGCAGTGGCCTGGACGAACACTTTCACAACGAGCTCTACTGCTACTAAATCACACCCAAACTCATGAGAGAATAATTGTAAGCCATACAAATATCTCTGCCGGCTCGGGAATCGAACCTGGGACCTCTGCGTGACAGTCCAGCATGATAATATCCGGCGTTGTAACGATTAGAAATTACGTCATCGCCTTCTTTATTCTTATTTTGACCGTTGGCCAGTTTGATAGTTGGTAGTATCAATTCGTGCGGTGCAGACGTACGTTATTATTCTAACATAATGTTATTATCCTATTGTAGACAAGCGTATAACCAAATTACGTTCTTGTATCATCGGAAACATCTACCATCCAGATACATATAGGATGGACACTTAAACCAATATAGTCGTTAGTATATTTATCGTCTGCAATCACTAGCTGGTTGCAGGCGGGCAACACTTTGACGCAGTGAACTGGCATTTTTCTCCCATCTTCAGTAATAATGAGCTAAATCTAAAAAAAAAAAACCAAAAATTTGATCTTTTCGTACTGATAGCGGAATGATAGGTTTACATAAATAAGGTTATAAGTTAGTATGCTTTTGCGTAAATCAACGCCATAGTTACTTTGAATTTACATCGCTTTCTATGATTAGTTTTGTTAACGTATGATATAAAAGTCTGGCCAGTTAATTTGCCACTTCACCCTTAAAATTAATGTTCCTGTACCCAATGAGGAGGCTCGAATTTAACTGGTCAACTTGTATATTGAGGGGTACTTTTGTCACGCTCGCAAGAGCAACATGAATGTTAAATTATATTCAAGTTGTTTAATAATTTATCTATTAGTATTTTAACTATATATAATTTTCACGACTAGAAGATCGAATTCGGTGTGTAATCGAATACAGTAGGTAGCGCGGACTTCATAAATATCATTATGTTTATATCAGACTACTTTTTTTAATATAATATTATGGTTATTATTAAAAATAAGTCTGTCTTTTGACGTTCGCTATGGGGAGCTACCAAGTTATAATAAAAATAGTTTATTTTAATAGACGTGATTTTATATGTTGATATACATAGTGTAAAGAATAGAGGTGAAATGACAACTTCTGTTTGATAAATTGACACAATTAATTGATGCTTTTTGATAAGTTTAACTCATTAATATATCGTCGGGGATATTAGGCGTAACTAGCATTTGATTATGAGTTTTCATTTCGGTAATGTAGTTGCCCAACCAAATTAGCGTGGCTTAAGGGAATCTATTGTTATCAGTCTGTAGACAACATGAATAAATGCTTACTGTGCAAAAATGAAAGTCGTAACCCTTGAAATAACAAAATAGTAACGTTAAATCCCATACTACAATACTACATACCAATACTACACACGCAGATTTGCACTATGCCCGGCGATATGTTCTTGTATTTCGATTACAAGGAATCATGAAACTTAAAATGTATACAAATAACTGGTGTCACTTGGTCGGTGCCCATAGCATGTAATATATTTTTCGATTTAATTGACGTTGCTACACCGCGCTCCCCGCGGTCCTCTCTGTCGCCCTGTGGAGTTAACGGCGCGAACAAGTTCTTTAATATTGTAACTTATAAAACGAGTAACATGTAAGTCGACGAGCACACAAGAAGGTGGTTCTAATGGGAACCAAAGTGCTGTTCAGTGGAGCTAATGGCAATGTGTTGTTTGAAGGGCGAGAGCGGGTCCGGTGGCTCGCGCTCCTCAGCGGCCAAACCGGCAGCCAGCAAGGCCAACTACAACCAGTCTTACTGGACCCCTAACTAGCTGCCTAAACGGTGAGTATTAAAGGTCGACGCCTCAGTGACCTTTGAATATAGTAATGTGAAGTGTTGCAGTGCTGTTAGCACTGTGGCCGCTAGGTGAAGAGGTTCCAGCTTCGATTCCTTCTGGGTCCAATTTGGTAAACGAACTTTTGTATGTTTATTCTGGTCAGGGTGTTCTATGTGAATTTATTTCGCTTTGGTGTGCATTACAGGCAATTCACTGGTTTGAGAATAGGTAATTGGTTAGATGTCTGACAGTTAGTGTCCGTCAGGATGGCTGGACCAAACGAGATATACTAATATGTAAAAAATGCCTACTTTCTACTATTTAGTGACATATTTACCTTTATTGGCATATTTTATACCTTTGCGCTAACGGAAACATTAAAGAAATAAAGTGGCCAGCGATTCTGACGTCAGGTTGGCTGAGCAATTTACGTTTTTCATGACTTTTTTATATAATTAAACCTAATTTCTACCTAAACATACTTTTTCAATATTTTAGGAAGCAATAATAAAACTCCTTTGCAAAAGTTATCTTCTAAAAAGACAGTTTATTTTCTCCGTGTAATTGCTAATAATACTTTTGCAGGCACTTGGAATATGCCAACAATGGTTTCGGATTATTTTAGCAATATTTTATCAACAATTTTTATATTAATTACTAGTTGAATTCAGTGTTGGGCGTTAATCAATTAAATTTCAATCAGAAATTCAATCAGATTAAAAAATCAATTCAATTGAAATCAATTGCAATTGATTTCAATTGAATTGATTTTAATTGCAATTAAATTAATTGCAATTCATTTTTTTAGTTGTTCTAAGAAACAATAGACCTCCAACCGACCACCTAACCGACCTCCCAACAATTAATTAATTGTGAATCTTTAATTGCCAGAACAATTAAATTTTGCCCAACACTGGTTGAATTCACTATTACAAAATATGTAAATTCCATTTATTTCGTGTCGAATAAACGCGCCCTTAAGATGCACATTATGATTACATTTTTATGAAGATCGATTCAAGTGCACACGATCCAACGATTTTTTGTATTGATTTATTTCAATGCGATTTTTATGCTAATCGATTTAATAGAATGGGAAATCGAATCGTCTAGATCAGAAACCAATGCACATTTTTTAATAATTTATACCAATTGATGGGACGAACAAATCGTGCGCCTGGTGGTAAGCGACACGCCTGTCTATTACCGTTGCAGTGCCACTGCGCCTGTCACCCTGAGACATAAGTTGACAAGTCCCATGTGCCTGTAATTTCGCCAGCACCCTCACCTTTTAAAACCGTAACGCAGTAGTTCTCACATTACTGCTTGGCAGCAGAAACAGGTAAGGTGGCAATACTTCCCTGGACGAACTCTTTCACAAGGAGGTCTACCTGCTATTAAACCGCTAGCAAAATGTCAAAATGGGTTAGAATAAATATTATTCATTTCGAATATCCATTTAAGTTGAATATACCTCTGATTACAGGCACCCAACAACAGTCGCCAGACACATGTACATAGAACGGCGCTACGCCCCCTCAATATCAGTCAATTGTCGACTCGGACCAGCCGCGCTGGCGCCGCGACGGTCCCCACCGGGTGAAATTTCGTCATCATCAAAAGACTGAAGACCAGAAGGCACTTGAAGACTTCCCTTCATCATAACGTCATCATTTGTAAAGTTCCACTTAGCATTCCTTGTCCATTATAATTAACACTCAAGTTTATTAATAATTTAAAAACAAACGTAGCAAAAGTATAAGGGGACACAGTGAGCAAGTTTTGATGTCTATAATATAATATGAACATTGGAAACGGTGGATACAATCGATTTAATATGTATTTGCATGCTTACCTAATTATTCCGACGTTTCGGCTTAGTGGTACTGGCCGTGGTCACGGGCTGACTCTAGTCTAGATTTTATCGCATTTATCCCCGTTTCCAATGTTAATATGATACAAACGCGATTTTTTAAAACCATAGAAAGTAATGTACTGGCCTATAACAGTGGTTCGATCGCATTTCAGTTGTGACGATCGAACATTTTTGGCAAATATTTGGTATTTAAATTCGATGCAAAGCTTTTTTATTCCCTATGCAATATGAGCGCGGTTAACTATAAATTTAAACTAAATAAATTTGTACGGGGAACCAAGTTATTTTTCTCGAATTTAAAACCAACTGTTTTGCTTTGGTAGAACTTTTTTTATTACTTCTTCTATAGGCAACGTTTCATAGCTCTCGTGTGGGAGCACCACTAAAAAATAAGATAGTGTAGGCAACCCTTCGTTGGGACATTCTTACTGTAAGCTTGAATGTCATAAGTACACTCTTTGATTGTTTACTTACTGGCAATTGGTCGATAGTTTAACCCCATCACTAACTAAATCGACGAACTATCGTGACCTCGAAAATCACTTCTATATTATTGGTATTGTTGACCGAGTAGCAACCTGGAATATTTGGTAACGGTGTCGATATTATGGATAATGTGTCAAGTTTTCAAGGTTAACATTGCCACATCACAGTAGGTCCTTATGTCGATCAAGCGTTGAACAGTGAATGAACTAGGGTTTCTTTTATCGTTAGTTACATGAGCTCTCGTTACGCTGGTCTATTGTTCATAGAACTAATGGGTAAAATACGAGTCACTAGTTACTCCACTGGTTCAAAACTGTGAATAACCTTCCATTTTCGTAGACAATGTGTATAGTTCTCGCGTTCGTTGCTGGATCATGATATTAAAAACCTTCTAAGATAGGTGTTCCCTCTGCACTCCAGGTTTGCACCAGTGGTGGTACGATAATATAATATTGATACAGCTTAGTAATACCCATTGATAAGGTCTACTAAATTAAAACAATTTTGCTGTCGTATTGCCAGTGGTATTATCCAGTAGTACAACGCGAAACGCACCTCATTGGTCGAATTGTAATTATGCTTTTTCATTGGTGGATTAGATAAGTAAAAAAGTCGGTTGATTCTGTTTTTGACCGTATCACGTGAACATTTTTAACGAATTGTTTTTATGGCTTTTGCAATGTAGTTAAAATAATACTCCATTTAACGGCATATACGTTCATTAACACGCAGTCATTTTTTAACGTTTCGCTTTAAAGTTCAAGTGACGCGGCTAGTGTTTCGTACCAGAAATGATAGTAACGAAAAGGAAGTGTTTGTCCGTCTGTCAGTCAGTCTATTGCAGCTTATTTATAAAACATACGCAACAAGCTGGAATAAGCAATAATTTGATAAATGATTATTTCACTCGGGATTTTACTTTTTGATAACCAACGTTATTTTAATTGCTATAATATACTATACGACATAACGCTTGGACGTACACTGTCAATATAAAAAGTGCGTCGTTTAGTGCTAAGTTCGGAGTGTGTTTGACCTTTTCATATTGGCAGTATTAGTTAAGTAAGCGTAGTACGTCGAGCGAATTTGTTTAGTGGCCACATGGCCGGCTCACTCGTATAGTCGTGATGCATGAATGAGTGGGCCGGCCACATTTTTCGTGTATTCGGCATTCACAGCACGCGTACTCCTCGAATGCTCGAAGCATTCTCAGTTACCCAAAAGCAACGATCATTAAATAATATTTAAAAATTTCGGATGTTGCTCAGGGACCCTAGGCTTAATATATGTTACGTACATATGTGTAATCTGGGCGATGTTACAACGAATTATACGGATCTAATTGCAGAGTGTTGTCCTTTTTAAATGCTCCTCATACAACGCGACTTTTCGTATTAAGCAATTATGTAGTGTCGTGTGAGCATTCGGAAAAGATTGTACTTATTCACGTGATATTCTATCCCCCGTTGGAGCAGCGCCCCCCATTTAACGATATATTTGAAACAAACTGAAATACATACACAAGTCTTAGTGTACCTATTTTAATTAGTAACTGATTATTGTATAATAAAATGAAGAAATTGAACAGGAAAAACTGTTAAATAATGACTTTTTTTTTAAATTCCTAGTGTATCGCGAACCGCGGCGGCGGCGTGGAGATTTTTTACTAAAACAAAATAAAAATCATAGTAAAAATCGAGATTAAGCTTAGTATTAAAACATTTTGTCCTAAAGAAGGTTGTTGTACCGAGTTTAAGTTATCGCTCCGCGACCGACGCTGCATTTCTCATTGTTTAAGATATCGTTAGTTTAAAAAATTAATGTAGTGCTATGTATATCGTAACGTTTTTTATATAAATAATAATGAAATATGTATTTGTAAAAAATTATATTAAGAAAGTGTTTGGTACGCTATGCGCGCCGGATCTTTTTGTATTTAGTTGACAGACTTTGTAATTACATTATTATAATTGAAAATAAAAAGTCTAGGATCGTAGTATTGTAAACAATACCTTGAGGTCTTTTTTTATGTGAAAGAATGCTGATCTCGGGCAATTTCAAAGATGAGGGATTACACCTATTGGAACTTGCATAATCGTTTTAATTTGGTTCACCCTGCCTAGTTTATTTTGATTAGAACTTAAATAGGAAGTAACATGTCCCTAATCACTTCTAACTAAAAAATTGCGAAATGAGAACGGCCGCGCGGATAAAACCGTCATAAGTGGAGCCCCTCGTCACCTCATCATGAGTAAGTATTATGATAAGTATCATATTTATGCTCAATTTATATTGTAGTCAATTGAGTAACGAGCCAAAATTAGTATTATATATTATTTATTATTAGTAATTAGTATCTAGTTTGTATTGACCATAAAGTTCATTATGCTACGTACAATATCATTACAAAAACTCGTTTCCATTCCGTTACAGTCAAATATAAATTGAGCCTAAGTTGTGTGTACCTCATCTTCTCTGTCTAACAAATGACAACTGCAGCATTAACAGGAAATTAGAAAATAGTAAAGAATTTAACAATTATATGATGTTGGGGCGTTTACGGCCAATCATTTTAATTAAACCGGAGTTCCAGCTTTCCCTAGAATCGTTAGTACCATATCTTTCACTGAACACCGACCACATTTTTCTAACGTCGTCGTTCTTGAGCAAAGTCAAAGATTATTTATTCCATAGGTAAAATAAATTTACACTTGAAAACGTCACATTTAAGCTACTGCTCGTTCACTACGCTGACCTCCCTGAGAAGAACGAGCAAGAAACTCCAGGGATTGCTCTTTTCAAATAAACTTAAATGCTATGGAATACACTTTGAATCAAATTTGTGTGGATTCTGGAGCCATTATTACATATAGTTTCCTAACTTAATATGTGATTGTAACTTTATACATTTAACTTAGGGGATTCTAATGAACTGCTGAGTTCGCAAAGATCCACTGGGGGATTGGGCTAGGGGATCCTGGTGGACTCAACGTATGAATGTATGTACTTAAAAAAAACAAAATACACTTTCAAACATTTTATTAAAAAATAATTACAAAAATGGAATGTGACACATGTCCATAATCAACATTTATTTTTATTTTCTATAATTTGGACTCTAACATAAATTAACCAATATAAAACTGGATGGGAAGCTCGTATGCTGCGAGTACTGGTCATTGTTTCAGAAACACGACCGCTGAATAAAGCGGTACCTGCTTCGACCGCTTGAAGTTTACCATCGTGGCTGGCCGGCATGTCAAAATCAGTATTTCATACTCTACTGTTGGATGGAACTTATTTTTGAAGTGTGAAGTATTTCTTTATTGTCTTGGTTCGCAGTAGTTATCTTAGTACATAAAGAGATGTTATCCATAGCAGCATATTGATGGATCCTATCCGTAAAAGGAACCTGGCTGGCGTGACGACAGTTTACAAATGTACTGCAGCCGAGTTGTCGATGATCCAGTACAGAGATCCGCTTTCCGGATTTACGCGTCCGGCCGGCAAGTCTTCTTTGTCCTTTAGGATGCGCTGCAACAATGGTAATAAATCATTTAAATCTGAGAAGTCTGATTTGTACTAGATTTTAAAGAACTAGGTACTCAACTGACAGTTGATGTCAGGTTTGAAAATTAACTAACAACAACATACATACAAAAAAAGTCTAATTGAACCTCCTTTTTTGAAGTCGGTTTGAAAAATGGCGGGTTTTTATAATTAGTTTTTACACGATTTAGTTATTACGTTTTGAGTTTCGTAATTATTTGTAACCTTTTCAAGTTGATGGCTCTGTAACCAATGCTCAAAAAATAGATTGAAAATTAACCAGTCATCCAGCACCGATTTCAAAACACTCATGTCGAGTCAGTGTTAGACATTCCTGTGCTGGCTTCCCACGGCACGGGCCGCGCTGTTCGATTTCGCGCCAACGCGGCCGTCGGAAGAATGCCGTCCGTGCCGTCGCGGTCGTATGGGCCTGTAGCACGAGCTCGCCCGTACAAATCAGTACGGAAGGGGCGACGCGCCCGTGGCATCGCAGGTCGTGGGAAGCCGCCTTCAAACATTGAGAATTTTGAATAGAAAAGCATTTTGTTTTGTTGTACGAGGTCAAGAGCACGTCACTTTAATATTCTAATTTAAATGCATTTTTGTTGTATTGTATGACGAGATTAGTTTTTTTTTAAATTAGTAAAACCCTGATCTTTCTACTAAGGCTGCAGGTAGTAACCCGGGAAAGCAGTGCCTATATTAGTACTAATACGGCCATCAAAGGAAGTTCAACTCAATAAGAACCGTCCAATTTCCCAAGGTGTCAAACTTGATGTGCTCTTTAGTGTACGAGTTTCATTTTTTAAATCATCAGATAATTCAAATATAGTACATCATTGCACAACCTGCATTAATTCTACACCAAAGGCTTGACTTATAAACCTAAACTACTAAGGTAAACTATTAATTGTAGCAGTGAACTGATGAGCGAGAATTTATTTCAATAAATAATACATAAAGGTGCTTTTCCACCGGCGAGGCAAGACGAGACGAGGATTGAAATTTGTATGGCAACTAGCGCAATTTCGGTGGAAATCGTCTGGATTGCCGAGGATAGGCGAGGCGAGGATTTATAAATATGTTGATGGAATATTAAACCATATTTCTGCCTATATAAAGTATTTATTAAGTCTGCAACGGATGATTTATCGCGCGATATAGTGAGACACCACGATCTTAAGATTTTATAAAAAGATGTCTTCATTTGATTCTTCTTCCATTAACATATTTAATAATAATAATTTACGGGACATGTTACTTCAGCCGCGATATCGCTAGACGAACTGAACAGCACTGAATCTTCACTGTCCATAACCAGAGCACCCTTAGAAGTAGGCGACACATCGATAGACATTAGATCAAGCTCTGGAAGTTTAGCATAGAATAGTCCAAAGCTTGGTCTTCAGAAAGTAGTATTGTGCTTGGGCAACTGATCTCGTTTTGAGCTCAAGGGCAACAAAAATTTAATTATATTACACTTACTTTGACCATATCTGCTTTTCCGGCACCACTTATGGCAAAAATACAATTCCGTGCATTGTTTATAACTGGAAATGTTATAGTTATTCTCTCTGGAGGAGGTTTAGGGGAGTCTGTAATAGCAGCAACTGGAGTATCAGTTTCATTTAGTAATGGATGACCAGGGAACAATGAACACGTGTGGCCATCTGGTCCCATACCCAAGAGTAACAGGTCAAACTTGAATGTGTCATTGTGGAAATGTTTTCTGAGTTTCTCTATGTAA
>NW_020653731.1:148627-156173 GCF_003589595.1 Hyposmocoma kahamanoa
TTTTCTAACAATATATCAAAATTCATTGCAATCATAACAACATAGTTATAAGGTTTTCTTTTGTAGCTAACACCATTATCTTATGGGCTATGGCCTGAATAAATAAATGAATAATGAAACTAAATAAAATAAATGGTTCATTATGATTTATATATCTATTTTAGACTGTCGCCTCTTCCATGGCCTAAATGATACATTTTGAATTTTAAAATGGGAGAGGCGAATTAAGATAACTGCAGCCGTAGGTTCGAAAAAAAACCAAAAACTTTTAGGAATAATTTAATTTAAAAGAATTAAAATTACAAAATTAATTTTAAATTTTTATTGAATTGATATTCAATTATTTTTTGTGAAATTACTCCACTAGTTTGTTATAATTATTAATACAAAGATCGAACACTCAGAAAAAATCCGGCCGGATCGAACGAATTTTTTCTGAGTGTTCGATCTTTGTATTCATAATTATAACAAAATTAATTGCTAAAGATAGGTGACAATCGTTCGATGTTTGAAACAAAAGTGTCCGACGTAAAAATTACACTATTCCGGTAAAGCGGGACACGTGCGCTGACTCAGCGCCTCGTGACCGGTGCACTTGCTGTGACTTCCTTCTGTAGAAGTGTGGAGTCGGCGGCTTCCTTTGTATTGCGATATTTAACTGGCGGTATTTAATTATTATTATTATTATATCTATTTTAGACTTTCGCCTCTCCCAAGGCCTAAAAGATTAATTTTGAATTTTTAAATGGGAGAGACGGTATTTCCCGGCAATGGCACATTATTATTATTGGACACTGGTATGTATGCAAATGTCCAAAGTCGACGAATGATGCACCAGTCCGTATTGTCACTTGTTTATTTTAACCAATAAAATGCTCGGTCTTTTTTTCGCAATAAAATTTAGCTCATTATGAATGCAGTTGTGTTAACATTCATGTGAATTATTTTGTTTTGAGCCAGTATATTTGAAAATCATCGATATGAAAATGTTTCACTTGGTTTATTAATTGGGTGTTGTTTTGTATAGTTTTGAGATTCATTATGTATTTTGATTATTGTCCATTATGTTGAACAAGTAAGGGATTGGGTCTTGAATACCGCCGTAAGTTCGCTGCTTATCGGTATTCTACAGGATACATCACGGACACTGCGCGATGGAATTGCATAATTTGATTCCGCCTTCCCCTTTCCATCATCGGGGGACTAGACGTGGGCTGGGATTCCACCCCTATGTTGTGGATATTCCCCGGATTCACACGAAGCGTTTCGCTTCCACATTTATATGGCGAGCGGCTAGCGAGTGGAATTCCCTGCCTGCGGACGTATTCCCCGAACGCTATAACTTGGACCTTTTCAAGGCGAGCGTGAATAGGCATCATCACTTTCCATCACGTGAGATGGAGGCCAAATGCGCACTTAATTTAAAAAAAAAAAGAAAGTTGTTTTAAACTTTTCCTGATAATGAACGTCAATATTAGGGTTTTTAGTTTTATTGCATTTCTGTGTTGCGGGAAAATAAATCAAGACTCGATGCGATCGTCAAAATTCCGAGAAAAATAAAACTTTCGAGACTTTTCTTATGAAGTCAAGCGACGGGATGAACAAGTCATTTTTTTTTTTTATAGCCCCGCACTAGGGAAACCCTGTGTCGCAGGTGCCATGGACATACACATAGACAAACACAAATTACACCCAAACTCACGAGATAAATAAATGTAGGCCATACAAATATTTCTCCCGGCCCGGGAATCGAACCTAGGACCTCTGCGTGGCAGTCCGGCATGGTAACCGTTCGGCCACGGAGGCAGTTAAAAAGTTCGCCTGGTGGTAAGCAACACGCCTATCTAAGACAGCCGCATTGCGACACAGATCTTTAAATCGCAAAGGTCTGCGGGTCACTGCGTCCGTCACAATGAAACATAAGTTGACAAGTCTCATGTGCCTGTAATTTCACCAGCACTCTTCCAAACCGGAATGTAATAATGCGCACATTACTGTTTGGCGGTAGGAATAGATAAGGCAGTACATCCCTGGACGAACTCCTCTTCACAAGGAGCTGTACTGCTACTAAAAAAATGTCCCAAAAGGACTTCAATATTATTTTATTATTAACGACGAATCGAACCGATATAAGAATTTTGATGGAAAAGGGAAATCGAGAACGAATTTTTAAGAGTTTTTAGAGTTACAGTGGCCTTTAGAGTCAACGGCTTAGCGCTAGCAATCTTTAGTTGTTCAATGCGTGACTATAGCTCCGGTACCTATCTGGAAAATAGGGAGGGTACAGTACGTGCACCCGGGGCGGCCCACACGAGACACTAGCCTCTTGAGAACCGGATGAAGTCAGTGACAACCCTGTACACTGGCTGACCTGGGGCCAGAACCTGGCCTTCGAAGTTAGAACCTCCTTGGCATAACATTAAGTGCAAGCCTTAACTTTGGCGCTTATATTGAAAGTAAGGCACAAATTGCAGCCAAAAAACTGGGTATCCTTAATAAGATTAAGCGATATTTCACGCCTGGACAGCTATTAACTTTATACAAATCACAAGTTCGATCTTGTATGGAGTACTGCAGGCACCTGTGAGATGGCTCAGCGAAGTATCAACTTGAGGCGCTTGATTCAATTGACCGTAGAGCCAGACAACTTATTGGCGACGATAAGCTCGATCTAAAGTTCATAGTTTAGCCTACAGGCGCAAAGTTGCCCGTCTGTCAGGTTTTTACAGAATATATTTCGGTGAGTGTGCTCATGAGCTTATCCCGGCCGCCCCCTTTTACCATCGGACGTCACGTACGGCGGATATCATCCTTACATGGTTGATATTCCCTTCAGGCGTACCAAGCACTTTTCATCATCTTTTATTATGCGCACAGCCGAGGAATGGAATTCTCTGCCTGCGTCTGTATTTCCGAATTCATACAAGAATCATATCAAAAAGAAAGGCCTTTTCTGGGCAAGCTCGTTCCATCGTAGATCCTATCTATGCTCCAGAGCTAGGTAGTGGTCGAGAGCAAGTCCATTTAATAATGAAAAAAAACTTAGAAGGTCCCTGTGCACGCACAGGTTATAGTGCCCTTCTTGTATTTTTAAGGGTTGGTTGGGAGTGTCGCTATATAATTTAAGTTTTATACAGATCGTCAGTATTCTTAAAAATGCAGTACAAAAACCGCTTCAGTAATCCCGCTACAGTTATTTGCAAGAGTTGTTCTATGATTTTGAAATAAGCTCCTGTTTTTTTTAT
The DNA here is from genome assembly GCF_003589595.1 of Hyposmocoma kahamanoa. NCBI lineage: Eukaryota > Metazoa > Arthropoda > Insecta > Lepidoptera > Cosmopterigidae > Hyposmocoma > Hyposmocoma kahamanoa. The sequence continues at coordinate 151,873 of NW_020653731.1, forward strand.
TTACATCAGCAACACAATTACAGCAGTGGAACAGTATTATATAAACTAAATTTATGTTCGTTGTTACGTACCTCATACGGCACTTTAGTCTTTTTACCTTTCCACTGGCAGTATGGTTATGTAAACCGTAACTTATTCAAGGTGGGGAACTAAATAGAGGCATAATTATATCATATGTCTAGGGTCGGCAGACTAGTAAATGAGTGAAAACATGCTTAATTTTTTTATGTACCAAGAAACATTGTTGTTGTATTATTATAAAGTTGAAAATGTTGAGCCAATTGTCCTTCAGGTTTTCAAGCATTTGTTTTACTGTTTCGCTCTTTTCGACTTTATTTCTTCGACTGTAATTATTTTGCATGTATTTTTTTGATGTTGATGATTCTTTTTTTGTTGGAAAGAGGGTATTTGAGTAGTGATTCCATTTAAAATATTTAACCCCTGAGGGTGGCAAACTAGGGATGAATGACTTTTTAGGACATACTTTTTAGTATTCTGTACTGACATTATTACAATATCTTATTGCACCCTTGATATAATAATAAAGTCAAATATGTGACCATACGTCAAAAGTGCTTTTATTTTAATGATATGGAGCGGCGGGACGAACTGGTCGTTCGCCTGGTGGTAAACGACGCGCCTGTCCATAACAGTTGCAGTGCCACTCAGAGATTTTAATCGCAAAGATCTGAGGCACTAATACGGCGCCCGTCACCCTGAGTCATAAGTTCACAAGTTCCATGAGCATGTTACTTCACCAGCAGCCTTAACCTTCAAAACCGGAACGCAGTATTGCTCATATTACTGTTCGGTGGCAGAAATATGGTTATAAAAACTCGTTTATGCTCAAAACTGGAGGCCTTTGAGATATGGCTGTACTGACGTGTGCTTGGCATATCGTGGGTACAAAAGGTCACCAATGTTGAGGTTCTTCGTCGAATGAGAAAAAAAAGTTGGAAATACTCATAATTGTAAAGGAAAGGAAGCTGCAGTGTTTTGGCCTCGGAATGAGGGGCAATAGATACCGGATTCTTCAACTAAAAAAAATACTTCAAGGAAAAAATACAAGGAAAGCGTTGTCGAAGGGAAACGTTGTGGTTGAATAATCTGATAGACTGGTTCCACCTTAGCATATGCTCTCTCTTTCGTGCGGCAGCTTTAAAAATGGGAACAGCCATGATGATCGCTCACCTTCGTAGAGAAGCGGCACACTAAGAAGAAGAAGAAGATGAGAGTGAATGACCTTTTACAAGGCGAGAGTGAATAGACGTTATTTAGGTATGCATGCTCCATTGTCGACCTCATCGTCACTTTCCATCAGGTGAGATGGAGTACAAATGCTCACATACGTTTGTATAAAAAAAGTCTCGATTCATTTATGTCAATTGTTTATTCTCTGTAATTTTTTTTAATAATAATGATTGCAATAATGAAAAGTTAACAATAGCGATGCCCTCTAACAGAAATAGAGGCCACTGTAACTTAAGTTGAAACAACTGAATTTGACTTCTGTGCTTTATTAGATCGATTTAAATAATAAATGATGTTAGTTTCGGACGCGTGTGCTTTAGTCTGCCGACCCTAGATGTATGCGTTATATTATAATACACTGAAAAGAATCACGTGTGGGTTGAAAGAGCTGGAAAGCCTTCGCTCATAAACCAGCCTTCTACAAAGTGACATTGCAGCTCATTCATATAAATGTCACGACTTTTAATAATTAACATGTTGTTTGAGACTTAAAATAGAATGAGATTATTAACATAAACTCTTGCAATTGAATGAAATGGCTTCTCCGCGTCTGGGTGCCCGGAATAGGACTCAATCTAGCAAAACAGTAGTAGCAGTAGAGCTCCTTGTAAGAGAGTTCGTCCAGGGAAGCACTACCTTACCTATTTCTGCCGCCAAGTAGTAATGTCAGCATTACTGTGTTCCGGTTTTGAAGGGTGCTGGTGAAATTACAGGCACATGGGACTTGTCAACGTATGTCTCAGGGGTGACAGGCGCAGTGGCAGTGCCCCTCAGATCTCTGCGATTTAAAGCTCTGAGTGGCACTGCAACTGTTATGGACAGGCGTGTAGCTTACCATCAGGCGCACGACTTGTTCGTCCCGTCACTAGATATTCTAAAAAAAAGTACAGAGTACTAAAAAAACCGACCTCAAGTGTTCATCTCCTAGTTTGCCACCCTTAGAGGTGGAATATTTTCTTCTAATTTAAATGGGCACACATCCTAATACCCTCTTTGCAACAAAAAATAATCATCAAAATCAGTTCACAAATGAGTAATAGCGTTAATATACATAGAAAAAAAAAACATACAGTCCAATTGAGAACCTTTTTTTGAAGTCGGACTTTTAAATTTTTACGATAGTAACTTATCGTAAATACTTCAAAGTTTTTTTTTTTGGTAAATTTTTGTTTTATAAAAACTCACGGAACAAAAGTCTTACAAATAATTCTATGTAATGATAGCTCCAAAGTTCTCATATAGGGATCGTAATAGTTTCATTGTTAAGCGATTCCTAGTTATAAATACTATTACACTATATCTTCCTGTTGAAAGAAAGCCACCAAGACTTAAAGTCCGGACGTGGATTACCTTTTCATGTGTATTGTGCTGCAGTGTACTGCGACTTCCAAATTAAAGCGTATCTGCTGGGACAAGCAGCGGAAGACTGATTGTTGCGGTGATCTTTGGGAGAGGCTTTGATCTTTGGGAGAGACATTTATTTTAATTTTTATTGAATTGATATTCAATTATTCTTATGTGAAATTACTCCACTAGTTTGTTATAATTATTAATACAAAGATCGAGCACTCAGAAGAAATTCCTTACGTATTACGTAACGTAAAGCGGGCACGTTAACCGTGGCTAAGGCCCTTTTCTATTTTTTTTATTTATTTATTTATTTAATAGTTTATTGTACAGGAAAAATATACTAAGTCACAATGAATACAAGGAAAATTAAAACAAAAGGTTCTGCTTATTTCTAATAGAAATTTCTTCCTGCAGACCTAAATACAGGACGCTATAACGAAAAGAACGGGCATACATGCATAACAAAACAAAAAATTTTCTTATTATGTATAAACAACAGATTTGCTTTAAAAATATGTTATAGTTTTTTTTAATTGAATGTCAGAATATTTCACCACCATGATATTCAATTATTTTTTGTGAAATTACTCCATTGGTTTGTTATAATTATTATTAATACAAATATCGAATACTTAGAAAAAAATCCGGATTCGAACCGATGTTTCGTAGCAAACGCTATGCCAACTAAACCACGGAACGAACCAGCGGAACTCATGAATTTTTTATGTCTTGTTATCTTTGTATTTGGTTTTCAACGACTTTATATGTTATAGCTTAAAAAAATATTAACTACAGCATGAACATTTGCCACAGTGTATGTATAATGTGTAGTTATCCAAAAGGGAAACATAGCCAGTCTCTTCAATATTATGCATATATTTAGTATATTATTTAGTGCCGGTAAAAGCTTGTTATTAGATCAATAAATAGACTTAGACTCATTCACACATGTGGGTACGGTCAGTTGCGACATACCAGAACAGTGCACTTTAGCCACATAGTAACATATGTAAGTATGTTACTAATGTTTCGACATCCCCGACTTTTGTCACCTTAAAGCGTAGTGTTTATTGAATTCTATCGATAGTGTTTACGAATCTACCTCTGTTTTCAAAAGCGTAAGTTAAGTTTTGTAGAGCAAAGCTGCAGAGCCCTGAACAGTCAGGTCAGAATCAGTATTATACAGGATGTATTTTTTGTGTCGTTTGAAAATTTATCGGATGACGTTGACTTGGAGAGGGAACGCAGGGCACTGGCGGTAAGGTGTAACATGCTGGCCCGTAGGTTTGCACGATGCTCTCATGAGGTGAAAATCACCCTCCTTAAAACTTTTTGTCAGACACTATACACGTGCAACCTGTGGAGCAATTACACCAAAAAAGCCTACAGTGCCCTGCGAGTCCAATTCAACAATGCCCTAAGGGGACTGATGGGGTTGCCTCGATACTGTAGTGCCTCTGGGATGTTCACGGAGGCTAGAATCGACGGTTTCCAGGCCATCATTCGGAAAAGAGTGGCTTCCCTGCTGGCTAGAGTGAGGGGCAGTACCAACAGTCTTCTTAGAGTGATAGCAGAGAGGATGGACAGCCCAATCCTTAAACAGTGGATGTCCATTCATGTAAACGAAAATGAAAATTTTGCATTCTACTAACATATTAATTAAATTTTTATTGAATTGATATTCAATTATTTTTTGTGAA
>NW_020653731.1:161173-202212 GCF_003589595.1 Hyposmocoma kahamanoa
GAATCCGACCGGATCGAAGGAATTTTTTCTGAGTGTTTTTTCTGAGTTCTACTAACATAGTTATTTAAGTTCCTACTAACATTATATGGACATGTAGTCTGAAATAAATTCTTTCATTCATTCATTCATATCACGGAGAGTGTGCGATGGACTTAATAATACTTAATTCCGCCTTCTCCATCCCATCATCGTAGGACAATACGTAGGCTGGGGTTCGACGAATACGTTGCGGATATTCCAAAGATTTGCACTAAGCATTTCGCTTCGACATTTATATACGTACGGTAGAGGAGTGGAATTCCTTGCCTGCAGACGTGTTCCTCGAACGCTATAACACAAAATATATTAGCAGTAGAGCTTCTTGTGGCAGACTTCGTCCAGGGAAGTACTGCCACCTTACCTACTCCTGTCGCTAAGCAGTAATGTCAGCATTATTGTGTTTCGGTTTTGAAGGATAAGGTTGCTGGTGAAATTATAGGCACATGGGACTTGTCAAACTTATGTCTCAGGGTGATGGGCGCAGAGGCCGTGCCGCACAGCTTTGTGATGTAAAACTCTTCAGCGAGGCAATGCTGCCAGTATAATGGAAACTTTTAAGCCAAGCTCGATACGGGGCGGGATTATTTTTTAGGTTAGATTAGTTTTTTAAGTTAAAATCTGTTGCACACCCCAGTTTTATTTTTATTTTAGTACCTATTGACGAAGCCTAGTGCTGATCTCTAATTAGAAATATGAATGTAACATTTGTATTAAGATGGAATAAATAAATTAATATTAAACATCTTCACTAAGGTTCAGACGTTCACAACGCGCTGTGCGTTTGGCCCACACAGTATGAAATAATATTAACGTGTCAGACAACCGCAACAAGTACCTGGTCTCAAACTTTTGAATAGGACATTAAACAGAATATTTAAACCAGGATAAATTAATCTTGGAAATGAAATTATTTTCTTCTGACCTAAATGGCGTAAACCCACGTTTTTGGGCTCTTTAGAGGTCACAGAGTCACGGTCATGGTTGTTGTTTATGATGTTAGTAATACAGTTATTGTGAAAGAGTTCGTCCAGGGAAGTACTGCCTAACTACCTTGCCTATTTCTCCCGCCAAACAGTAATGTGAGCAGCCTCAGGATGACGAGCGAAGTGGCAGCGTCCTTCAAATCTTTACAATTTAAGACTGAATTATTAGGGACAGGTGTGTCGCTTACCATTAGGTGCACGACTTGCCCGTCCCGTCACTTGGTATTATTAAAAAAAGAAGTTAAGTGTACAGTACTAAACAGAACAACCAAACCGGAATAAGAAAGAGCTTAAGTAGAGGCGGATCCATGTTTATTATTAAGCGTAACTTAAAATTTAAAGAGCGTAAGGATATCACAAATCTTTCTACTGAACGAACTATTGAGAGTTCATGTGTGGAATTGGATCAGTTTGTTGTCGTATATAGGCCCCCCTCTGCTAATTTTAACGAGTTTGAATTAATTATGGAAGACAGTTTAAAGCGGATTTTTCCAACCAAAAAAACGTAGTAATATGTGGAGATTTCAATGTAAACCTGTTGGAAAACTGTTCTACTTCTGTAAGACTCATTAATTTATTTCAAAGTTTTAACTTGATTAATCTTTTTTTAGAACCAACTCTCATTACTGTCTCCTCTTCTACTTGTATTGATAACATCTTTTGTAACACAGACGCAGTGTCTAAATCAATAATAAATTGCTTAAGATCGGACCATAGTGGCTAATTGGCTTCTTTTAATTGTAAAATGAGCAAGAAGGTAGACCAATTTCTCTGCAGACCGATTACCACAGAACGAATAACTTTGACTTTGACTTTGACTTTGGAATAAATCAATTTTGGAAACGAAATTTCCAAATTTGTTTTCGCTTCTAAATCGCGTACCTATATTTGCTTTTTCAAAAAAACCAGCGTTTTATGTTCTTTACAGATCCCATGGTCATTTGTTAGTATACTACTATTTTGTTACTACAAAGTAAAAAAGAGTTTTCTGGCGCTCCTGTTCTCCAGACATTACCTAACAGATTACGATCAACTGGCCCAGTAATCATGTCGTTTTCGAGAGGTAAAGCCTGGAACACATAAAAAACAAACTCCATCTTTTTCTAAATAGGTTACAATTGTTGTTATTTCAAAACGATTTCTAAACAACATAAATCACCGCATCGGGATTGTAATAAGACTATTTTTTGAATAATTATATCTCAGAATTAATAGTCGATAATTATTCAAATCGTCTAATTTAAACTCTATATAGCTTCAAATCATTGGGTTCACGGTTACAGTTAAACGTGATCGATAAACGCTTAAACGTTGTTGCCGATGTTGCGGAATTACCAACCGCCCATGAATATAATTATGTATTGTAGCAGAGACCCATGCCTAATTGTGTAATGTTACGTGGGTTCATAGATCGTCATTATCATCGCTTATCCTTTGTGCGTCCCACTGCTGTACAGGAGAGGGCTTAGCTTGGGCTAAGCCAGTAGTAGCGGTCGAGTTCTTCCAGGGAAGTACAGAAATTACAACCATATGCCAACAATAGGTGGATATGTCGACGTGGAGTGGAATTTAAATAGTGTACTATAGGTAGTTGTAATGTAGATGCATATGGACTTAACTCTGAGTGTGAGAAATCGAGTAGCAATTGGTCGGTGGTTAAATCCGTTAGCGACACTAAATAAATAAATACAATTTTAGAATGTTTTCTGTTTATGTTTACTTTTTTTTAATTTTTATACATTTTATATATGGATGCTGATAAGTAATAAAGTGTCAAGCACCATCAACATAGTTTTGCGAAAACGGCAATTAAAGATTATTTTCGTTGTTTTTGATAGTTCATTCTAAAATCACAACAATTCATAATTCCTAAGGTGGCAACAGCAAAAGTTTTCATTTTACACATTGACTTACAAATAAATGGACGACGGGACTAATACAAAAACCACGAAAAAAATGTCCCAAGTCAACCTATTTAAACGTAGTGACATGTAAAGGAATATGAAAAAGCTAATACGTTGAATTTAAGTTGTAATGTCATCGCAGTACTGTCTAATTTTGCTTGCTTCGCTGTCAGTCGAACAAACGAAGACTAAAGCGTGAATGACGCTCTGTATACGATTTTAACGCCCTATAAGTTCGGACACTTTTTAGCGCGGACCCGACGTCCATATAATTGTAAGTCAATGATTTTACAAGTAAATTTTAGAACAAACTATCAAAAACAACGAAATAACCTTTAGGTGCCGTTTTCGCAAAGCTATGATCATGTTGGTTGACACATTATTGCTTATCAGCATCCATATGTCCAACACAGACAGCATCTATTATTGCTCGGTGTTTAGTATACACTGCGCTTGCTGGTCAGATGCAGCAAGCGAACAGATTTAAGGTGAAACCAGAAAATCAGCAACGCTGAGTCTTCATCCTTTTGTTTTAATTGTTCGGTCATGTATGTTTATGTGTTTTGTGGATAAATAAATGACTTTTTATTTGATATTTTATTTATATATCATATACCTTTGCAATACTAATATAACTGTTATAACAATTCATTATTTTGTGCAAAGTATTTAGCAATCTGCTGCAAATGGCTATCTTGAAACTCAAAAGATATGTGTGTCTGTTCGACTTTTATATTAATAATTATAACAAAGGATCATCATCCGTATCAACATCTGCTGATGTGTAAAAAACCTGCATCAACAACAACCCTGTTCAGAACTAAGAAGAGCTCCTTTATGATATGGTCTATGAAATTATATACAGGAGTAGAACAGATTATCATTTGTCGAAATTGATTGTCAAAGAAAATGTTCTACGAAATAACGAGTAGAGGAAAGTGGTTAAAAGATTTGATCGCCATCCCATACATCCTTATCGATATTGTAATACAATTTATATCGATATGAGCAATCACTAGCAAGTGCACATAAAGGCGCGGCGGCTCGCCTTGCGACGTACAAAAGGTTCATGTTTGCATGCATGCATTTATATACTATATATAACTACATATTATTATCATCTGGGGAACTGTGTAGAGTTAAACCGTGCATTTCTTGTCCACAAAAAATGTGTCAGAGTTGTATGTAGAGTAGGCCCGCTTGAATCTAGTCGACCGCTTTATAGAAGGCTAAATCTTCTATCTCTTCCCGCCATGTACATATATGAGGTATGCATAATACTCCTTGCCAAAAGATAAAATATGCCCGAGATAAACGTATTGATCGACAATCTCTAACATCTCACTTCCAATTTAATTAACTTAAAGGAATTGTTATAATACGTCCGTAAAAATATATAATGCTTTTCCAGCAGATTGCTGCAGACTTTTACTTTAGGCATATAGACATACCGAAGTCTATTTATCAACTTGCGCTAATGTAATGAAATATATTTATTCGCAAGCAAACACGGTAGCAAAAGACATTACACAAAGTGTCATGAACACGTGTTGCACCAAGTACTGGTATGCAAATAGTAAAATTAAATTGAAATTAAATAATGTCATAAAATTAAAATTATATGGTTTGTCAAATAAGCAATGTCAAATAAAATTTCGCGTTGTCTGCACGCTGGGACTCGCCGATGTTCGCACACTGGATGCGACTTCATAGCATACCATCAGTCGCATAGTTTTATTTTGTTTCTTTTTTATTTTGTTTTTTGTATTTTTGTATTGTGTAACTAACCCTTAGAATTAAGCATATTGTAATTTTAAGTAACAATCTCTGGACCCACTTCCGAAATAAATGATTATTATTATTAAAATTAAGAAAAAATGCCAATCAAGTGACTACAATAAAATCACAAAAAAAAAAAATTTCAAAGAAATGCAAACAGCACAAATATAAACAAAACGTTAATTTTCTTTTCGTTAGTTTTCTTACGTGAGTGCAAATGCCGACTACGCGAATGACGATATGGGGAAGACGGTTGCGCGGAAGCTTAAATGCGCGATAGTCCATTTGTTTAGGTACTTAACTAAATGTAAATTTAGATAGATAGATAGACAACTTGTTTATTTGCTGAATCACAGCACATTACAAACAAGCTTATGACGTAGGTACAATGGTAATGATAAAGCAAAAGGCTGGTCTAGTCTAATTCTTTCTATTTTTATGATACCACGTAATGGGCCGAAGAACTCACGCGCTCGGTGGATAGAGCTTAGAGTTTTATATAATATAGTCTGTCTTTTTTGAAGACGGAGTAAAATGATAGTTGCAGTGTTGCCAGTTTTTGTAAAATTTTAAATAGTCTTGTAGTTGTTGTTGACTGTTTCATCGATAGATTATGAAAGAAGGTGAAATTTTGCCAAAAACGTTTGAATTGTGATCGTTACGATGTTTTAATAATTACTAATTGCGTTATTACCTTCTTAATTCTTATTTTGACAGTTAGCCTACTAGTATCGAAACCAATTTTTATTCCTATACATTTTAACCAGAACATGCAAATTCGATTATATATATTCATTGACTTACAATTTATATGGACGTCGGGTCCGCGCTAAAAAGTGTCCGAACTTGTAAGGCGTTAAAATCGTATACAGAGCGTCAAACTCCGGTTTAGTCTTCATTTGTTCGACTGACAGCGCGATACTGCGATGACATTACAATTTAAATTTTGAATAGGTTGACTTGGGACATTTTTTTCGTGGTTTTTGTATTAGACCCGTCGTCCATTTATTTGTAAGTCAATGTATATATTGCAATAAAATGATAAAAAAAAATATTTTTCCTCTTTGTATTTCTAATACACATTGTTCTAAATGCAGTGTATGTATGTATGATCTTACAAAGATTAACAATTTCATTTTATATTAATATTAATTTTATAATAAAAAATATCATACGGTACTGGCAGAAAACCCTATCTATTCGACTTTTCACGGCCTACAGTATTTATACTGGAGTCAGGGCCATTTCAGCACAAACTGTAGTCACACATAAAACGTTTTTAATTCTCACAATATTTGTTGGTTTGTTTCTCTCACCGTATTTATTTTTGTCACGGTACCTATGTGTTTTATATAAATGTGTTATACTTTGTGAAGTGATTGTAAATGTTTTGTTTCTGTTTGTATTTGTGCTGAATAAACATGTTTCCTATCTATCTATATTGATTCTAGTTCGGCTGCTTATTACATAACCATAACCAACATTCAGTCCACAGTCGATAGAACATTTATCGATTGCAATCACTAGCTGGTTGTAAGCGGGCAACACTTGTATCTAATGAATTGTCATTTTAGTCCGTCTTCAAAAAAGAGAGACTGTACCTTATTTCAATTGTAATAGCATAAAATACAAATTGATAAATTTAATGTCCTCAGGCTTGCTACCACTAACACTAACATTGATCACTGGTAGCCGTGAAGTTGATACCACAAGCCTTTTTAAACATACATACATAAGTATATACTTACAATATCAATGCAAAAGACACTGTTGCAACATAATCCAATAAGGCTGTCTTCCTGGTGACCGCGCAGATGGCCATATTGCGTAATACAACAACAACTTTATGTACTTTTTAAATCTCATTGAGACTGTCTACTTTCAATGTTTACAAATCTTATAAATACTTGGGAAGTCGTGAAAGGAGTAAGTTGTGTGAAAAAGGTTGTTATAATATAATCGAAGACGTACAAAAAATTCGTTCAACCCGGTCGGATTCCAACCAACGTCTTCTAGCAAACCGTGTCAGACGCTGTGCCAATTAAGCCATGGAACTAACCAGCAGACCTCACGAATTTTTCTTTGTGCTTGTTCGTCGGATCTTTGTATTCGGTTTTCAACGACTTTTAGCTATAGCGCCTCTATGAAAAATCTGTGAAAGTCTTTCGTTACCAAGTACCTAACCAGGTGACGTTACACTAACTTTGCAGCTACCAGTCCTGGCTAGAAATGTCGCTATTATCTGTAATTACATTTGTATTGAATTGGATATTCAATTATTTTTCGTGAAATTATTTCACTACATGTTATATTTATTTATTTATTTAGTTTGTACAACTTACACTTACAGTACTTATAACTAAATATGTAAGTCATAGTCACAACAAAGGTCACAAAAAAAAGGTTGAGTCGATCACCGGCCAAAGATAGGAAGCGGAATTTGGACCACAGAGCTTTGGGCGGTGACCGCCTCCAAATAGTAACCAGCTGATGTTAGAAATTTTGATTCAGTATTGCTGAACACGTCGATATCATTTATTTTGCTTAACTATTCAATTACGGCCAATGCTTCAAAGAATGGTGTCCGTATTAGTGTCACTGTGCGGGTCAAATGAAAATTGAATAGAGGGTATTTGCGCTGACGAAAGACGTAGCATGAGATTGGCGGGATAAAAAAAGGAATTTGAGCCAATAGAGGAGGGTTAATTATATCCTCTTTTTAGGTTGAAAATATATTTTAGTATAGTTATTAATACAAAGATCGAACACTTGGAAAAAAATCCTACGATCCGGCCGGATTCAAACCGACGTCTTCTAGCAAACCGTGCCAGACGCTATGCCAACTAATAAGAAGGATTTTTTTCTAAGTGTTTGATCTTTGTATTAATAATTGTAACAAACTAGTGGAATAATTTCACAAAAAAAAATTTAATATCAATTCAATACAAATTTAAAAAGGTTGTTTCTCATTTCTCCTTATCGCATCGATGGCATATACTTTTTTTTTATTTATTTAAATAAATTGTTTCTGGCCATGGAAACAAAGCCCTTCAGCCGAAAACATAAAAATAAGTTTTTCTGTAAATATGGCCGCCTCAAAGAGAATAGGCAATTTGAGGCGGCGTGCTTGGATTGGCTCGGGATTCCTTAGAACGGGCCGATACGGGTATTTTAGTTCGAGATTCGTATAATGTCGCGTTTTAATCTTCGATTAAGGCACAATAGCACTATCCTATTCCACTTTAAACTAGATTTCACAAAATAATTGAAAGTCAAAATAAAAACGACACTTTTCCCTCCAAAAGGTCCAGAGCGAATTCGATGGCATATACTATAATGTAGTGTTGTTAAAAAACCGTTCTTTTCTGAGGTGAAAAAAAAAACATGAAAGAAACCGTTTTTTTTCTGGAGTACGTTTTTTTTTCTAAAAGTTTGAAAATAAAAATATGACAATACGACAATTGTATTTTTTTACTACATTCCCATTTCATTTCATATTCTTCATAGATAAATTGCTCAAAATAAATGGGCAACACTCATTGTGTTGTCAATTTGTGGCGAATTCCCTAAATTGCGGGGAATTTCAACTCGATTGGGCATTTTGTGAGATGGACGCTATGTGGGGAAAATGCGGGGATTCTGACTTCTGATTTTACCTTTTTTTAAATCTATCGATTGCTGTTGCATCGCCATTTTGATGATTACTGATAAAAACACTACTAATTTATTTATCTAAGAGCGATATCAATATTTTTTTCCACATCGCATATATCCCTTATATAGCAACATTTACATAGAATTATTAGCAAGCCGCTTATATAAAATTATTCGGTAGGATTTGAATGAAGGAAACGAAGACACAGAAAATTTTGATGACATTACAATTGTGGGTAACACCTGTAACAGTAGTAACACTAGTAACACCACAAATGAAGAATAAATTTATTGTTAAAATTATCATGGCAATTGATTTTTATAAACATGCTAATTATATATTCTTAAAACAAAAGTTAGTGTCTTATTTTATTTCAGTTATTCCATTTTACTTTTTCTGAAAAAAAAAAAAAATCAAAAAAATATTTGTTTTCATTTTCAAGTTACAGCACTACTATAATGCATGTCATTGTGGTGAAAGCATTTGTCAATCGGTTACTACTCCAACAGCTATGGAGAGGCGTTTTGCCTACCACCAGGCGCAAGACTCGTTAGTCCCATAAGAAAAAATATTGATACAGAAAACTCTATATGAGTAAGTATAAATCAAAGAACCATTTCGGTAAATGAGTGCTATAGTACTATTCTATACTAACGGACGCAACAATAACTTATTTCCGTTCTTTTCACTCGTGCTGCAGAAGACGAAACTAGGGATTGTTAGTGATGATGACTGCTGATGATTGTAATGATATTTTTTAGATAACTCTGAACTCAGAACAGAAAAATGATTTGCAGGATAGATTGTCTTGTTTATCAAGTTTGACACTCACGCACAATCATTATGTACAGGGTTAAGAGCACGTTGGGCTTCACACTTGCGATTGTAATTCAACTCCATGACGCTTATAATAAGAACGGTCTCAAGTACAAAGTGTCAAGCTTGAGGGGTTCGTGGCCTTGTTTTATACGCCTACCCATACATAACAGCTGCTGCAGTACCAATAAAAAGCAACTGCGCTCGATTATTGAGACATACATTTGACTAGTCTTATGTGCTTGTAGTTTAGTTAATCCTAGAAATGACGGTCCGAAATATCACAGGGATGATTTTATCTCTGGGTGTACAAGCAGTATTTGTATTTTCTCGGATTTGAATCGGACTTAGTGCACAAGTGACAGCCGAAGTGGGTCCGAGTTTTTTAGATTTGTATAGTCTCGGATGCGCAACGAATATGAATCGGATGCTGTGCGCTAACGCGCATAATAGATATTATTAATTAATAATAATAACGCTCACAATCAACATAGCCCCGCACTAGGGAAACCCTGTGTCGCGGGTGGCATGGACACACTCATAGACAACCACAAATTACACCCAAACTCACGAGAGAAATAAATGTAGGCCATACAAATATTTCTCCCGGCCTGGAATCGAATCTGGGACCTCTGCGTGGCAGTCCGGCATGGTAACCGTTCGGCCACGGAGGCAGTTAAGGTGAAAAGTAAAAAGAAGTAGATAAGGTGGCAGTAATTCCCCTGATGAACTCTTTCACAAGGAGCTAGTGGAGCTAATAAATTTCAATTTTACAAATTTAACGAAATACCTCTAAGGGTGGCAAATTAGGAAATGAACACGGTTTATACGGAAAGAACTCTAATGCTTCTTTATTTCATATAAAGTGGAAGCGTGAATATTTTCAAGAAATCCGATTACGTCCATTTTATTTATTGCAGCGCATAGAGCACGTACAAACATGGACTCTGTTTGGGTGTAGAAATCCACTAATTATAAACAAATACATGTTTTATATAGCAAACTTTATTTGGTTTAGATTCTTATCTTGCGTAAAAAGAAATTATTTTGTTATTGATTTTAATATTTACCTTAATCCCTTGTTTCGTTTCTGGGATGAACAAACAAAATCATACAATAGGTATATTTATTAAACTTATTGGTTTCCTACTATAACGTGAATGCAAAATCAGTTATTTCTTACATTTTCACTGTGTCCCTTTAGGACATTTTCCATGCTAAGAAAAATTACATGCGGCAACAGCGTAGTATATAATTTACCTACGACGTCTGTATATACAACGGAGGCTCATATAGCTTGATAAAAATAAAATTAATTGGTATAATGCATCATTTATCATGATGCATTATAATGATGATGATGCATTTATCGTGATGCATAATGAAACGATTTTTTTTTGAGTCTAAATCGCGTATATTTGTTAGCTGTGATCACTGAACTTGTAAAAGGTACGAAACGTTTCTTTGAAAAAAGAAAAACAGTTTTATTTGCAATGTGTAGCAATCACGACGCAGTAAAAAACAGACGCGGTGCTAATGCGTGCAGAAAAGTAGTACCCACCCTTATATTAATAACATGTATAGAACCTCACGAATTGTTCAATTCAAATTGATAGCGTCAATCAATCAAACAGTTGAAGAATACAAATGCAATTCGTAAGAGTCTCAAAATCCACTTATAGTGCTGTCAGGAATTCATAATATTTAGAGGCACTTTTGACCTACGATGCAGAGAGTGATGTAATGATGTAATGAGAGAAGGTCATAGTTTATGTGTCTGTAGACCGTAGCCTATTAAATGAACGTATCATAAACTCGGAATATCTATTTCAAAGTCAAAATTTTCATCGTTATCCCTATCTATCGACTCGAGAGATAGGGTATTATGGCGGGCGTCCGGGCCAAGCCCTCCATCATTGATTTGCCTTCACGGGCGTCTCGCTGGGGGTTGTGGTTAGCTGTAGGGATGTAAACGTTCGTTAGCCCGGTAGCACGTTCATCCCGCGTGCAGCTAGCGCGTCTTAGCAGCGGTCTGGATGAGGGCCTAACGCGAGAATACGCGCGGGGTACGTGATTTGTCCTTTAAGTCGGAAGCTGTCTCCGAACCGTGACTCTGTGACCGGCATATCCGGCACTAGCCCCGAGAGCTAGCAGAGGATGAGCTGGATATCCTCCAGTCCTTTCAGCCGATTAGGTTATTGGGAACTAGAGACGCCGTTTTTCGGGGTCGGGAAGTGAGAAGAAGAGATTTGGTAGTGGACTCAGAGTCAACAGCTTGGCGGTGGCAACTGTTAGTTGTGCAATGCGCAACCGGAAGACAGCGTACCTATAGCTCCGGGATCTATCTGGAAAATAAGGAGGGTGCTATACGTGCACCTGGGGCGGCTCACCTGCCCTTCTCGTATACCCGTATGTAGAAAGGAAAGGAATGTGATCAGTTTTCCACAGAGAAGATGATTACCAATCACGAAAAAAGTAGAACATTATTATTTGTAGTGTTAGTTATATATCCGAATTTTTAAACGTCAAATATATATATGTATATAAATATTTTAATCCCTATCTTTTAGGGGTGATGGTAAAATTACATGGACTCATCAACTTCTGTCTCAGGGTGACGGGCGCAGTGGCAGTACTCTTTTGAGTGGTATTGCAACTGCTATGGACATGGATGGACAGGTGTGTCGCTTACCACCAGTCGCACGACTTGTTCGTCCGTCGGCGTCTGTATCGCGGGTGCCATGGACACACACACATGAAAAACCAAATTACACCCAAACTCACAAGAGAAATAAATGTAGGCCATGCAAAAATTTCTGCCGGCCTGGGAATCAAACCTGGAACCTCTGCGTGGCAGTCCAGGATGGTAACCGTTTGGCCACGGAGGCAGTTGTTGTTAGATCCGAAAAATTTGTTTCGTTATAATGTACATTAGAGATAATCTTTTTTCATTTGATATTGTCCCACTCTATTGGCATCCCACTCCGCAGTACCGGTCATTTAAGAACAGTCCCCTGATGCATGGCTCTTGCAGAGAAAAACCCGCGTGTCATCGGACCTACTTATTATGAGCGTTTACCCGCTACTCTCTGAACATGAATATCTGAACATGAACCGTCTGACGAAACATTTACGCGCCGGCTGAAAGAGCTTTCATTCAAAAATCCTTTATATTCTGTAAAGGAATTAATGGACTTAAAATTGTAACGATATTAAATATTTTCTATTTTTATTCTAATTTTTACCGCATTGACATACTCTTGTATGATTGTTATCAACTTATGACGATCCTTGAAGAAGAATGATATTTGATATGTAATTTAATGACAACAATATTATGTAATGAATTGTTAATTTTTTAAATTATTGTGTATTTTTCTTACAATTTTCATTTTTGTCTGACGATCTCAAAATAATTTCAACAGGTCAAAGGTGACAGGTCAAAGTATAAGAAATTATATTGAGATTGAATGCAATTTATATTGTTATGTATTTGAGAAATAAATGAATCTGAATCTGAATTTCTAAAGTTACAATTTACTTGTAAGTTGTAAGTCGATTACATTTGTTTCGATTTATACAAGATGGAGTTCGTTCTATACTGCATTGAGATGCTAGCTTATTTTAGTGTTAAGATGATGTATATTTTGTAAAAATAGATCTTCTTAAGGCACAATGTTTTATTGCCTTCAGGGAATTTAATTAATGATTTGAGAACAATGCAAAATCAGTGTGAAAATACTTTTTATCAAACGATTGTATAATTAATATTGTTAGATTAATTATCATAAAAAGTGTACGAAACGTTTGTCATATTTGTGTCTTTTGAGGTCCTAGGCTGCTCCAGCAGCGGGAACCTACACCACCAATGTTTGGTTGAGTGTCTGCAAATATTCAATTGTTTGTTTTTAATAATAGGAACTATTGCTAAAGGCATTTAGTTATTTGAAAGATAATTTTGTATGTATAGGCAAAAATAAAAATGTTATAATTAAAAGGTCCAAAATGCAAAACAGAGAGAGCACCAATTATCCCTCTGAAAAACACATGCTAGTAATTTATCAATAGCCAAGGAATACCTTTTGTTGGAGTGTATAGGTTTTTGTCCTTTTCATTATTACTTTATGGTAATTGTCTTGGACGCAGTGTGACCCCGTTGGTGTCTTTTATATGGCAATGAGCGTGCATATGTCGCTAAGGCACTGCTACAAGGTATGACGTCTAGCGTCCGCCATATTTAAATTATGCTGACGTCATCAGTCCCATTACAGACGTGGATCTATTCCAATCGTTCAGTATTTCATTTTCCATAGACTGAAGTGTAGTATATGAAGTATCATACAAAAAAGCGTGAAAAACAGTACCCTCTTCGATTCGAACCGACGTCTTCTAGCATACCGTGGCAGACGTGCTTACTTAGTAGTCGGTTCGAATCCGGCCGGATCGACGGAATTTTTCTGAGTGTTCGATCTTTGTATTAATAATTATAACAAACTAGTGGAGTAATTTCACGTAAAAAATAATTGAATCTCAATTCAATGAAAATTTAAGTACCCTCTTTTTGCTTAGCCGTAATCGAGTACAAAGATTTCTCTGCGTATTCAAATTGAATATTAGCCGCAAGCTTTTATCGACAAAGCTTGAGTTAAAATAACAAGTCCCGGCCACACCTTTTTTCCATACAGCTTATACACTTATGGCCACACACGACTACGAACTGCATGTGTGTCAAGGTCGCCAACTGATTTTTAATACAAATATCTCGATTGGCTATGTATTATAATTACATAAGTGTGAAAATTTAGTGTTGTACTGTTTGTATACATTGCAAGTCTATTCAACAAATGAGTTGATAAATGTGTATAATCCCTGTGATTGTCGTATTTGAATTTCGTACCATGTCTCTCTCGTACATGTCGCGTGATACTGAAGACATGGGATTGGTCAGCTCAAATTTCGAATAGTATATATTTGCGCCAATGAAATATAAACATTAAGGAATCACTTTAATAATAATATAATATATAATATAATAATATAACGCACACCCTCAACATAGCCCCGCACTAGGGAAACCCTGTGTCGCGGATGCCATGGACACACACATAGACAACCACTAATTACACCCAAACTCACGAGAGAAATAATTGTAGGCCATACAACTATTTCTCCCGGCCCGGGAATCGAACCTGGGACCTCTGCGTGGCAGTCCGGCATGGTAACCGTTCGGCCACAGAGGCAGTTAACTTTTGTGGGGTTGTCGTTTGTAATCTCGTTATATATTGAAACGATTTGAAAATAATATATAGTACTACAATACCAATCTTAAACTTCATTCGTCCTCTAGTTTGCCACCCGTAGGGGTTGAATATTATTTCTTCAAGGTACCCCCTTTCCAATAAAAAAAGAATCATCAAAATCGGTTCACAAATGCCGATTCGCCTCCTGAAATGCCTCATCTGTTTTTAAGTTGGTTAAAAAGAGATTAGGCTCCGTTTACAGTTCTTTTATAAGATAACTTTCATGTTACAGGTGATTGCACAGAAATAATCTAACGCACAAAAGATTAAGACATTTCAAAGTTCCGAAACTATGCATATTATTTTTTTATCATAAAAAAAATTACGAATTTGATATTTTCTAAAAGAGGGTGGCAACTTTACGGTTTGAAATAAGACATGTACGACTTCAGGGTTGCCAGCTTGTATTTTAATATTCAAATTACGTAACACTAACGACAAATTGAAATGCCAATGATTTATTTTATCATTAAACCTGTAATGGGGAGTGACTTTAAGACATTTTATTTTGAGCACGGAAAAAATTATTACGTGTTATTAGATTAGATTAGATTAGATTAATGTTTATTTGCCAAAATACAGTAAATATACAGGTCTTAAATTAAATTGGTACAATGTATTCAACCTGCAAGCAGGTGTGCAAATATATTGGAATTTATTGGTACAGGTAATTGAAGTTAATTAAAATGTCATATATTTCTAAATTCAAAGTATTCCTTATTACTATAGAAGCAATGTGTCCATAAGCCATCTTGTCAATTGTAGTTTAAAATTATGTCCGTGTAGTAATTTAATGTCACTTGGTAAATTATTAAAAATCTTAATGCACATGTTGTAGCAGTTATTTGTGTAATTTATTTTATGGCAACGAGGTTGATATAATTGATTCATAATTTTAGGCCGTGTTTGTCTTTGAAATATTTCGCCACGTATTTTAAAATGTTTAGGATTAGTTTTAACAAACACACAGATGTGTCTGATATACATACAGGGTACGATATTAATAGACGATTACTATGTTGGGAACTTTACAGTTTTTTTTTCCGAGAGTTTCTTCACGCTGACTTCTTTCACCAGTCAGTAGCTAAAGTTTAATTATTTATGATATAACAAGCGACGGGACGATTATGTCGTGTGACTGGTGATAAACGACACGATACACCTGTCCGTAGCAGTCGCAGTGCCATTCACTGCTTTAAAACGTAAAGATCTGAGGGACATTGTCACTACGCCTGTCACGCTGAGACATAATTGACAAGTTGTGGCTGTAATTTCACCAAAATTGCTACTTTTCAAATATACGTAACCATTGACTTACAAATAAATGGACGACGGGTCTAATACAAAAACCACGAAAAAATTGTCCCAAGTCAACCTATTTAAACGTAGTGACATGTAAAGGAATATGAAAAAGCTAAAACGTTGAATTTAAATTGTAATGTCATCGCAGTACTGTCTAATTTTGCTTGCTTCGCTGTCAGTCGAACAAACGAAGACTAAAGCGTGAATGACGCTCTGTATACGATTTTAACGCCCTATAAGTTCGGACACTTTTTAGCGCGGACCCGACGTCCATATAATTGTAAGTCAATGTACGTAACACATAAATTAAATTCGACGATTTAATTTAGATGGAACTGTTTTAGCACGGGTCTACCACCACTATCAAAATTTTACTTATTTATTAGTTACCTATTCCTAATGCCAGTGGGTACCTCTTTTTAATTTACTTAGAATACATTTTGACCACACCAAGCAGTAATGTTAGCATTACTGCCTTCCGGTTTTAAAGGTCAAGGGTGCTGGTGAAATTATAACCACATGAGGTTTGTCAACCTTATGTCTCAGGCATGGGTTTTTTGTCAAGTAAGTTGACAAGTATTACTTATTATATCATATTATATCATTTATTACAACAAATATCGATTTGTTGTATTAAATGCGTTCTATTCTATTTTTCTGCCTTTATCTTTATGATATCAAGACAATATACCTTATGAGAATGTTCTGAACAGCTCTAAAAGTCAAACAATAGTTACGTAATGTTGAACCCATGCATTGTGCTCACGCGCAAGTGACATGTGTTAGCTTAATGCATGTGGACCACATTCGACGATTACCATACAATGACTTAAGGTCGTTGCGTAACTTGTTTTTTTATTTGCGGTCATTGCAAACTGATCTTCGAATCGTGGTGTTTTGGTGTATAGATTGAGGGTGTGACGATGCTGACCTTCATCTCATCGAGTGTTGGGTCATGGAAAGTTTTCCGTTTTGAAAAATCTTATTTTTCGGAAAAATAAATATTTTCTGTATATTTTTCCTTTAATTTTCCTAATTGAACGAAAACGATGGTGCCGTTTTTTTCGTTGTTGTGAAATCATTTTAAATCTCGTGTTTCTCTTAGTGGCTTTTATTATTTATTTATTATATGTATAAAAGTTTAAAAGATATTCTAAACGTAGAACATAATACGAGCCTTCGAAATTATATTTTTCAAATGTTTCGTGAATTTTTTCGGAAAAATTTCCAATATTTGAAATTTTTCGGATTACTACTCAGCGGTAATCTCATTCCACCTTTTTATAGGCCCTTTTGGGGTGAGGTTCCTGTATTGTCTTGTAAGTCGGTTAAAAAGAGCAGAAAATGGAACGTCGTTCTTTGATGTGACAAAAAATTTTATCCTAGTGCAATACTAGATGGGATTTAACTTTATGTCTTAGAGTGACGAGCGCAGTGGCAGTGCCCCTCAGATCTTTGCGATTTAAATCAGTGCCACTGCAACTGTAATGGGTAGGTGTGTCGCTTTCACTTACACGCACGACCTGTTAGTTTCGTCATTTGATATAAAAAAAAAGAATAGAAAATAGAACATCGTACAAAAAATGTAATCCGTTGTTCTTGAGCATAATGCGAATAAAAAACAGCCTTAAAATGTTATAAGCCAAGCTTGATGCCATGTTTTTGAAGGAAGTCATTATATAAATGGAATTGTTTGTGCGTATCGCACAAAAACAGTTCTGTTTACAAACAAATTTTAGTTTCATGAATACTGTTGTGTACAAAGTGTTAATTTATGAAGGAAAAATACAAAATGTTGTCAATATTAACCAGCAAAAATACGTGAATATTGGATTATACTGGGTTATTTTTAAAGTTTAAGTATGTTACAATCTAGCAGGACTAGATTACTAATATCACAAACAACAAATTTTGTCCCAGCTGATCAAGTATAATTTAAATTTATTAACAGAGTGAATGTTTTCCTCGTTCTTAATATTTTTTTAATTTATTTTTAAGCTTAGAACATTACTGATATATTCCCTGACTCTCGAAGTAGGATAGCCTGTGACATGAGAGCCAGTGTTCCTCCGTGTCTTAATTAACAACCTTACTACAAAAATGGGCGGGAGCTCGTTGAATATCCTCACCAACATCGAGTGGAGACTTGAGCTGTGTATCTGTAACTGAGATTGTGGCAGATCGTCAAGATGGGTGTAGAAGTCATAGTGTTGTTTAACAAACTTACAAATTTCGAGGATATAAATGGAAAATAATGTGAATATTTTAAATTTCTTGTCAATTTATTATGTCACAGGGTGAAGGGCGCAGTGGCAGTGCACCTCAGATCTTTGCGATTTAAAGCTCTGAGTGGCACTGCAACTGCTATGGACAGGCGTGTCGCTTACCACCAGGTGCACGATTTGTTCGTACGGTCACTTGGTGTTATTAAAAAAAAACTCAGTACACCTTGAGTCCTTAGACCATAGATTCCCAAACTTTTTGGGTGATGTGTGTTCTTAAAGATGAAAAAACCACCACCACAAAAAATATTGAAAACACGTATTTTTTATACTAACTTAAAAAAGAAATTACAAGGAAAAAAAATATTATAGTGTAGTTTATACTGATAATTCAGTTTTTTTTCAAATACAGTTGCACCCTCTGGTTGCTTCCGATGCCCCTACCGCCTCTCGCAGCGCCTTACGACTCTTCAGCGCCCATTGGGGGCGGTATGGATCACTTTGGGAAACTAAGTCCCAACGCACCAAAGTTACGAACCGGCCGGTTGGATCACCGAGATCGTCAATTAGAGGTTTCTAATTATGTTTTTAGGGACGTAAACAAAATTTCTAATTTGCATGTAAATTATTTGTATAATCTGATTCACGTGACTTATGTGAAATGCGATCTGTTTTGTTGATCCGGCAACGTTGTTGGAAAGTTTAAGACACTAAACTTTAAGGAAATCAGGCGCTTATTTAAGGAAAATCATTTATTTATCAACTTTGTATAAACTTGTTTTTTAGACTTTTGTAGAAGAAAGTAATGATTTTGAATGTTGGTCGTCATTTAATGAGCAATAAAAACAGGAATCATAACCTTTTCACGGATCCCCTAGGGGATCTGATGGGAATAAGCTGGGAGGCCCTGCCACTGCATCCGTCATGATATAAGTTGTAAAGTCCCATGTGCCTGTAATTTCACCAGCGCCATGACACTTCAAAACCGAAACGCAGTAATGCTCACAGTAATGTGAAGTGGTGTGGTTTTTAATTCTGTAAATATGTAGTATTTAAAAAAGAATGACGTTAGTAAGTGTAATAATTTTACTTACGGAATAAATTACT
This sequence comes from Hyposmocoma kahamanoa, assembly GCF_003589595.1. NCBI lineage: Eukaryota > Metazoa > Arthropoda > Insecta > Lepidoptera > Cosmopterigidae > Hyposmocoma > Hyposmocoma kahamanoa. The sequence continues at coordinate 180,281 of NW_020653731.1, forward strand.
AGTTGACTTGAACTTTGAAATGATTTAATGAAGAAAACAATTGTGTGCTTCACTTCAGTTTGGTTAACTTTATTAACTTTTCTTATTTTTAACTTTGACTTAGGAAAATGTCCAACTTGTTTTAAGCAAATTATAAAAGTTAAATTAAAAAAGGCGCTGTTGAATGACAATCAGTTTAAAAAATACGCTTGAAAAAATTATTTTGTACTGTAAGTATGAGCCTGCATTTCGTATAATTATTATTGTAATTGTTACAGTGTTTAATAAGTAAGTCGAGGTGCAACTGACCCCGAGCCCGGATGCGACTCAGATTTAATTATTTTTGACAAGCAACCAGTTAAACCGAACCCCGGATTCAGATGCTACAATATTTGTACAAAGAAAACACACGTTACAATTGAAATATACAAAGGTGAGCTTATCTCTATAAGAGATCTCTTCCAACCAACCCTAGCCGTGGTGTAAAAATGAAGTCTGCGGGACTAATTATTACACAACAAAATTTAAATTTAAATGTGAATCAAAATATAAATGATGGTTATATACATACATATAATACATACATAAGCAAAATATATAATAGTCTTCTGTAAAATGTATATTTTTTGAAAAAATTAATTAAAGAAAAGCGATGTCACGGCAACACGGTTGCAGGCGACGCTAATAATAGCGTAATAAACATAGGTATTAGATCTAGACAATACCTAGGTACAATTATCACTTTCGCAAACATAGCATGTCTGTGTTTGTATTATCATTTATCCTATTTCCGTGTCGCAGGCGATGGCATTGCGCATACGCATCTTGCATTTCGTTATGGCGTAAACGTTAATGATTGTGTTTTGTTTAGAGTCTAAGCGCTAGATGCGCAAGTTCCGGACTCGATTGCCGGCAGGGCCAATTTGGGAAATAAACTTTTTTAAATTGGTTGTGGTCGGGGCGTTCTCGCACAGAGTGAGTTCCGTTGCTCTGGTACTCATAATCCTGTACTATGAGTACCAGAATTCCCTAGTTTAGATCAGACAATTAATAATAATAATACACTCATTCAACGTAGCCCCTTACTAGGGAAACCCTGTGTCGCGGGTGCCATGGACACACACATAGACAACCACAAATTACACCCAAACTCATGAGATAAATAAATGTAGGCCATACAAATATTTTTCCCGGCCCGAGAATCGAAGCTGGGACCTCTGTGTGGCTTTCCGACATGGTAACCGTTCGTCCACCGAGGCAGTTAAATTGGTGCAGTTGTCTGACAATTTATGTAAAAAGGTACTTAAATTTAGGATTAAAATCTTCCATTGACAACATTGACTTACAAATAAATGGACGACGGGTCTAATACAAAAACCACAAAAAAAATGTCCCAAGTCAACCTATTTAAACGTAGTGACATGTAAAGGAATATGAAAAAGCTAAAACGTTGAATTGAAATTGTAATGTCATCGCAGTACTGTCTAATTTTGCTTGCTTCGCTGTCAGTCGAACAAACGAAGACTAAAGCGTGAATGACGCTCTGTATACGATTTTAACGCCCTATAAGTTCGGACTCTTTTTAGCGCGGATCCGACGTCCATATAATTGTAAGTCAATGATTGACAACACAAATATTTTAGTAGCAATAGAGCTCCTTGTGAAAGAGTTCGTCCAGGTAAGTACTGCCACCTTACCTATTTCTGCCGCCAAGCAGCAATGTCAGCATTACTGTGTTCCGGTTTGGAGGTGCTGGTGAAATTACAGGCACGTGGGACTTGTCGACTTATGTCTCAGGGTGACGGGCGCTGTGGAGTGCCCCTCAGATATTTGCGAATTAAAGTTCTAAGTGGCACACGGCGCACGACTTGTTCGTCCCGTCACTTGATGTTATAAAAAAAATTGTAGATAAAAATGAATAATAGCATGACCATTTTAAATCTATCTTTTAACACAGACAGAGATTTATTAAACAGAGATTAAGGATCTCTACATAAAACCGATTACTTAATCAACTTAGTTAACAGTTACCCGTTAACAGGTTGAGTTGTTTATGCATGAAAGTACCTAAATCTAATAAAACAAACGTAATTACAAGATTATAGGATATAATATAGTTTATTAGCCATGTAAAATTTAACTCGAAATTCGAAATCACCAGTCACACAGCCTTACACATTCGAATTTCAAAGAGACCAGCTCATCGAGTATATAACCAGAAATGGAGACGAAATAAGGGCCATCTATCCCTGGCAATCATCAGGCCAATGGGCCTTATATCACTTTTAAATATCAACTCTCGTTTGCACGGAAGTCACTAATTAGAAAGCTGAAGCAGCGCTAACAATTGACCTGTGTGTACGTCTCCGTATATTCCAAAAATATTCTGTATTTATTGTAATAAAGATAATATCTCTAACAATGGGGGCTGTTCCATTCGGTGGTGTGGGGTGTTCGTTACTAAACAAACGGAATCACATTACATCGGCAATTAAATATGAAATATGTTATTTTTCAATTTACGTCCATTATAGCAAAGCTCAAGTTGCACTGGTCGATTTGAGGTGAAACAATTAACGACACCCGTCAATTGTTTCGAATTCGGGCTGGCCAATCGGAGCGCAAGTGTCACCGTAGTGATTTGGCAGAATAATTTTCAAACAAATTAATTGACATTGCGTCTCTATTTCTGGTTATATACTCGATCCACTAACCATATAGTTCTAATAACAGTAATATTTATGACACGTGTCAACTGCGTTTTTAACTCCCCTGACAGGAAAAAATTAAGCAAATAATCGGTAAATAACACTTCAATTAAATTTAATTTAAATGACACTCAAAAACGGCATTCAAAACAGTGTACCCTAAAATGTCAATAAAGTCGCCATCTGTAAGCTAACAATCAACTTAACGAGCCTATACACGATAGTGTTGCTTCTGAAGAAAAAAGAAAAAAACGAGTTATGAAATTTTGTTTAAATATTTTTCTTTCATCGGAAGACGAGCCAAAAATCACACACACAAACATCAGTTGCGCTAGAATCAATTTTCTTAAGTTGTCAAATTGGGCTTCTTTAATTGTGACGACTATAAGAAACATTTCTTCGACCGGGCTGGATTCGAACCGTGAAACGAGTGAAGAATTCTTTTTTCTCACAGATCGCGCTACGGTAAAAAAATAAATTGGTAATGTCTGCTGGGTGGTTCAGTAGCTCAGTTGGAAGAACATCAGGCACGGTATGTTGAAGGCGTTGTTTCACATCCAGCCGGATCGAAGACCGAATTTTTCTTAATGTTCGATCTCTGTATTAATAATTGTAATTATTTTATTAAAAAAAAACCGATCTCAGACGTTCGTGAACATCAATCTGCCAAGTTTTATTGAAATCGGTTACTGAAAAGTGTGCGATATCGGATTCAATTCCCTAGTTTGATATCCCCTTTCTAACAAAAAAAGAATCATCAAAATCGGTTTACAAATGCCATCGCGCCAGCTATCGCGTAACATACATACACAAAAAACATATAACCGAATCGAGAACCTTCTCCCTTTTTTGAAGTCGGTTATTTATTGTAACAAATGTCCATTTAACTAACACTAACTGGGAAAATAGTTGATGATCTTTGAATAACTAAATGTTCATTTAACTGCCTCCGCGACCGAATGTTTACCCCGCCGGACTGCCACGCAGAAGTCCCGTTTGAGGACGTTTGTTTTATCTGATTTAGGTACTTACATGCATAAACAACTCATCCTGTTAATGGGTAACTGTTAACTAAGTTAATTAGGTAATCGGTTTTATGTAAAGATCCTTAATCTCTGTGTAATAAATAAATCTCTGTCTGTGTTAAAAGATAGATCTAAAATGGTCACGCCATTATTAATTTTTATCTACAATATTTGTATTGTCAATGGAAGATTTTAAATTCTAAAAAAAGAGGTATGGTTCGCTCCTAAATCTAAGTTCCTTTTTACATAAAGTGTCAGACAACTACACCGATTTAACTACCTCCGTGGACGAACGGTTACCATACCACGCAGAGGTCCCAGGTTCTATTCTCGGGACTGGAGAAATTTTTGTATATCCTACATTTTTTTCTCATGTAAGTTTGAGTGTACTCTGTCGTTAATGTGCGTGACCATACATACAATACAGGCGATACAGGGTTACCCTAGTGCGTGGCTTAAAAAAAAACATAGCTAGGAATTATCCCAATTAAATTAGTCTTCAATTAAAAACAATCGCTTTGAGACTAGTCCATAGACATAGACATACAGACAGAAACGCAGACGAAGGTTTCAAAGTTATAACTTCCCTTTTTTGTGTCGAGGGTTCATTAAAAACAAGTCTATATAAATGTACTAATGCCAAATAAGACTATCAATTGACAAGCGTCGGCTGACAGTTGACATTGACACTAAAATACTTCCGTCGGAAACACTACCGGTTACAGATAAAAGTACCGACAGCAAAAACACTTGATATTTTATAATATACGTGTAATGAGGTCTCGAATCATCTGTAGGTTTATGTATATATTTTTTGTTGAAACTTAACTTGGCAATCGTGTATTAATTTTGATTGTTCTGTTTTGCTTACGTTTTTATTTGGAACCATTTTTTGAGTACAAGACTCATTTTTTATACCTTTTGACACTTCTAGATACCACTGTCACATGCTATTTAAGTTCTACATCTTTTGAAATTTGATACATTAGGTTTGTGAGAGAAGTACAGAGTACTAAAAAACCTACCTCAAAAGTCATTCATCCCCTAGTTTACCACCCTGAAACGTGGAATATTTTCTTCAAATTTGAAAAAAAAATGGGTCCATTTCTGAGGTAGGTAGGATTTAAATCGCGTATATTTGGTTTTTCAAACAAACCGACGTTTCGGGCCCTTTACAGGTCCCATGGCCACGCTTGACTCCTGTAAAGGGCCCGAAACGTCGGTTTGTTTGAAAAAACAAATATACGCGATTTAAATCCAGAAAAACAATTTCATTTCCTATGTGTAACAATCGCGAAAACCTACGAACTCGATATACAGTCTAATTGACAACCTCCTCCTTTGAAGTCGTTTGAAAATAGTGATGCGCGCTTGCGAATGATTTTGATATTCGACTCGTTAGTAATTACTAATCCTGTCACTCGAATGTCAAGTAACCTACTAATTTTCGTATTCGAATGATCATTCATTGCTAATTAGTATTATTAATCTATAGATTCTGTAGAGCATCTGTCTAGGGCGTATTTATTCTACACAAATTTCATCGCGCTGACCCCGCGTCACGCGGTCGCTGACAGGAGTCCGCGTTGCCGCGTTGCATTACTATTTATACGGTGGCTCATGGGCTCAGATACAATGTGCTGAAGAGTAAGTGCATGGTATTTAAAGCAGGTACTAAAACGTATACCATAGTGCCTTCCATTGATCTAGGCGGCACTTCTCTAAAGCAGACAAAACAATTTAAGTATCTGGGTCACTGGGTCATCGAGACCTATGCAATAATGCCGATGTGGAAAGGGAGCGCAGGGCGCTGGATGTCCGTTGCAATATGTTGGCTCGCAGGTTTGCACGATGTACAGATGAAGTAAAGGTAACGCTTTTTAAAGCATATTGCCAGGCTTTTTACACGTCTAGAGCGGTGTAGCCGGTGGGATGAGCAGCGCCGCACTCTGACGGGGACTGTAGGGCAGGACCTCTCGCTGCCGAGCGTGGTTGGTGCCATGCTCGATAGCGAGGAGTCCTGGGAGGCGGTGGCCTCCTTTTGCGCAGAGGTTATGTCGCAAAAGGAGGCCGCGGAGCGGGTGCGCGAGGACGCGGCGGACGCGCACCCGCTTCGGCGCAGACGTACGGGGAGAAGGCGAAGGCAGTTCGCTGCTCGCCTGATCCCCTAGTGAGACCAGCGGGCTCTGGACAGGGACTCCGGAGCCTGCATTGCACGGCCTCAATCGTCTGGGGGGCGGGTCGGAGGACAACCGACTCGTCCCTCCGTTGGCGCGGGAGCCCTGGCGTAAGCTAGGGCGGCCGGGCGGCATCGTGGTGAATGTTCACTGATCCCACGGCGCCGACTCAACCGGCGAGAGGGAAACCCGGGGGGGTTTTAGTGGGGTAGGGCCCTCCAGTCTGGAGGGAGAGTCCGCACATAACTCCTGAATCTCCCTGGGCTCAGGGGTATCCATAAAGATTTCCCCCCGTCAAAAAAAAAAGGCTTTTTACATGTGCAGCCTGTGGGTCAGTTACACGCGGCGGACATACGGAACACTGCGCATCCAGTACAACAATGCGTTCAGGATGCTGTTCCGACTTCCACCTTTCTGTAGCGCGTCAACCATGTTTGCTGAGAAACATGCAGACGATTTCTACGCTATCATGCGAAAGCGTAGTGCATCGCTACTCCGTCGCATGCGTCTCAGTACGAACAGCATCCTGAGCACATTGGTGGAAAGATTGGAGTCCCCAATGCTGGGGCGGTGGATGCGCTGGCACACTGCTGTCCTGACATTGGCTGGTTTTATTTCATTATTTTAAACCTAAAACTAGCTTAAGTATTTTTCTTTACTAACAAATATTATGGATGAATGTAAGTCTGAAATAAATGGATTATTATTATTATACAATTTTTATGACCAATACATTATGATAGATTTTTCTTAGTGTGCTCTGTGTGTGGTTTGCCGACGAAGCTCTTTTTGTTAAGTAGTTAATTATGTTACTACGTTGCATTTCTTGCCTGATGATGCGGCCATTTTTTGTCACAGTTTCAATGTATGTTACGATCTTGCGTTTTATTGTTAAATACATGATGTTCAACTTTAAACAGTACATTAAACATGGTAATTGGGCGGTCGCCGCGCGGCCGCCGCACGAGATCGTTCGCCTCATCTAATTGGGCGCTAAATGTGACGATGACCGAGATATGTTGATATGAACATGGTGAATGATCGTGGAGTTCCGACTTGTACACCCGACCGAATGGCAGGGGCATTCCGTATCGGTAATCGTTCGACTGGAGTCGAATGATTGTTGGATTCGACTTAGGAGTTCTTAGTAACATTCAAAGGCGCGCATCACTAGTCGAAAACAACTTAATAAAAATGATAGAGATGAATAATTGCGGGTTTTTGTCGTTAATGGTAAGGGTGCTGGTGAAATTACTGGCACGTGCACATGATACTAAATAATATTGCAACTTAAAAAGGTGGAATTATATAATTTAGTTGCAATAGAATTCCTTGTGAAAGAATTTATGTATGGAAGAACTGCCACCTTACCTATTTCTGTCGCTAGGCAGTAATGTGAGCATTACTGCGTTCCGGTTTTTAAGGGTAAAGGTGCAGGTGAAATTACAGGCACATGTAACTATTGTTTTGCCTTTGAAGCGTTTATTAAAACAAATATATAGGCTTACCGAGTTGGTATTAGTTATCAAACAGTTATTAGACAAATATTGATACAAAACATTCTGAACTATAATCTGAAGATGGTTGACAGGGAGGTATTAACATCTTTCCCCGGAAAGCGAGATGGGGTTTGACGCCCAGTTGAACCACTCACGGTCAGAGTTCCGGAATGCGACAGCGCCCTTGATATGGTGAGGAGAAGGAACACCGTCAGGCTTTAGTCGGTAGGAGTCCGACAACCCCTCGTCTCCCCCAGGCGGAAGACATCCGTGAGGATTTCCTGACATTAGAAAAAAAAGAAAATGTTTAATCGTGGCTGAGTAAAATGTAGATCATTTAATAAACAAACATGTTTTGTTGCTAACCATACCAGCTCACACTGACCTGACCTTCCACATTTCACGACAATGCCTTAGCTTTCCCAAACTCTTAATCCCAACTCTTATGTCTTTAAAACAAGGTATATTTTCCATTAATTCGTCTAACTTTTTAGTTAATCAACAAAAATACTCTACAATTATACGATTTTCGACTTCAAATACAAACAGTAGAGTCGAAAATTCGTTGATAAACTTATCCAAACTATCTTGTTATTTTATCTCAAGCATTTAATATCCTATTTAAATTCACAAGTTTGAAACAAAGCATTAGTAGTTATGCAATTAAACTTAAGAGTTAATTTCATTTAATGATAACATTCAAAGCAGTAATTTTTCTTATGTCATAGAGTTGTAAGATTTTAAAATGTCACATTGATAAACGTAAGATGAATATCTTTTGTTTTTAACATTGTGTTGAGTGAGATAACACTTTCAAGGGCAACTCTATTATGTTTTGATTATTTGATTAGTGACAATGTTATAATTTTAATCGATTTAATAAATATAGTATCTATAATTTGTTTCTAAGGTTATTGTCGCAATCGAAACGCCATTCCGACGAAATTTGACATTGCCATGGGCCATTGGACAGGCAATCCCGGATTGTAGGTTTAACTTAAGCCTTATTGGTTGGGTTATGCGATAGTATGTTTTTATTTTTTATTACTGTTTGTAATAGCAAATGACGGAACGAACAAGCCGTGCGTCTGGTGTTAAGCGACACGCCTATCTATGGCAATGCCACTCAGATCTTTAAATCGCAAATATCTGAGAGATATTGCCACTGCACCTGTTATCCTGACACATAAGTCCACAAATCTCATTTGCCTGTGGGATGCACAAAAGGAATCTTTCCTGTACGTCTTCCACACCCTGGTTAACAGTCGTCGAGTATGTTACACCTTTAACTATAATGGCAAGCATTATAGTGTATGCCGTCGGTAAAATAAGAAGAAGATTTGGTAGCAGTAGAGCTCCTTGTGAAAGAGTTTCTCCAGGGAAGTACTGTCACCTTAATTTCTGCCGCCAAGCAGTAACGTCAGCATTACTACGTTCCGGTTGTTTTTGTTTTGTTCCGGTATACACCGGAACAAACCATACGGATCCACCATCCATACGGATGCTGGTGAAATTAAGATTTATCGAATTCTTAGGTTTTCGCGATTGTTACACATTGGAAATGAAATTATTTTTTCGTATCTAAAACGATTACGACTGTCACCCGTCACCCGTGACCGTAGGACCTGTAAAGGGCCCGAAACGTTGGTTTGTTTAGAAAAACAAATATACGCGTTTTAGATAAAAAAAAATATTTATTTTTTTCATTTCCCTCATGGGACTTATCAATTTTGCCTCAGGGTGACGGACATAGTGGCAGTGCCTCTCAGATCTTTGAGATTTGAAGTTCTGATTGGCACTGCAACTGGTCAGGCGTGACCAGGCGCACGACTTGTTCATCCCGTCATAATATCCCGTCATAGTGTTATAAAAAAAGTCGGAAACAAAATCGTATCATTTTCAAAAGAGATCGTTTCTATTCCGCTTCGTGGCGATAGTCTGTCTAAGATTAGATACAAATACACTTCATTTATTATTGTAATAATAAGATAATAACAGTCTTTTCCTTAGTAACACGTGCATTCAACAAATAGAGGAAGTGAATTAGCTAGCACCTATAAATATCTATACATAGCTTCCATTTATGTACATAGGAAGTCCCCCTATTCCGTCGTTAGGTGTTTTGCAACATATGTACTTGTTGCATTTATATCTAGAATTCTAGACCTTGTTACTTCCGCGATACATTTCCTACTCTTGGTGTAAACATGGAGCTATTTATAGACCATTATTTTTTAATATCATTGATGTTTTGAATGTGTACTGCTACTAATCCTTGTAAATGTCCTTTATTACATAGAAAATGCGTCAGGTACTAGAGTAGGATATCACATTGGTCCTGTCCAAGAACACCAGTAAGAAATCTCGAACGTATTATTCTTACCCTCCAAAGCCGAAGTCCATGTGGTTCCAGTGTGCACGAAAGGAGAGATTGACAAGTCCTTTCAATACGATGGAAAGCATTACTTTGTATGCCATCGATACGATAACAAAAATAAATATTAAATGTTATGACTTATCTTCACACATTAATATAGTCAATACTTTCAGTTTATCCTAGGTCACTGCGTGTGACGCTAGACCTTGCTGGGCATATGTAAGTACTCGCAGGGATGAGTAACTGTTAATTATAGATGCGACTGTTACCGATAGACAACAAACACTATTATTAACGTAAATACATAGTTTGCTTTTGCAATCATTTAATGTATTTTCAGATTGACTATCGCTCCCGTTGTAACTAGCATTATGAAAATTGTTCTGGGTAACTATTTGCCATTTTGCATTTAACCTGTACGACTATCAAGCAGTAAGAGCTTCTTCGACAACCACCGCTGTAGAAGGTAGCGCAACTGTCGCGAGGTGCAAACTTGCCAAATTCTACTTTTCATGATTTTATTACCCAACCTGTAAGTCGTCGCCCCGGGCACGAGTTACAGGGGTCCCAGAATCGTCTCAAATCACAAGTAGACGCAGAGACTGCATGGTGAAATGGGGATATATCTGTCCGACAAAAAAACCTTCATGTTTGCGGATCCTCGTCACAAAGTAAGTCTCACTTGCTCTCATGGTGTCCGACCCGCTACACCCGCGAAGACTTGCTGAAGACAACAGATTGAGGCACAGAGGTGGCTGTCTTGGATTTCTACTGGTTTTTGTCGTTGACTTGACAAGAAGAAGATCGTGGTTTTGTGTAAATATCTACCACACCAATTCTAAAAACCAAAAAACTGTCTGAGATCACGAGTGCCGTCTCTTTTCATACAGTTCTGGCAGAATACTAGGGTCGTGGGAAACTGCGGCATTTATGATTTGATATGATTATTTACAGAAGAACCTTTTATTGGAAAAGTCCCTTTACTCAGTAACAGAGTACATTTAAAGTACCAAATATACTATGAATTCAACATTCTCCGTATTATTTTAATATACATTTACTAGTTATTAAGAATCCATATTGACATTTCCGGTATACACTTGGCGTTGTTAGTTTAATTCTATTATTTATTAGTTTCATTAATTATGTTGATTTTGTATATGCACACTATTGTGTACTTATGACTCACTATTATATAATTATTTTTTCAATATTTTGTAAACTGACGCTCACTTTTCGGAGAGCAGTATATAGGTATTTAATTAATAACTTTTGTAACTATAGTGAAAAAAAAGAGCGGTTTGCAATTAATATTAGCTATAACTGGCTGATGACTGTACCATCTCAGTCAACCGTGACCATGGGACCTGTAAAGGGCCTGAAACGTTGGTTTGTTTGAAAAAAAAAACAAATTAAATTCGGAAAAATAGTTTCATTTAAAAATTTAATTTTTAAACAGGACGTAAATATTTTAAAATAGTTGTTAAAATCTAAAACATGCTCCTTTGAAAAAAAAAATCGAAATGGCGCTTTCTCTCTTTCTACCAAACACCAACGACATGTGAAGTTTTGACTTTGTTTTTGTCCCGTCACTTAATATTGTAAAAAATGACCCCATTATTAGATGGGAATAATAATACTAAGGAGATAGAGAAACTACGTTCAAACTCATACTACCACGATTTCGTTTAACCAAGGGAAACAATTTAAGGGGAATTGTATATGTTTTTACAATAATATTTCGGAGCAAATATTAAAATTAAGTTTAAAACTTACATTAAAAGTATTATAAATTGAAAAGTCATATTACAAAATTGAAGAGTATGTCTTAGATAAAAATGTATGACAACATGAGTCTAAATTCCACAAAATTATGATTGAAAGTGTACGCCATAGCATTTAAGTTTGTTTGAAAAGAGCAATCCTTAGACTTTCTTGCCGTTCTTTCAGGGAGGTCAGCGTAGTAGCTTAAAAAATGACGTTTTCAAGTGTAAACATTTTACCCATGGAATAAATCGTTATTTGACTTTGACCTTTGACTAAACAGTCCGAACTTTCTTGCAAATTTTATTCTTTTTGTTCCGACTATTTAAATTTCAGAATCCTAATTCTGTGGTATAAGAGGCCATGAATACGTCCATGACTTTTTCATACATTGGCTATATTCACAAACATCAGAACCTGTAATGATATGTGTGGTCTATGTGATTTTACCATGAATTATCAAAACCAGTATATTATAACGAGTTGATATGATGTAGTAATGTGGCCGGTGACTCATTTCAAACGCATCGCAAATAAGGATCAACAACATTAAACATACTCAGAAATGTTAAGTAACATTTTTTCCCACACGTCGAAGTAAGGTCGTTAAAACCGCAAGTTTAACTGTGTCAATCGTTTCTGGCAATGCATTCGGGTTTTTACGTTCATATCAAAACATTTATTATTTAATTCATTAATTAGTGGCTGATACAATTTGTCTTTGACCGCGTGGAATTGCCTTGTCCGAGCCTTTACCTCTCTAAATATTACAGAATTACCCGACAAAAATGACGTAATCGTTGCATTTATTTTTCATGGAAAAGAAATTTAAAAAACGAAGGCTGATTTAGGATGTTTCTTTTTTTATGATACCAAGTAACGGGACAAACAAGTCGTGCGCCTGGTGGTAAGCGACACGCCTGTCCTTAACAGTTACAGTGCCACTCAGAGCTTTAAATCGTAAATATCTGTGGGACACTGCCACTGCGCCCATCACCCTGAGACAAGTTGACAAGTCCCAAGTATCTATAAGTTTACCAGCACCCTTACTCTTAAATCAATCAATCAATCAGCTTATTGCAGTCCACTGCTGGACATAAGCCTCCCCAAGTGTACGGTCACCCGTTTTTTGCATCCAACCATTACCCGCGACCTTCTTCAGATCCTCGGTCCGTCTTGCAGCACGTCCTACGTTACGTTTGCCGAGACGTGGTTTCCACTCGAGAACCCGTCTACTCCATCGCTCATCGGTTCTGCGACAGATGTGACCAACCCACTGCCACTTCAGCTTGCTACATTTCTGGACGACGTCCAACTTTAGTCTTATGCTGGATAACTTCGTTCCGGACTTTGTCACTTAACAAAATACCCAGCACTGACCTTTCCATAGCTCGTTGGGCGACGTTTAGTCTGTGAGCCAGTTTGACCGTCATATTCCACGTCTCGGCTCCGTAAGTCATGACCGGTAGGACGCATTGAAAACCCTGGTCTCCAGGTATTGCGGGAGTGGTGACGAGAAGATATGACGCAGTTTACCAAAGCTGCCCAACCCAGCTGCACTCTCTTAGCTACTTCACGCTTGAAGTTGTCTCTGCCTAGTTGCAGGGTTTGCCCGAGGTAGACATACTCTCGGACAACTTTGAGCGTACTTCGAACTATGCTTTATCTAATACGCTTGGGGGCAGAAATAGGTAAGGTGGTAGTACTTCCTTGGCCGAACGCTATCACAAGAAGTTCTAATGCTACTTTCTGTGAACACTTTTCATCTATCTATATGAGATTCTTTTTTTATTTAGGATAGTCTTACGTTATTTACTCAGCTTGAACCACCTTTTACTGTGGTGTTCGATAACCTTGGACCTGCGTGCTGATTTTCATTCAGATCGGAGTCGATGCGATCGGGTAGTCTCGAAATCAGATGGGTTTCTGAGCGAGAAGATGAACCTTCCTACTATATCTTTCTAACTATTGTTCTGAGAAGAAAGTTTCTTATCCGCCTGTTGTGAATCGCAATTATGCGCCTCGACTCGGAAAAGACGCAGTTTCAGATCGGGAGAGGCTATCAAAATCAAGCTGCTGGGTGAGGTGATCCCAGGTTCGATTCGGGAAATTAATTTTGCAAAATTAGTACACTAGTCTGTGTGTTCCGGGCACCGCTCATAGTACATGGAGTTCTTTAGTTTGAGAGAAACTAAGTGGCGTGATCTGTCACGTTGTAATTATTATTATCAAGGTTCAGTATAATAAGTGAAAACCGTATACATAATAAAAAAAATGCATTTATTCGGCACTGTAGTTCATTTGTTTAGGTACTTAACGAATGTAGACAATCTTGAGATGTCTATTTAATGAAATATCCATTTATAAAATTATTTTTACTTAGTTTCAAATAAATACAAAATACAAATACTTAGCTCCATATGAAAATGCATGCCTATTTGTATACCCATTGATTTGTAAAGTATATATTTCAATAAAAAGATGTGTTAAGATTATATAAAATAAGTACCTAAACAAATGGATATACCATTGTGTAAAATGTAGGCAGCTTTTAAGCCAGTTTCGTTTTTATCCTCAAAGATACAATTGGTTTATTGTAAATGTACACTTTTTTCATAAACGATATATTTTTTATGTTTGACATATAGTCTGTAATTGTTAAATGTGCCCAGGCGATTATTCCATAAATATAAGAGATATCAAATAGCTTTAAACTGATATCGAAAGTACGTTACCTAAAGAGTCAATCGACATCAATAACTTTTTAAAAATAAAACTGAAAACATCCAAAATTTTAACATTGAACGCTCCCATACATTCAATATGGCATTCGTAGAGAGGCTTTAGCTCGCCTACTTTAAGAGGTAACAATAAGTTTACCGATAATAAAACAGCTATAAATGAAGTAATAAAACTATAATTTTACTGAATAAAAATATACTATAAGTGTGAGTCGTGCATAAAAATGAATAAAAGTGATCAAATTTTTTTAGTGCTGATCGACTCAATTTCATGTAAGAATCATTTCATTGTATGGGACGAAAAAAATCGGGACGACAGAAGTCGGTCAAATATGGGCCTAAATTTTAGGAGGTCAGGCGTGGGGATCCTTAACTTCGTTATAATATTCGAAATAGGATTAAACAGCGTTTGTATGGTACGAGCTAGCACAACTGCCGTCTTTATGTTCACTCTTTCGACCTTTACAGGTCATATTTCATAGCAGCGGATACTTCGACTGCAATGACCTCTGCTCTGCCTTGTAGAGTCGTGACTTTTTACAATTTATTAACGGCAGTTTAGATGTGTACAGACTTTTAATAGACAAGTGACAAGGCAATTATATGTTTGTAGATTATAAATCGATTGCTGTTAAGTAGTTAAATAAATATGTAACGACTGATAAGTTGATTTTAAACTCTTGACACATTATATCCATTTCCATCCGATCGTGTTCGGTTATGGCGACCACTTCAAATCCTAGTTGGGTTGGCGCTGATGCGCTCGAAGGTGATTAATGTAGCTTTTCAAAAATTTAGTCTAATTGCTTAAATAATTATATGTGAACATCATACGCAATTCGACTGCGCCCGTCATTCTTTTATTTTCCTTCTCGAAAGAAAAGAGTCCCTCGGATCTTAATTTACAGCTCTGAACGGCACTGCTTAGGGCTTGCAGAACTGGGCCGGTTCCTAAAATTTTGATTCCTGGTGCTGGGATCGGTTACCTATAAGTAGTCCGAAATGACATGTTCTAGAAATTACGTTTGCTCGAATTTTCGTAACCTCGAAACTAATTTTTAGAGGAAAATGTTTTCTTTTTTTAACTTTTTTTTTAATGCGGAAATCTTTATGTAGTGACGCTCCCTCCAGATTGGAGGGCCTACCCCGCTAAAACCCCCCCGGGTTTCCGTCTCGCCGGTGGAGTCGGTGCCGTGGGATCGGTGAACATTCACCACGACGCCGCCCGGCCGCCCTAGCTTGCGCCAGGGCTCCCTCGCCAACGGAGGGGCGAGTCGGTTGTCCTCCGACCCGCCCCCCAGACGAGTGAGGCCGTGCAATGCAGGCTCCGAAGTCCCTGTCTAGAGCCCGCTGGCGTCACCAGGGAATCAGGCGAGCAGCGAACTGCGTTCGCCTTCTCCCCGTACGTCTGCGCCGAAGCGGATGCGCGTCCGCCGCGTCTCTCGCGCACCCGCTCCGCAGCCTCCTTTGGCGACATAACCTCTCTGCAAAAGGAGGCCACCGCCTCCCAGGACTCCTCGCTACCGAGCATGGCGGCAACCACGTTCGGCAGCGAGAGGTACTGCCCTACAGTCCCTGTCAGAGTGCGGCGCTGCTCATCCCACCGGCTGCACACCTCTAGGGTGTGCTGCGCGGTTTCATTCACAGCGCCGCACTCGTGACACGACGGGGACGGTTTCTCTTTTAAACCTAACTTAACCTAACCGAACCTAATCGTGTACTTGCGATAAACATCCAATATATCCTGAAATAAACAACGGTTTCGGTATAATTCGGTTTTCGGTGTAATGAAAATTCGAACAAACGCTATTTCGGAAAAAAATTCATGTTTGTGATAGGTTACCGCTGGGATCAGCTCAGTACCGGTACTCCCGGTATTCCCGTTACTTCTTGAAAAGCTTAAACGGTATTCTTATCGTATCGACGGCCTACTACATGCTTGCCATCGCGGTGACAGTAATAATATAATAAAATAAATAAACTTTGACCAGTAAGTATGCTTTTTCCTTTATTTAAAATTCAACGACCTCCGTTGTCTTGTGGCTTGCAGACCGGTTTTCATGGTGTCGCCATCTCTGAGGTCCCGGGTTCGATCCCCGGCCAAGTCAATGTAGAAAAGTAACTTTTCTATATTGTCTCGGGTTTGAGTGTTTGTGGTCCCTTCGTTGTTTCCGATTTTCATAACAGAAGTGCTTTATTGAGTTCTTAGGTTTTCGCGACTGTTACACGTAGGAATTGAAACTATTTTTCCGGATTTAAATCGCGTATATTTGTTTTTTCAAACAAACTCAACAACAACTCAGGGGAATTTGCCTTACGAAAGAGTTGTGAAGTTTAATCAATGTGATTGTTTCAATTTTAATTTGATTACCTATGAAGACTTTATATTATTACGATAAGAAATAATCTGATGTTATATTTAAATCCATGTTTAGAGCGGCTTATTTTGAATAAATAACGTAAGTCTATATCGAGTTCTTAGGTTTGCGCGATTGTTACACATAGGAAATGAAACTATTTTTCCGGATTTAAATCGCGTATATTTGTTTTTTCAAACAAACCGACGTTTCGGGCCCTTTACAGGTCCCATGGTCACGGTTGACTGAGGTGGTACAGTCTTCAACCAGTTATGTCTAATATTAATGCAAACCACCCTATTTTTTCACTACAGTTACAATAGTTATTAATTAAATACCTTATTTTTAATTTTACAAAGAAAACATTCCAATTTACGCTACATTAAGTTTTACAAATTATTTTATTGAATGAATTTTTATTAAGTTTAATAATAAATTAAAAAAAGAGATAAAAAAAGAGTCTCATATAGATAGGTATATGAAACGTGTTCACACAAATACAAGCGGAGACAAATACTTACAATCACTTCACAGGGTGCTGTTACTACTGGACATGGACCTAATTTACATAAAATTCACAAGTCATAAATACTTTCGGCATATAATAAATTAAACCTGAAAGTTGACATTAAACCTCGACAAATTGTACCAAGGTAACATCCGCTTTCCTCTTATCCTTAATTTCTTGGTAAATAACAACTAGAGTTGTGCTAAAGTTTTGATTCGGAAGCCGATCTTACAGTTGATAGAACGAATCGAATAAAGGTATTTTGTTGGTAAGCACAGACTCACAGACTCGCACTGTAATAATAACACTATAGGATGTTAAAAACGTATTTGACATTATTGGGGCTTATTCTGAATATAGTAAACCATATGCAATTCGCAAAATATTTTTAGTAAATAGAAAATGGGTCCATCAAGTCTGTAATTTATATAAATTTCAGAGCAAAATTTTAGTAAATGCTTTTGTTGATATCCTATAGTGTGTGAGCGTCTGTAAAAAGTATTCACGATTAGTAACGTTCTGTCAATTTTCGATTTGACTTCAGAGGCCTTAGTGGAAGTTTTTAATTATGTAAACTTAACTATCGCGTTTGCGTTATGATTTTAATTTAAACCTTATAAATATACAATTAAAATCTAAATAAAAATCTTAACGCGCAAACGCGGTAGTTACGTTTGAATGATTACAAATTTACACTCAGGCCATAGAATCGATAGACAAGCATACAATGGAGCGTTTGTGTTGAACAATGAGTTACATTCAAACGCATTCATGAGACCTTTTTAGGTAAGTTTATTGAATTTATAATTTTGTAACAGTCACTGTTTTAGCAGAGATTGCTCTCTCTAATCGTACAGTGTCAAAAACAGTCAAGCGAAATGACATTTATGTTCCAATTGCATTAAATTTCGGTGAACATCTTAATTATTTAGAATTAATAGCGCGTTTAAATACTACGCCATCTATGTCACTTACTATAAGGTCATTCCAAAGTCCTAAGTGTCAAACTTTATGCGTTCTTGTCTGTATAACATTAACGTGATCACATTGCAGACGACGTAACGTCGTTGACACTCGATCTGTAGACCGAATGTAGAATTCCCGAATTAAATTACCGAAATCCGAATCAGATTTCCCACACTAGCGGTACTAGTAGAGTCTGGTACACATGAGATCTTGACCTTATTAATTTTGGCATTGAAAGTATCGCGAGCGTGACATGTCAGCCTTTTACGTTCTGATTAATGGATATTGTGCCGCTTTAGGATGGGCCCTGCCTCGAAAGCTCTTGATTTTAAATCTGTTGCTGACATTGATGTTTAGAAAAAAAAATTTAACGACAGAAACATCTCACCTTCCAATTGCAACTTATAGGTGTAATAAGCTGTGATAAATTTAACACAAATTAAAGTCAAAATTAATGTGAACTACATGAAACAAACTATTTATATTTGGAATTATACGACTCTCCATTTAAGCATAAAAAAAGTTATTGATTAATTTTGTTTGTGGAATCTTTTTACACATGTCTTCCAAAAAGTTGTCATTTTGCAGATGCGATCGTATTTCACCAAAGTGGATTGTTTTAAGTACAATTTCAATGTAACTAAAGAAATATATTGCCTAAGTAACTAGTCTGTACATGAAGTATTCCCTGATTTAATTTCTTTTTATAAAATTTCTTCTTATTAAGTTTGAAACATTTGTCCGTGTATCTGTCGTAGCTCTGAAACGGATGGACTGACTTCTAAGCGTTTTTTTTTTATACTTGAAGGCTAATTTGATCGGGATGGTTCTTAGCTCTGTTTAATGAATAGATGTCTATTTAGCTGTTTAAAGATCATTAGCTCTTTTCTCAGTAAGTATAGGGATATCAGTCATAAAAAAGAATGTTTATCTTACTTCCACTTATTAGACTATGGTATAAATTGGCATGGGCCGCTTACTCCAAAGTCGAATCCGCATTCATCATGAAAATCAATGCGGAAGAAAAAACTCGCATTCACGACCAGCGTATCTTGTCGATGCTTAGGTATGTAGCTGAGACCTGGGTTTTTACTCAGGAGATCTTCCACAAATTTCAGGTGGCTCAAAGAGTAATTCAAAGGAAACTGGTAGGAGTTACGCTGAGAGACCGTTAAAGAAACAAATGGATCAGAGAGCAAAGTAAAGTGAGCGATGTTTTTTTTATAATATCTAGTAACGGGACGAACAAGTCTGATGGTAAGCTACACGCCTGTCCATAACGGTTGCAGTGCCACTCAGAGCTTTAAATCGTACCCCGTCACCCTGAGACATAAGTTGACAAGTCCCATGTGCCTGTAATTTCACCCCACCCTTACCCTTCAAAACCTATAAAATAGATGTGAGCGTACCGATGCTGTTGGTGGATTGGCACCGCTTAAGCACGTCGTGTCGATTATAATGTAGCCGCTTGGGATGTTCTGTCAATCGTAGATGTCGCTTAGTGAGTTTAACGTTCAAAATTCAAAAAGGTTTAGAACTAGTGGTAATAAATCCAGTTTTATGAATATTTATTCCGGTTTCAGCAATATATATCTTTAAAAAATGTTTATAGCACAAGAGATTTTTGGTAACTGGTACTCAAAAAAAATTAGAAGAGAAGACGTGTTCGCTGCCGCGCTCGGGCAGGGAGTGACTATGGAACGAAAAAAAATCAGGATGTGAGGTAAAATAATGGAACAATTCCAAATTTAAATTTAAGAGCGGCCAGGAACCGGAGAAAGGTGATAAAAGGGTGGGATGACGATGTAAGGAGGTCACACCGTCACAATACCTGGAGGGCCAGAGAAAAAAATCGTTCAAGATTTTTTTGGAAGTATAAAGAAAAAAGAGAAGGAATGGAAAGAGAATAAAGTAAGAATAGTGGTAGAGAAGGGATAGAAAGTAATAGTAGAGAAGGAATAGAATAAGAGTAATAACAAAGAAGGGATAAAGTAAGAGTAATAGTAAAGAAGGGATAAAGTAAGAACAATGATAATAGTTGGTATTTAGTAGTTAGAATAGGGTAAGTAATAGTAGTAAGTAATAGTAAGAGAAGGAAAGGTAGCTAACTTAGCCTGGCTATGCTAATCAGAGAGAATTAGAAGTTTTAATTGAGATGCGTGACAAATTTAGATATGTGAATGATAAATAATACTATTTACATTGGGTCGACTTCCTATTTCATACTACATTCACAAAAAAACTTTTCTATTTCCACACATGTACAAACCTTTTAAAACAGAGGAAAACCCTAACTAGATTTGAAGGGAGTTTCTCACGAAGCCGCCCACTACGGTGTCAGGCTTAGAATTGTGTTGGTCACCACCCGCCAACATTATGAAATTAGTGATATGATGCGCCTAGGTACAGCAGCACGTCAGAGACGTGAGAACCTTGTAAAGGTTTAAATGGAAAATAAGTGATCAGGGTAATAAAATCGGAATATATTGTAATAGTGACTTAAAGCTTATTTAAAGAGTAGTCAATCGCTCCGAAGGAAAAAGGAAGTTTCAAAAAAAAGACGTTAATTGACGTAAGAACGAATGAAACCGAAAATGTATGATGGTGATGAATATTTACATTATGTATGTTTCTTTTATTCCTCTTGGCTTTTCGCGGTAAGTGTTTTAGGTATGTTTCTTACTTTGGTCGTTCCATCGCACTCAAAAAATTGAAAAATGACTATAGTTCGGTTTACAATCTTAAGTAGGAATTGGAAAAGAATATTATGCGAAAAAAATAAATTTGACAGTATGTAAAAAATTTGAATAAGCGAACAAGAATTATGTCAATTATAAAATTACAAGATAATAGAAAAGAAAAAAACTCACAGGACTTTGGCGAAATCGCCATTTTTTTTGTATAATTTTTATAATAATATTAAACTACCGTACGTAGTTATTTTTACTTGACATTGGAAAAATCATTGATCATTTCGATCGGGCCATAACATTTAAAAGAAGAACAAGAAGATAATAGAAAATGTGTTACGAAATTTAGGACATTCTACAGATACTACAATGAGATGTAGTTATGTAATTATGTGGTGTTTAATGTTGAGGAGTAGTAGTGACTTGTAGGGATACTCTCCCAAAACAAGCTGTAAGTCAGTATCGTCTCCGCTTGGAATAACCGAAGGTTTAAACTCCAAGTTTCAACGACTTGTGAATCTACACATGGGTGATGTCGAGATATGAAAAAAGTGTGCTGTTGGAGTTTGTGGATAGTTTGGTGTTTGATAGAACTGTGCTTGTTGAGCTACCGGTACACCAACTTTGGAACAGTTACATTTGTAACCAGCTGAATGTAACGGCAGTCGTCTCTTGTCTGAAATATGGGGTGTATAGGTGATGATCTGTAGTGTACAATGAATTATGTAATGACATTTTTCACAATGAAAATATTTCACTGTCTTGATTCGTCATTTATATATATTCTTCTTAGTTTTTTGTTCGCGCACCAGTGTGAGGGCGCTGCTGATGTTGGTGGATTGGCACCGCTTAAGCACGTCGTGTCGATTATAATGTAGCCGCTTGGGATGTTCTGCCAACCGCAGATCTCGCTTAGTGAGTTTAACGTTCAAAATTCAAAAAGGTATAGAACTAGTGTTTCGGTAAATCCGGTTTTATAAATATTTATTCCGGTTTTAACAATATTTATGATCTTTAAAGAAGTTTATAGCACAAGAGATTTTTGGTAACTGGTAAACGGCTCAAAAAAAAAAAATAAGAAGAGAAGACGTACCAACGGACCTCACGAATTTTTCTATGTGCTTGCGTCGTGTCTTTGTAC
>NW_020653731.1:242212-274488 GCF_003589595.1 Hyposmocoma kahamanoa
CAATTTGCCAAGTGTTATTAAAATACAGTAAGTTTGATTTATCCGCTAATTTGCCATACTTAGATGTGTCTTCAAATATTTGAATGGCATCACTACTAAGGTACCCCTTTTCGAACAAAAAAAAACCAATGAAAACGGTTCACAAATGTCGAAGTAAAAATGCAGTACAATTAAGAACATTCTCCTTATCTTGAAATTGGTTAAAAACAAATATTACAAATTCTTTTTCGATATCGAACGAAATAGACACGCAACTGAAATAATTTTTTTTTCCCTCAGCCGCGCACTAGGGAAACCCTATGTCGCGGGTGTCGTGAGATAAATAAATGTAGGATAATTATAAATATTTCTCCAGGCCCGGGAATCGAACCCGGGACCTCTGCGTGGCAATCCGGCATGGTCTGTACGCACGGAACAGCAGACTAGTATTTCGTAACTATTATTGTGTATTTGGGTAATAGAATATGTAAACAAGGTTTTCATGATAAGCCTGGCATTGAGAATTCCAGCTGACGAAAAGTAGGACGTTAAACCTTGATAAGAGCACGGCCTTACAAAAATAGATTCAATTTAATGCAGTCTAAGAGTATATTATACGCTGCATCCGCTGCAATATCATTCATGTGTAAGTTTATTTATATAATGTTTATGTTACAGCTGTTTATCTTTCAGAATTTCATAGAATTCTCTGTCTGCTTATAGTTTTGTGCAGTTTTTTTACATTCCTTCAGGAAGAACGTGTTCAACAGGTTTAAGTTACACTCATGGACATATTCTGTGGTTCTAGTGAAAAGGAATGTCATATTAAGCTTTAACTATTGTTCGCGTCTCCTTGTAAAGTTGATTTTTTTCCTTGTGATACAAGAGCCATGGTATTTATAAACAAAATATTTTCAAATTGTATAGTTTTTTTATTAAAAATAAGCGTGCATTTGACCTCCATCTCACCTAATGGAAAGTGATGATGAGGGCGACGATGTGGTATACACACCTAGATAATGTATGTCCAATTAAAATAAAATTACAATGTCCCTCCACTTTAATAAATTCAAATGAAGGCATCTTTCAATGGTTACTCTAGTCCCATATAAAAAAGATAGACACGAAACTATATTGAGTGTAAATAAATTGAATACCAAAGTAAACAAAAGACAATCATTTGTAATTTATAGTATATAACAATTATTGAAATACGTAATCTGGAGCGTGATACGAGCTATCAGTAAGCATGCTGCACGCATAGCTTTGTTGCTTTTATTTTTATTAACACAGTTTTGAGTAATTATATGGTAGTTGATGGTACTTCTAGAACGATAACAACTGTTGCATTGCACCATTGTTCTCCAAAAGAGGATCTCTTTGGTTTACTTTATTAATCTGGTTTTCTAGTTTGGAAAGATCTGTGCATATCATTTTATGTACTCAGTTAAGGCAATATACAAATTTTCAAACTTTTATTGGTTCTCCATACAAACATTTATTCCCTATTTCACCACCTTTAAGATTTATTTTTGTGACAAAAAGTACCCTGTGTCATTCTACTAGGTCCCATCTATCTCATCTCAAAATTCATCGAAATTGCATCGGAGTAACTTTCCCATTTAAAATATTAGTTTGGATTACAGATCGTGATTTATACGTGGATAGCAACATATAATAGCTTCCTATGACAACAAAAGCACAATGTAACGCGTGGGACTACACCTAGTTTCGAATGCGTTACCATATGTAGAGCATATTTATGTGCGGTAACCTCTAGGCTTTATCAGTGAACCTGCGCGTCACCGCGTCTGCAATGCCATCGTTTCCGAACTCCCCTTTTACCGGTCGTGTGTGTCGCGACCGACGTGATATAACGCGCGTGATGTGGCCGCGCGCCCGCAGTTAGACCCGCGCCACCGAGCGAGGCACGCGCCTCTCGCTTCTCATGCTATAAGCCTTGTTCGGCGTCGCACTATGGAGGGTTCCCCGCTACCCGAAGATGAGGGCATCGCCACCGATCGTCGCCCCTCTACCGATGAGCACGCAGACCTCTCCGATTCCGCGTCTGATGCCGGGTCCGGCGGCGGCAAGGACTCCGGCTGCGAAGTCGCTGCCGAGGCCAATGAGCCCCCTTATACTCCTCCTGATGACGAACTCGCCGACAGGATCGTCTCTCAAGTAGAGTTTTACTTTTCGGACGCTAACATTACTAAGGATGCTTTCCTTCTCAAGCACGTTCGGCGCAACAAAGAGGGCTACGTCTCCCTGAAGCTTATCTCCAGCTTTAAGCGAGTCAAGCACCTTACCAAGGATTGGCGGGTCGTCGCCGAGGCGCTCAAGAGGTCCACAAAGCTAGAAATCAACGAGGCCGGAACCAAGCTGCGCCGAGTGGACCCCTTGCCGGCCTACGATGAAACGACCCCGTCCAGAACCGTTGTCGCCGTCAGGATGCCAATCGATCGTCCGTCGGTCGAAAATGTGTCGAGATTGTTTGCTAGTTGCGGTGAAATCGCTCTAGTTCGCGTACTACGGCCCGGAAACCCGGTCCCGGCCGACGTGCGGCAGTTTCTAAACAAGAACCCTAGTTTGGTCAATTGTGTATGTGCCCTAGTCGAGTTTACGGAGTCTGAGGCCGCGAGGGAGGCGCTGCGCCTCCAGAGCGTCGACGAGACCGGAATGAAAGTGTACGAATTGAACGGAGTGCCGAAGGAGCCGAAGAGAAAAGCGCCGATCAGACGCGCGCCACCGCGTCGACACGAGTGCGAGTATTCCTCATGTTGCAGCGGCTCCGAGGCGGAGTATGACTACCGATACGCTAACCCATTCTATAGGCGGAACTCGAGCGGGTTCTTCGCACCGCGCTCGCCCGAGATCCAGACGTGGGTGCCCCGGCGGCCGTCCACTTGCAGCCACAGCTCCGATTCGGGCGTGTCGTTCTACTGCGGCGGGTCGCGGCGCGCGTCGCAGGCCAGCACGGGCAGCAGCAGCAGCGCGGACGGCTGGCTGTCGCGACGGCTATCGGGCTGTTCCCTGTCGGGCACCGAGTGCGGCGGGGGCCGACGGCTGTCGTGCGCGCCGCGCTTCGAGCCGCGAGCGCCCGCCGGCCCCGACGGCACGCGCGGCTTCCACGCCGCCGCGCGCCAGCGCCGCATCTCGGACCTCGCGCTCTATTCGCGCTAGAAAGCGCCCGCGCCTGCCGACCGTAACTCCTTTCTAATCGCGTTGGATAACTGCCTTTCACGATCGCCGCAGTTTTTTAATCTATTTCGTACGAGGAAACGCCGCCGCTCATTGTTTACGTGATCGCGTGTTTCACTAAGTTACTTTACTCTTTTTGAGTTTTCAGAATATATCCGCGCCACGCAGAGCGGCTCAATTGTTTCCTCGTAACTTAACGTGATCGTAGATAAGACGTTAAGTTTGTCGTCGGTATTATTATTATGGACCTTCCGATTTTATCTGTATAATATGAAAAATATGTGATGAGCTCATTTAGTTTTAAGTCACAGACAGCTGTGTTTTGTTTAACTTGTGTTAAATTGTAATTTATTAGAGTTATTTATTTGTAATTTGCGTTATTTATTACGTCGTGATGCGCGCACGCGTCGTGGTCGAGTTTTCGTCGAAACTGTGTCAGAGTTGTGTGCACAAAACTATATAACAAAATCGACATTCAGAGCGATCGTAGACTCTATCATCATCTGGATTGTGAAGATCGGCCGACATTACTTTTACGGCGGATAACAGAGCGTGAACAGATTATTATTACGCAAGGCAAATGCGAATGGAACGAACGCATGCTTCCATGTGCTTAAAACTTAAGTAAAAGGCAGTGGAATGATACCACGCCGGTTTCCGTCCGCACTGAGATCGAATTGCACTTCAAAACTATTCACCACGATGCGTTATGGCGGTACTAACCTTTCAATACATTTTTTACTAAAAAATAAGTCATTATTAACTTAAGTCAGTCGCGCCATGTCATGTTACTTTTCGTAGTTTTTTTAATGTTACTTTTAAGATTTTTGTTGTGATGTAGAATGTAGATAGAAGGTGAATGTGTTCCGAGTTGCGTAACTCTACTTTCGTGGTCTGTTGTATTTATTTTTTTTCTTATTTAGAGCATACGTAACTGCTTGCAATTTAAACGTTATGAACGATCGTATTGAATGTTTGGTAATAGTTAATAAACTATTGTAATAAAAAGATGAATTATAATTATAAGAATTTGGAGAAACTTTGTTGTTCTTATTTCAATAATCCGACCTTCTTGGAGGAAAGTAGGTCCACTTTTGACCCTGTCTGCCTTGACGAATCGATTGGCGCGGTGTGACGGCGATTTTTGTTACCCAACTGCAAAATGCATTAAAAATATTGTAAAAACATTAAATAGGATATAAAGCCGCTTGTAATATAAGTTTAGAAGCCAAACAATAGTTAACATTTAGGACATAATATTTTACGATAACCATTGTTTAATACTAGAAATCACCTGGTTTAACGATGGTCTAATGACGATGTCGGTAGCCCAACAGTTTATGTGGATGAGGAGGTCCCGGATTCGACTGCCAGCAGGATCAAATTAGGAAACGAGGTTTTCTAAATTGGTTGTGGTCTGGGTGTTCTGGAAAGTGCCCTAGACTCAACTGCCTCCGTGGTCGAACGTGTACCATGCCGGCCTATATAAGGACCTAAATACGTATTCTAATGATGAATATTTTTAGTATAGAGTCATTGGCTTACAAATAAATGGACGACGGGTCTAATACAAAAACCACGAAAAAATTTCCCAAGTCAACCTATTTAAACGTAGTGACATGTAAAGGAATATGAAAAAGCTAAAACGTTGAATTTAAATTGTAATGTCATCGCAGTACTGTCTAATTTTACTTGCTTCGCTGTCAGTCGAACAAACGAAGACTAAAGCGTGAATGACGCTCTGTATACGATTTTAACGCCCTATAAGTTCAGACACTTTAGCGCGGACCCGACGTCCATATAACTGTAAGTCAATGTATAGAGTACTAAAAAGCTGACCTCAAAAGTTCGTGGAATTATATGTATTTGCCTAGTTTTATTGAAATCGGTTAACGGAAAGTGCGCGAAACTGGATTAATCCCCTAGTTTGCCGCCCTTATAGGTGGAATATTTTCTTCAAATAAATGGGACTGAGGTACCTACCCTCATTCCAACAAAAAAAGAATAATCGAAATCGGTTCCCCTTTGCCGGAGTTATCGCGTAACATACACGTACGTAAAATATGTAAAAAACATATAACATTTAACTGCCTCGGCCGTGCGGTTACCATGCCGGATTGCCACGCAGAGGCTCCAGATTCGATTCCTGGGCCGGGAGAAATATGTGCTTTCAATATATGTGCCCAAGGGTTTCGATTCCAAAGGCTGTAAATAGGTAGTCGGAACCGAGCTCTTGGTACTTATTACTTTTTATTCTTTCCGCCAGGTCGGCTGCGGAGCCAGCCCACTTGCTGGCGTGCTGGAGATTAACACGTGGCGTCCCATACCAGTGCCCGGCCCATACTCCAAGGGATGAGAGTCATTCCGTCCGGGCGTAGTTTCTTGTACCTTTAGCCCAAGTATAAGAAAAAAATCTTTTTCGGTAGTAGTGGTGCCTGTGATGGACAAGCACCAGTGTTCGTCATCTTTTTTTAAATTTTTTAAATCAATTTCTAATAAATTGAATTAATTTTTAAGAGTTGGCGAGCTTATATCCAGTAAATAATTATATAATTGTAATATAGGCTGATGATGAAGATTTAGGACAACATTTTCTACATACTAACACGTTTTGTATAGGTGAGGTCAATGATTGGGTGTTCATTATTGGAGATTTAGATAGAGAAATTCCAGTTTTAATTTTTTTTAGTAATAATTATGATAGCTTTTTCTTGAAACACATTACAGCATAATATTTCCCGATTATATCTGTCAAGTACACTGATCACTTTTGATATATTGAACCTCTCATGAAACAATGGCATAAATGAAGTTACGTCAAAAATGTGTATTGCTCCATTAGATACAGAAAAATATAAGTTAGAATTAAAAGAATTGGAGAGGATGTGGGTTATATTTTTCTGTATTCAATGGAGTAATAAACATTTTTGACGTAACATCCCTTCTGCCTTTCTTCCATGAGGGGTGCGAATTATGTTTAAAAACAAAAGAGCTATTCAAATTTAAAGACACACTTCTCTTAAAATGTCGATCATTGGTGCCATGACTTTAATTGTTATTGAACAGAACATCTTGCTTAGCAGCATAATTAAAATATTCACCCCTCGTTACGGATACTGATATATTCATGAGTAATTATCATGATAATTTTCTTTATCTAATTTCGGTATCAATTTCAATTATTTAATTATTGTAGAATATTATCATGATGTATACAGTAATATTCGAGTGTAGTAACCTGAAATATTATTTAACATTTCACGTCAATTTACTCGATTTGCCACCAAAATTAGGGAGAGAAAATTAATGATAAAAAAGTACCGATAATATCAAAGTTAAATAATTACTTCATTATAATAATTTTGAAGTAATAAGATACCTAATGGCAATAAGAATCTCTTCTGCAGAATTCAAACGCGGTCGTGTGAATCTCAGTGACGAATTTCGTGATGATCGCCCGTCCCACTTCTGTGAACTACAGTAACATCGATGCTGTGCGCCGTATGATCAAAACTGTGATGCATGTGACATATCATGAGATCCAGGTATAGGCATGAGTCAAATACAATCAATACTACACAAACACTTGGGTGTGAAAAAGCTGTTCTCTCGGTGGATCCCACACAATTTGACTGAGGCTCAAAAAACGGGTCGTGTCAATTGGTGCAATGCCGTGCTTACCATATTCAACGAAGGGGCGTCAAATTTGGTGTGGTATATGTAACAGGTGACGAAACATGGATTTATAGTTACGATCCCAAAACAAAGGAGCAATCGAGGGTATGGGTCTTTCGAGACGAGCCAAAACCAACCAAAGTGGCGCGCGTGGAAAGTGCCTCTAAGCGGATGATTGCTTCTATTTTTAATAAAACTGGACACGTGGCTACTGTTGCTTTGGAGAATCGTTGTACCGTGAATAGTGATTGGTACACAACCATTTGTTTGCCGGGAGTTATTGACACTCCGTAAAAATAACTGTAAACGTCATATCATCTTGCACCACAATAATGCCAGTTCTCACACGGCCAGACAGAGAAATGAATTTTTGAAGGTGAACTTTTATTTATTTCCAAAAAGTAAGAACCAGTTACGCGGTCAACGATTTTCATAGCCTGAAGAGGCTGTCGAAGAGTATGAAAAATATGTTTCAGAAATTGTCACAGAGAAGTGGCATACATGTTTTCAAAATTGGTTCAATCATATGAAAAAATGCATTAACGCTAACGGAGAATATTTTGAGAAACAATAAATTCATTTCTGTCCATTTATAGTATTTTTTTCTTATTTATTCCGGAAACTTATAGTGCGCCACACGTACACCCTCTCATAAATAAATACTATTTATTAATTATACATTTTTTTCTGTATTTACTCAAATCTTAGTTAACCGTGTCCATGGGACCTCTAAAGACCCCGGAATGTTGGTTTGTTTGGTAATATTTAATGATAGAAATGGATAACAAACGTTTCGACGCTATTATTACTTTTGAATTCAAAGAAGTTTTCGAAATTACATCTTTTTGGCTAAGTTTTATTGAAAACGATCAACGGAAAATGGGTGAAATGTAATAAACCGGATGGATTCATTCCTTAATTTGCTATTTTTCGCTAGATGTTGGAATACTTTCTTTAAATTTGAATGAGCCTATTAATGAACTATCCTCTTTCCAACAAAAAACAATCATTCAAATCGGTTCACAAATGTTGGAGTATAATCGCGTAATATAAACACAAAAAAATACACGATTGATATCCGGAAACAATGGTTTGATTTCCAATTTTGTTTTTTAAGTTTATTCTGTCACCCCGAGGTTGCTTAGATGAGATTGCTATCTGCCAATAAGGTCATCTGTTATAGCATGTCTTTTGTCTTGTGTTTAGTTTTATATTTGATTGTGTACGATAAAGAGTATCTGTATTGTATGGTAGTAAGGTCAGTTGATGAAATATTTTTGTATCCGATAGGCTGAGTAATGTTATTAACATATATATTTTTTACCTAAGACCGAATAATAAAATAAAAATTATTTTTTCAGATATAAATCGCGTGTATTTGTTTTTTCAAAGAAATCAACGTTTCGGGCCCTTTACATGTCACGGTTGATTGGACTATGGGCCCTATAAAGGGACCGAAGCGTTGGTTTGTTTGAAAAAAAAAAACAAATATACGCGATTTTGATTGTTTTATATAATATCAAGTGACGAGATGAATAAGTCGTGCGCCTGTCCTTAACAGTTGCGGTGCCACTCAGAGCTTCAGATCGCGAAGATGTAAGGGGCACTGCCACTGCGCCCGTCACCATGAGACATAAGTTGACAAGTCTCATGTGCCTGTAATTTCACCAGCACCCTTACCCTTCAAAATCGGAACACAGTAATGCTGATATTACTGCTTGGCGGCAGAAATAGGTAAGGTGGCAGTACTTCGCTGGACGCACTCTTTCACAAGGAGCTCTACTACTAAAAGATCCTGACTAATTGTTTCATTTCCTATGTGTAACAATCGCGGAAACTCAAAAACTCGATATTTATCTTTTCTTTTTTTGTTTCAATTCATATTCGAGCCGCTGCTTAGCACGGGTCTCCTCTAAGGAAAGGAAAGGATGTGTATATCTATGTGAGTGTATGCGTTATTATTGGGTTCACCAATAGTAAGTAAGTTTATTTCCATTCTTATTTAAGTAATTGAAAGACAAGAACACTGGAGTTTATAGTCATAAGCCTGTCTTGCTTGTTAGAGATACCTTAACCTACAAAGACAAAGTAAACTACAATGGGAAAAGCGTTAAATGTCCAATGTACATTAAAAGGTGGTAAAGATAATTACATGCTTCCGAATCAAGTAAGTATTACCTTAGATTTGTACGAAAAACGTAATTTTCTAGCTAACCTATGGTCTATTTATAGCGCGAAATTTGAACGCGATATTCTAATTTTAATGTACACTGGGCCTTACAAGGTGGATTCGATTCAAAATCACATGCCATATTCCAATATACTTAAAATCTTTATTGGTTAACTAAATAATTACGTTATAATTGTTAAACAAAGATCGAACACTCCGAAAAAATTAACTTACTTCGATCTGGTTGGACGTTATGCCAACAAAGCACTAAGCATTTTCATAGATTTCGCTATGGCAATAGAAGTCGTTAATAACCAAAAACGAAGATCTGCAATAAGCACATGTAAAAATTCGTGAGGTCCGTTGGTTCGTTCCGTTGCTTAGTTGGCGTCTGGCACTGTTTGCTGGAGACGTTGGTTCGAATCCCAAGTGAATTTGAATTCATGAATTGTGAATTCTAAGTGTCTTAATCTTTGTTTAATAATTATCTTAGAAATAAAGATTTTTTTCGTTTGAATGTTTATATTAGAGACCCGTTCTCAGCTGTATTTAGGTTTGTAGGCTTTATTTACACAAAGGACGGAAGACAATTGTCTAAAGTATAATTCATTGTACGTCTTTAGGACAGGGTCTCCAAGGAACAAGGTTCGATTTTCGATGTAACCACGAAGGTCAACCACTGTGGGTTACATTGGCAGACTATCAAAAAGGTGGGTGACCTTTGTATTTAAAAACGTAACATATATGTACATAATAAATGTATCATATACGTATGTAGGCAGATTCTTATATAAGGCGCAATAAGATTATAGAGAATTAATAAAATGTGAACAACTTTTGGTTTGTAGTCGGATTTTTGTTGGGAGATAATAAAGTGACGTTGTGTAGGTTGCTAGTTTGTGATGAAACAAAAATAGAATTCCTTCGATTCAACTACGTCTTGATTTTGATTCAAATAGGAGTCGATCCTATCGGGTAGTTTCGAAATCAGATGAGTTTCTGAGCGAGAAGATGAACCTGTTTTCCACTATATCTTTCTCATTTGTCAGTTATATCAACTATTGTTCTGATTAGAAATGTTAAAAGTTTCCAATCGGTCAGTTATGAATCGCAATTATGCGCCTCGACTCGGAAAAGATGCAGTTTCCGATTGGAAGAGGCAATCAAAATCAAGCTGCTGATCCCGAATCAGCGATATCGCCATACTATGAACTAGCAGACCTTATGATTCTTTCTATGCGCTTGTTGCAGTTCTTTGTTCAAGAACAAAAAAGGAAGTCGTTAAAAACCAAGGCTTTTAACGACTTTTTTTGTTGTAGCGCCATCTGTAAGAAATCTATGAAGGTTTTTCTTTCCTCAGCCAGGTACCTTCACAGCTACCAGCGGCTGACTAGAGATAGAACAAGAAGAGAAGAGAAGTTTGATGAATATCGTCGGGGATAGCATTGGTAAAAGACGCGTGCCCAAACCAAATTTTTACAGGAGAGGGATTTAAAGTTATTACTTTGTTATTTCAATGGTTGCAACCTGTATTTTTGCACAGTAAGCAATAATTAATGTTATCTACGGACTGATAACAATAGATTACCGTAAATCACGCTAATTTGGTTGCCACGACATTTACGGGGACTTGATTTGGACACTAAATTGCCGAAATGGAAAGTCTAAATAATTAAATGCTAGTTACAATGTTGATATTCAATTATTTTTGTGAAATTACTCCACTAGTTTGTTATAATTATTAATACAAAGATCGAACACAAAATAGTATTGCCTTGAAGATCGACTTCACTCACTCAGTAGGTCATCAAGGTAAATTATGTCTTTTAATTATTTGAACGTATTTTAAAAATTGTAATGAGGTGTGGTAGGCTATGGTGTAACGGGCTCGTACCACAACAGACGTCTGAGTGTAGTATGTAGAGACTATAACATAATTGGGGACCTTAACAGCGTCGGTGTTTTCTAGAAAGGACGTAAGCGACAGCATCGTTTTTAATAACAGTAGAGAAAGAGTTAAATATTTCTACCGCGAAGCAGTAATGTCAGCATTATTGTGTTTCGGTTTTGAAGATAAGGGTGCTGGTGTAATTACAGGCACATGGAACTTGTGTCTCTGGGTGACGGACGCAGTGACAGTGCGCCTCAGTTTTTGCGATTTAAAGCTCTGAGTGGCACTGCAACTGTTATGGACAGGCGTGTAGCTTACCATCAGGCGCACGACTTGTTCATCCCGTCACTTGACATTATATTTAAAAAAAGGTTTGACAAACCAAAAAATATGAACACTTACTTCTTTTACACACTTACATTATACACATAAACTACGTACACACATCAAAAAAAGTTTGCGATCAATAGCATAAGCTCCTATAATTCTTTAAATTTAACTTTATCAAGAAAAAATCTATGTTGTATGCTTTCTTTAAATAGGAATACCCTGTTTGAAATTAAAATATAAAACTATTTTTTATTATTTATTTTAAAAAATTGAGCCTTTAATCATAATGTAATAGTGATAGAAATTTCATAGAAAGAAAAAGATTGTTTAATTAAACTTAAACAACAATTTATTATTAAAAGGTGTGAATTCAATATAAAATAACTCCTCCCCTGGCTCGAATACATGCGAAGATCCTCCTGGGCATGCTGAGGATCAAGTTATCCAGCATTTCCTGGGGTAACCTATCCCATTCTTCAATAGCGGCTTCCCTGAGCTCTGGAACTGTCTGGGGACGTGGCTCACGGTTCCATACTGCTCGTTTAAGAGCATCCCACGCGTGCTCTATTGGGTTTAAGTCGGGCGAGCCGGCAGGCCAGTCTAATCGTGTGATATCGTATTCTTGAAGAGCAGCATTGACTCGTTGAGCTCGATGTGCGGGCGCATTATCATCGACCAGTACAAATTGGTGCCCATGGTTTACTCGGAATGGTCTGACGATATCATCAATAGCAACTGCTTTGTACATGTCTGCTGTCATGAAGCCCCGATACGGGATCAAAGGCGTTCTAGCTCCAATCATAATGCCACCCCAAAAGGACACCGATTTTCCGCCTTGCTGAACTGTTCCAGTGGCAGTTCTTTGTCTTTCACGGTCGCCTG
Source organism: Hyposmocoma kahamanoa (assembly GCF_003589595.1). Classification (NCBI taxonomy): domain Eukaryota; kingdom Metazoa; phylum Arthropoda; class Insecta; order Lepidoptera; family Cosmopterigidae; genus Hyposmocoma; species Hyposmocoma kahamanoa. The sequence continues at coordinate 254,341 of NW_020653731.1, forward strand.
GTCTTCTCCAGACACGGACACGTCGGTTATCTGGATGAGTGCTGATTCGGGATTCGTCAACGAAGAGACAGTTTTGCCAAATGTTTTCGTCCTCACCTTCTTCATTTTGCCGAAGTCTAGCCCACTGCAATCTTCGTTGTTGACGTTGCCGGGAATTGAGCGGAGCTCGCCAAGACCTCCGTGCTCGTAATCCAGCCTGGTGCAAGCAATTGCGAACGGTCTGCGTGCTAACTTCAAGCCCAGAGGCGGCCCTGACTTCTGCTTTTATTTTAGTGGCGTTGATTGTTGAATCACGGGCTGCCAGCAATCTAATATAGCGCTTTTGGGCAGCTGTCAAAACAGTTGGGCGACCGCTGCAGGGTCGGTCAGCTAAATTCCCCATTCCGTGATACCTCTGCAACGTAGCCACGACACAGGATTGGGATATAGCAAGTCTGCGTGCTATTACTCTCGTGGTGTATCCTTCTTCCCTCAAAGTTACTATTCTAGCTCGTAAAACCTCTGATAATCCTTTTGGCATTTTTTCAATCACAACTTTCCGCGAAAAATATCTTGAATCGCTTATAATTGACTAAATCAGATTTCTGAATGAGCGTAAGCTAGGACTGAAAGCCTTTTTATATGAAAAAACAATTGAACGGGGTCATTGTTTTATGTTCTAATTTATTTTTAAATAAAGAATCTAAAAAGAAGAAAAAATCATAATATAATCTACAGTAACAAAAAAGATTTCAGTTTTTCGAAGTGATCGCAAACTTTTTTTGATGTGTGTATTAGACACTTGAAGTTCCTATTGAATAAAAGACAGGTGAACTATCAACGCAGGCAGTTCCTAGTTCGTACTGAACTAAAAAAACCGATGAATTATTGCAAGATGAAGCGTACAAGACGAACTAGTTCGTGACGGTCAGTGTCGAGAATACATTTCTAATAGTTCGTAGTTCATGAACCGAATAATTTTACACTAACAATATTATAAACTTTATATACCTATAGTCCTCACATGTTATTGAATATAATTTCATTTATGAAAGTCTGGTGTCCATGCTTGGATTAATCTGTGTTATGGAGCACCAGGGTATCACCTTCCACTTCTAAATATACGTAAAAACACAAATACTCTGTTAGAATTCAAATTTTTCACATACTGAATTGATTCTATTGTGCGTGTCGAGCGACAGGAATACTTGGCTTTATTTCAGTATTTATTTTTTACAAAATTAATGTCATTTGAAAAATATAAATCATATACTACATATGTTCTATTTAGTTCAGTCGATGTAAAAAAAGTTCATGGTATATGAAAAGTACCTATAGAATAAAAAAAAATGGTTGCAGGCAAATTTGATTGTCCAATTCTAAAATACTGGGTTGGGCAAATAAAATCTGTTTTTATATATATAAAATAAATATTATGTTATGTTGTGTCGTTGTGTTCTGTATACTAACCTATTCTAAGTGAAAATTGTTACTAACAAATTGTACGGGTAATTTCTGCCTGAAATAAATAATTCCATTCTATTCTATTCTATAAAGCGGTTTTCTTGTTAAATTTCGAGATAAGTTTGTTTTTTTTTATCGTGAAAATTTTTATGAATCGTGTTTTCGCACCATATACACCGTGTAGTGTATACATTGACTTACAATTATATGGACGTCGGGTCCGAGCTAAAAAGTGTCCGAACTTATAGGGCGTTAAAATCGTATACAGAGCGTCAATCACGCTTTAGTCTTCGTTTGTTCGACTGACAGCGAAGCAAGCAAAATTAGACAGTACTGCGATGACATTACAATTTAAATTCAACGTTTTAGCTCTTTCATATTCCTTTACATGTCACTACGTTTAAATATGTTGACTTGGGACTTTTTTTTCGTGGTTTTTGTATTAGACCCGTCGTCCATTTATTTGTAAGTCAATGAGTGTATATCCCCAATTTTATTATATATATTTTCCAAAATGATTGATTCAACGCTCTAATTGTTATGCGAAATCAACCAAAGTCATTTGAGGTTGTATAGTCTCTTAACTGTTGACAAATTAATTTGAAATATATTAGAAGAATGTTTTGTATTTCCTTCTTTCAATCCTACAGCGCCCAGCAGTGGCTCTTTGCCACTGAGGTCATTGTCATTATAACTAAGTGCGATCACCAGCTAGACTATAGCCGACTCTTTTGTTGTAACTTATACACCTGTCATAAGAAATAATATACGTGAAGCTCTGCTAATTACTATTTGACCCAGAAAAGGCAAAACAACAGCAGTAAACTAGCTAAACGGCTAGTCAACTTTATGCATAGATTCTCAAAATTTTTTACTTACCGCCAACTTAGGTACGATAAAAAAAAATCAACTCCCACTATCTCAAAAAATAATTTAAAAACACGTATTTTTAATATTAACTTAACACAAATTATTAATTGTTTGATGTTTGACTTGAGTGCTTGTATTGAAACCTGATTGATTCCTGGGCGTAGCGAGGGTTTCAAGGCACGAGTCGCAAAACAACTTTGCTACCGATTGAAATACACAACTTTTCACCTCACTATAGCGAGGAAAATGGTAGATGAAAGAAAAACAGTTGAAATAGAAAACTTTAGTTTTTTCTAGGAAAAAGGTTTATCTTCGGATGCGTTCTGAATTTACACCTCATTAATTTTTATTCTTGCATGTCCTTTTACTTTGTGTGATTGAGTAATTATTGGAATTATTTTAGTTCTTCGACAAATTAAAATAATTAATAAACACAATAAGTTATCATTGTCAATTTAATGTCAACAATGATAAGAATGAAATATACCAACGGATTTATATTACATAAATAAGTAATGTACGACAAGTCGCTTATTTGAACGTGTCATTATTTTTTTCATCGAAAGAAACAGTTAGGTGCACCACAGTCCATCGTCAAGTTCTAATTTCAAAAACCTATTCCACGCTAGCGTGCAAAAAACAGATTTCTAATGAGAAAGAAAGCCTTTCCGAGCTAGTGAGGTGAAAGATATATTTGTAGTGTAGTTCAAATTCGGTAGCACTCCCTGGACAGCATCAACGCCCCCCAATTGCTTCCGAGACTGGGGTGCGGTAGGGACCACTTTGGGAAATTATGTCTTGAGGTCATGAGCGCAGTGGCAGTGCCGGTCTCTGCGATCAAAGTTCTGAGTGGCGTTGCAATTGTTAACGGCAGGCGTGTCGCTTACCACCAGGCGTTCGGCTTGTTCATTCCGTCACCGCAATATTAGTTATATTTTAGTTTTCACAATATACAGGTTGGCCTTTATGTAGTGGTAGCATGATTTTTTTAGGTAGACAGAGGTCGTTGTAATGACCCATTTAACAAAAACATTAGTTCTGGGAAAATCAACGGTTTAGACGTTATGATTCTTTTTAACTTTCTCCGTGGCCGAACGGTTACCATGCCGGACTGCCACGCACAGGTCCCAGGTTCGATTCCCGGGCTGGGAGAAACATTTGTGTGGCCTACATTTATTTCTCTCGTGAGTTTGGGTGTAATTTGTGGTTGGTTGTCTATGTATGTCTGCCGTCCGCTAAACCGCCAAAACGCGGCTAAATAATTTTTTGAGATATAAAAAACCATATCTCTTTCAGAAATCTCTTTGTAGCGCAACGCATAATGACGCACTACTCACTCTACTTATACGAAATTATAATGTATGTTAGAAATAATTTGTCTTCATTTGGTACTGTGAATGTTTCTGGCATCCCACTTCGCCGTACCGGTCATTTGAGAACAGTCCCTCGACGCATGGCACTTGCAGAGAAAAACCCGCGTGTCATCGGACCTACTTACTATGAGCGTTTACCCGCTACTCTCAGACTTGAACCGTCTGACGAAATATTTGGGCGCCGGCTGAAAGACCTTTTCTTGAAAAATCCTACATACTCCGTAAAATAATTTATGGACTTTAAATTGTAACGAATTCAGTATTTTCTATTTTTATTGTAATTTTTACCGCATTAACATACTCTTGTATAATTGTTATCAACTTATGACGATCCTTGATGGAGAATGATATTTGATATATAATTTAATGACAACAATATTATACAATGAATTGTTAATTTGTAATTATTGTGTGCTTTTCTTATAATTTTCCTTTTTGTCTGACGATCTCAATATAATTTCTTATACTTTGACATGTAGTGCAATTTATACTGTAATAATTTATATTGAGAAATAAATGAATCTGAATCTGAATCATAACACAGTTTTATAATATTGAAATTCTTTAATGATATTTCCGCTATGCATCGTTTTGTATTTTTTTAAACATTTTCCATTTCTTCTTGTATCGTTGGCATATACGAGTAGTACTCCTGTCATCTTTATGGAAGGATTTGCCAATTAGCGTAAGGTACTCTCTGATTTTTAAAAAAAATATTGAATATCAATATGTTTGACTACCAGGATCTTCGGTTATTTTTATTTTTCTCTTTCTAATTAACCTATTATCTTAAGTATTTTTTTTCTTTGCCAGTTCAGATTGTTTTAATACAATTCATCAGAAATAATTTGCTATGTTTGTTCTCATTTTTCTATTAAGTACATTTCTAGGTCTTTTTTCAAATAAATACTTTTTTAACCTCGATTTTTTTGTACTGTCTTACACAAAATCAAACTCCTGAGCTACACGATGAAAATTTGACTGTTGCACAGGGCGGGAACGTTAAATTTAGCACTTTTTCTCTAGGCGGCGCGGGTTTCTTAGTATACCAAAATCAAGTGTTGTGTAGCTACCGGAGGTACACTACGCTTGCTGAACGTGTTAGATCGAACACTTACAAAAAATTCGTTTCCGAATTCGAACCAACGTCTTTTAGTAAACCGTGACAGACTCTATGGAACGATCTAGCGGATCTTACGAATTTTTCTGTCCTTGTTGCAGATCTTTATTTTTTAACGACTTTTTTTGTCGTATCGCCATCTGTGAGGAATGTATTTCTTCACTCAGCCAAGTTTTTACAGTTACCAGCAATTGCAAGAAATGTCGCTTTATTAATTGTAATTTTTTTAAGTTTTTTTATATATAATAGACACACGCTTGGCCACAATCTCACCTGATGTTAAGCGACGATGTGACCGACGAGGGGACGCGTTTGCCTAAACAATGCCTATTCACTCTAGCCTTGAATAGCCCCAAATTGTACTTTTCGGTAAATACAGACAGAGTATAACCATTCCTTTGCCGTACGCATCAGAAAGAAGGAAGCAAAGCGCTTAGTGCGAATAGGTGGAATATCAACGACATAAGGATGGAGTGTTCCGGACCTTTTTGTCGACCGAAGGAGGAACGGTGAGGGTGGAACTAAGTTGAAAAGTTCCTGCGCACCGACTGACGAGAACCGACAAGCTGTGTGCTTTTCGCTTCACCGAGTCCAAGGCAGCTAACTGGTAATGGGCAGGGCCTTTCCAAAGGTGGCAGCAGCACTCCATACACGATCGAACTTGTGCTTGTTAAGTTATTGAACATCACGATATTCCACCATCATGATATTCAATTATTTTTGTGAAATTACTCCACTTACAGTTATAATTAAGAACACTTGGAAAGTGTAAAATTTGCTCTTGGATTGTTGTAGGTACACGTGCGGGGAGGTTCCTATCGTGCACTCTGCTTTAGATAGACAAATTTCTCGTTTATTTACTGAATCACAGTACATTACAAACAAGCTTATGACATAGGTATATAATGGTAATCATAAAGAAAACGGCTAGTCTAGGTTTGCGGGTATGGTCTGGAGTGTTATATTGTATCAGGTGTAGAGTTGAATGTACTGTGTCAGCAAAAAGGGCCAGACTCAGCATTATGCCGCAGTTCATTCGAACTACGACGCTGATGATTCGTCCAGTTCCTACAGTGAGCTGGTAAAAAAGAAGTAACTCAGAATAGAGAATCAACACGGAGTGAGTTATGAAATTTTAATATTAATTGTATAGGTGAATGAGTTATTATAATATAAGCTATAAAACGTGGACAAGGCAACTGGAAAGAAAATAAAAAAAAGTAAAAGATGTAAATGTGTGAGCAAGTTGTGTGGTTGTATAATAATTGTATATTAATCTGTGTTTTAGTTAGAGATGTGTGTTTGTGTGTGAATTTTTTTACATACCTAACTAAATTTAGTCACCAAAACCACTCTAGTTTGAAACCCATTAAACTAAATCAATTGAAATTGAGTACGTAGGTAGTGTAACTATGTATATAAATTAATTAATTTCGCCACAAACATAAATAACAGTTCTTTCGTAAATCTCTCATCCTAACTCTCTGTTCTTAGTTCCAGCCTAGTTATTTGATGAACAAACGATGAATAAGTTAATTAAGCTAACCGACTGCACGATAAGTAATTGAATTACAGTTATGCATCGGGTTATCTAATCGTTATTACATTTTTAACTGGTTTTGTAGGTAGTTATATTTTTAGTGGTATTATATGTTACATTTGCAACCGTCGTATGTCTGGGCGTAACGAACGCTTTATTTTTATTAGTTTCGGTCTAGCGAAAGCGTGTACGTGTAATCTTATTCGTTTTTATTTTTTTTATTGCTATTTTGAAATAGGCTTTATGCGACAGCATTGAGGATATGAAATAAATGTTTATTATTTTAACTATTTTAGATTGTCGCCTCTCTCAAAGCCGGAAAAGACGATTTAAGTTTGAATTTTTAAATGGGAGAGGCGGTATTTCCCGGCAATGGCACAGTCGGCCGGGGTCAGGGACTCAGGTTCAAGAACTGGCGAACAATACGTGCCGTATTGAGCAGGTCCGCCTTCTGCATTTGTGTTAGAAGCGACACGCCACAGAAATCCAACCGCCTTAAGCTGTCAGAAAGGCTGACTAGAATTAACCCATTTGCGGACAAAACAATTGGAATTATTTCAGTGGAGGCCATATCCCACATGTGGGTGATCTCGTGCGCCAGGTCGAGATACTTCCGCCGTTTCTTGGTTTCGGCTTTCACGAGAGCCTCGTCATGCGCGATGGTAATGTCCACAAGAAATACTCTCGGCTGCAATCGATCGAGTATCACAATATCAGGCTTATTCGCAAGAATAAATAATGGATCGATCCCAATAGATTTTGGTGCGGTCATCTTCGAGTATTGCCTCCGGTGAATACTTGTAATATGGCAACCTCTGTTGTACGAGTCATTATTCCGGAAAGAGTTCTTGGTGCAATATTTTGGCTGTCTGGTTGTGTCTGTGCAAGTACTTGGTGTATTTATTATTATTATTCCACCTCTAAGGGTGGCAAACTAGGGAATGAACGACTTTTGAGGTCGGTTTTTTTTAGTACTTTGTACTGAGTTTATTTTATATATTTGTTCTATATAAATTTGGCGCGCTTCGAGTGTGGTTTAATTTATTTGGACAATACTTTAGTTATTGGATGACTGCCTCGGTGGCCGATAGGTTATCATACTGGATTGCAACGTAGATGTACCAGGTCAGATTCCCGGGCTGGGAGAAATATTTGTATGGTCTAAATTTATTTCTCTCGTGAGTTTCGTTGTAATTTGTGGTTGTCAATGTGTGTCCATGGCACCCGCGATACAGGGTTTCTCTAGCGCGGGTCTATAAAATATACGGCGTTATACCCATGGTTATATTATCCTTAATATCAAATATCTGGCCATGATACGTAAGGTCTCTTAAGTCTCCTAATTCATTTATTAATTATTTCATGTGAATTAGAAAGGTGTTGCATAAAATATTCCAGCACTTGGATCGTGTAAGGGCGCGTGTGCACGCTAAGAAATTCGACGTGTCTGCTACAGAAAAGATGAGAATGGTCTTGTACACGACAATAACTTTGTCTGTCTAGCCACGAACATATCATGTCTGTTGCAAACGAGAAAATGATGAGTGTGTACACGATACGAATGCTTTCGGACAGACGTGTGTAGGGTAAAATGTGTCAGTGGATTACGGGTCTTCCAAGTAGCTGTCGTTTTGCTACCGACTGTGGGAAGAAATATGTTTTGTATATTATGTTGATTACTAAGCTACACCTGTCCACGCCCATAAACGTTCGTTTATTGACAATGCACTCACCCCGCGTCATACAATAGCGGCATAGCGCATCGTGTCAGGGGTAGACAAGATTTTTTTCTTGTCCGGTGCCGAGGCAGTGTACACAGTTCGTGTGTAGAAACGACAAGAATTCTTCCATAGGCCCGGCGTGGACACGCGCCCTATAAAGCGCCGCGCAAACCTGTGTCTTGAGTTGGATACAAGCAACCGTCAACAAAAAGCGAATATTCTTTTTTCTAAGGACACTACAAAGACTATTACTTAAAAAAAAATATTAGACAATACCATATGCATTGCTCCGATCCCAGATTAAGTAACCAAAGCACTTGTGTTATAGAAATCGTAAACAATGGTTTCCAACGTCCTGAGATAATATAGAAAGATAGTTGTAGTAGTACCTACTACATTGACCCGGTCGGGGATCAGCCCGGGACTTCAGGGATGGCAACATCATGAAAACCGGTGTGTAAGCCACAGAGGTTGTGAAATTAGTAGGTTGTTATTGTTTTATACAAATTTTGCGCCCTTCGAGTGTGGGTTAATTACGCCGTTACACTATCTTTACTATCAAATATCTGGATCAATAAGGTCTCTTAAGTCTCCTATGTCTCATAATGATCAACTTAAGAGTTATACTCTTGTCGGTGGAGCCTCTTTTAGTCATCTCTCCTCAAGCCAGCTCCTTGACCTCCTTATACGACACAACACCGGCCTTTTACTTTATTTGGTCTATGTAACTGCGCCTAGGTCGACCGCTTCCCCTCGATCTTCCCTCCAAAATGTCGCACCAAATGTCCAATCCTTTTCCCGCGTCTGTACTCTATAATAACAAATTTAACTGAAAATATCTTCTGGCAGATTTTGAAAGTCTTAAAGTCGGAAAAGTTTTAATTTCCTATTTTTATTGTTGTTAAACTATTCTGAAAGATTTTTCATGAGCTTGATTTTAAGCGACACGCCTGTCCATAGCAGTTGCAGTGCTACTCAGAACTTTAAATCGCAAAAATCTGAGGGACACTGCCACTGCGCCTGTCACTCTGAGACAAGTTATTTCTACTTATTTCTGCCGCCAATCAGTAATGTCAGCATTACTGTTTTCTGGTTTTAAATTACAGGCTCATGGAACTTGTCAACTCATGTCTCATGGTGACGGGCACAGTGGCAGTGTCTCTCAGATCTTTGCGCTTTAAAGCTCTGAATGCACTGCAAATACTAAGAACGTGTCGCTTACCACTAGGTGCACGACTTGTTTGTCCCGGCACTTGTTTATTAAAAATAAAAAGTTTTATACCACAACGCCCTCTTACACAGATATAAAGCACCCACACGTACTGCTTAAAGCTAACATTTTCATAGTGTTCTTCCTATTTTTAAACTTTTTATTGCAATACCCAACACAGAACTAGTAAAAAATTACTAGAAGCAACTAGAGTTTCCATAGTTGTTTTATTCTGGTATCCCGTATCTATGAGCGTCTGAGACCATTTTAGTATAACCTTGTTAAAGTGATAGATATATAAGTAAAACTGCCATAAAACTGTAATAGGCACAATTTAATTAAACGAATTTCCTGTAGCGACAGGATTTCCTCGTTATCTCTAGAAGTTTAATGTTTACGATTCTACCTTGTTTACAAGTACATGTTTGTAAACAAGAATTCTTAGTTTACTATAAACTTACGTATTCAAGGTCAGTAATGATTTATTATGCAAAAATACTTACAAATGATTTTATTTACGTTTTCAGAAATACACCGGTACCTCACATGAAAGTTGTTGTAAGTCAAAATACCATATTTAGCTTTCTAACTTAAATATACCCTTTTTTATGTATATTATAGGTTCCGGGTTTGAAAGTAAATTACTTTTAAATATGAAACCTATAACTTGCATTTAAAAAAAATATATATTTAAATTAAAAGCAAATAAACTTAATAATGTCAAATCTCAATTTTGGTCTTCATTTCATCATACGTGGAATTCAGCTTTGACGACATCTTGTTAATTTATTTGATTTATTATCTTACGTAGTTTGTGCAAAAGAACTATAGCACGGAGAACACCATTTTGCTATATGGATCTCATTACAGGGTACTAAAAAAACCGACCGCAAAAGTCATTCATCTCGTAGTTTGCCACGCTTGGAGGTGGAATATTTTCTTCCAATTTAAACGGGACCAGTACTGAGGTACCCTCTTCCAATAAAAAAGAAACATCAAAATCGGTTTACAAATACCGGAGTAACATGAAGTTGAATTGAGAATTTCCTCCTTTTTTGAAGTCGGTTATGAATTAAAATTAAAGATAAAATAATATAGGAAATGAAACTATTTTTCCGGATTTAAATCGCATATATTTGTTTTTTCAAACAAACAGACGTTTCGGGCCCTTTACAGGTCCCATGGTCACGGTTGACAGTCAAATGTTTTTTTCATTGTTTTTTTTTTCACCTCAGAAAAAATAAACGGTTTCTTAACAACACTACTCAGTAGTGATCCTATTTTAATTTAAAGAAAATATTCCACCTCAAGGGTGCAAACTAGGGGATGAATGACTTTTGAGGTGGGTTTTTTATAATTTTCGTTGTTGATATGTGGAGGATATCTCGTTTATCCTAGCTCTCCGGGCTAGTGCCAGAGAAGCCAGTCGCAGTGTCCTGCGACAATGGCCGGACATAGCTTCCAACTTAAAGGGCAACTCAGGGGCACATGCCCCGCGCGTCTCCTCACTTCAGGCCCTCAACTAGACCGTTACTAAGACGCGCTAGCTGCTCACGAGACAGATGCCCCGGCCATATGCAACCGGGGCAGACAAACATGTCCGTCTCTGCAGCTAACAAAGCACAAAACCCAGCGAGTCCATACCCAAGTCCGGGTCCGCCAGAGACGCCCGCAAAGGCGTATCACTGGCGGAGGGCGTGGCACGGACGCCCGCTGTACCCTGGTCTTGCCGTCGAGCCCGTAGTCTCTCCGGAAAACCCTATCTCTCGGGTCGGTAGACAGGTACCAATTCTGGGCAATCGGAATCTCCTTGCAAGATGGCACCAGTAAAAGTTAGTAGACCATAATTGCGTCTTACTTCTAAAGAATTAAACTCCAAGACACCAAGGTGGAATTTCGTAGGGTATAAAAAACATATACTCTAGAACTAAGAAAAAGCTAAAGCTCTAAAACTAGTCAATTTAGTGAATTATAAGTTAATTTAGGTGTCGAACTTGTTAACCCATCGAGTTAGATAGATGGTGAAATCATTAAGATTTTGCTTAGCGATAAAGAAGTGTCGCTTTTTTTGTAATTGAATAAATAAAAAAGAAGGAGATTTTCATGTTGACTTTATTTTTTTTGTGTTTATATTTTACGTGATTAAGTACTCCGACATCTGTAAACCGATTTTGCTGATTCTTTTTTGTTGGAATGAGGATACCTCTTTAGTAATTTAAATTTGAAAAAAAAATATTCTACCTCTAAGAGTGGCAAAGTAGGGGATGAATGATTTTTGAGGTCGGATTTTTGTACTACTCTGTACTGAGATTATTTGAGATCCATTATAGCGATACGTACTATAGTTTTTTTTGCACAAACTACGTAAAATAACAAATCAACTAAATGAACAAGATGTCGTCTAAGCTGAATTCCACGTATGATAAAATGAAGACCAAAACAATAAGTTATTCTCATTTGACGTTACATAAAGTAAACTAAGTAAGTAATGGTCATAAAGTTAACCACGTGGTTCTATTGTTCGTATTTTTGTAAAAAAACGGCAGTTAACCTTGCCTTTTGAACTTTTGCAAGGTTTAACTGTGAATTAGGATTTTAGGAAACTCTTTTGTGAGGCAATTTATTTGCAAGAAGATTGCGTTTACAGAGATTAGCATACCTAGACTTATTACGTTTTTAAAGCTACCAGTACAATAGACAGCCTTGCCGCAGCCAGTTGCACCGCGGACAACAATCGAGAAAAATTCTAAATTTTTTATTTTGATTGCGTGGTCTCTGACGGCGCGTTCCCACTATATCGCGATGACATATAGTCGCGCAGTTTAGAGTGGTTACACACGGATACAAACGCGCGATTGCATCTCTGAAATCGCCTATAAACCCGATTCAAGCGCGCGACTGCATCGCTACTGCATCGTGTTTGCGTCGATGCTAAAAATCGCCCTGTGTAACCGCTCTTAAAGTCGTGGCTATATTTAAATGAAGTGTCCACATAATACAACACTACTGACGGTCGTTCACGACTTTTTTGACGTTGCGACGACAGACTGTTGTCCGATGATAAATAAAACGTCACGATAAAAATGTAACGACAAATAATCACAGCTAGTATTGCCGTCACGTTTTATTTATCGTTATCTGCACGTGCACCGATTGTCGTCACGATTTAGTGGAACAGCTGTACACAACAGTCGTTCAACGATAAAATAAACGCAGTTTAGTAGTAGTAGTAGAGCTCCTTGTGAAAGAGTTCGTCCAGGGAAGTGTTGATGAAGTGCTGTGTTCCGGTTTTGAAGTGTAAGGGTACTGGTGAAATTACAGGCACATGGGACTTGTCAACTTATACCTCAGAGTGACGGGCGCAGTGACAATGCCTCTCGGATCTTTGCGCTCTGAGTGGTACTGCAGCTGTTATGGACAGGTGTGTAGCTTACCACCAGGCGCACGACTTGTTCATCAATATGTTAGAAATTATTCAAAAGTATTTAAAAAAGTATGTGTAGCTAAGGTTAAGTTTCACAGCGACAAATTTAGGCAATCGATAAATAAATCTAAAACTACTGGGAGCATAATAAATAAAGAGTCAGACAGGGTTAAACAACACGATAGAGATATCGTTTTAGATTTAGACGGTAAAGTTATACAATCTAAAGACAAGGTAGCCTAAGCTTTTGAATCGTTCTTTTCGGAAATTGCTGTGAACACTACAGAACCATTAAATTCCTCCCCTTCTCTTCGCTATTGATCATTGCGTTGACCATATTACTCTTATTAGGAAGCTGGAACTTTACGGTGTAAATGGCAAGGCGTCGGAACTTGTCTCGTCATATCTCAACGGTAGAATTCAGAAAGTAGACATAAATGGAGTGACTTCTTTGGGTTCTCCGGTAAAAATGGGTGTTCCGCAGGGCTCAATACTTGGACCTTTCTTATTTCTTTTTTCTTTTTCGTTGTGTGCTGATGACACATCCTAGATTTTCTTGAAACAGACAGACATGACATTAACAATGACCATATTAATGATACCCTCTCTAAGGTAGTTTATTGGTTTAATGCTTACAATCTATTGCTTAATGCCAAGAAGACAAAATGTGTTAAATTTGAATTACCTAACCTAAAATCGACTAGTCCAAGCATAGAAATAAACGGAGAAAAGTTAGACCTTGTTAATAAAGCAGTCTTCTTGGGAGTGACCTTAGATAGTAAACTTCAATAGTTTCCACATATATCTTCCCTGGCCAGCAGATTAAGCTCCGCTGCATACGCAGTCCGCAGAATACGTGAGCTTACCGATATTAGTACTGCTAAACTAGTTTACTTTAGTTACTTCTAGTTCTAATAGTATAATTTCCTACGGGATTCTCATGTGGGGTAAAGCGGCAGATATTCAAACTATATTTGTATTGCAAAAACGAGCAATTCGTTCTTACAATAAGATTCCGGAGCATATGTTAAGTTTATTCCTAAGTTTAAAAACTACATTAAAAATATTTTGATCGAAAAATCATATTACAAACTTGAAGACTACGTGTTAGATAAAGATGTATGGAAAGACGACACGGCTCCAGAATCCACACATATTTGATTCAAAGTGTATTCCATAGCATTTAAGTTTATTTGAATCAATCCCTAGAGTTTCTTGCTCGTTCTTCTCAGGGAAGTCAGCGTAGTGAACGAGCAGTAGCTTAATGTAATGTAATGTAAATGTGACGTTTTCAAGTGTAAATCTATTTTACCTATGGAATAAATGATCTTTGACTTTGACCGTAACTTGATACCATTATAACCGCTCACGCGATTCATGCGTCTCTGGAAGCATACTACACCTAGAGGTGCCGGTGATGATTTTATACCGATTTATCGGATATCGAAGTTATAACAGGTAAAAGAACTAATACTAATAGCTATTTCGGTAGCTTCTCTAGCAAACCATAAAGTTTTTAATGCCTGGGTCTGTCATTTAAAAAAAATAAACAACTTCAAAAATACGTCACGACAATCGTGTGTGTTATTGTTTGGGCTGGTGATGTCGGTGTTTATTTATTGAAAACATACCGTAAGTTGCGTTTGTTAAGTTTACCCTGAATATAAATGTTTATAAACTATACTTTAAGGAGTAATTTCATGGTAAACATTAGAACCACTCAAACGGAATATTATCATATTTACCCAAGTACACCAAAAATTTCATTAGTGCTTTTTAAGTGCAGGATTTGCGGTGTATTACTGCATTTTATTTGAGATGTTTTTGTTGTAGTACGGAGGGTATTTATTTAGCAATGCAGAATAATAATTTTTATTTTTAAAAACTTGTATTTAAACTGAATCCTTTTCTAATTTGCGAAACCAAATAGCCGCCATTTTACGGTAGGATGAGCGCATCGCGTGAGCGGTTAAAAAATTGTTCACGACACCGTCGCGACAGATAGTTGTGATATGGGAATAGGCTAGATGCGACAGTCGTCCAACGATAAATAAGACGTTACGACGTAATGGGAACTCGCCCTAACAACCAGATGGAAAACAGATACTAAAACCATATCAATACTGACACCAACAAAGGGAGTACCGATGATCTTCAAACTTAAAAGTTATACTCTTGTCGGTGGAGCATCTTCCAGTGATCTCTCTTATAAGCCAGCTCCTTGACCTCCTTCTACGACACGACACCGGCCTTTTCCTTTGCCGACAGTGAATAAAAATAATAACAGTTGAAATTTTATTGATTTTTGCTTTCGTTTCGATACATTTGAATAACATTTTATTTAGTTGTCAATTTCTTAGTCAACTAGGAATAAGTTTTAATTTTTTATTGAATTGATATTCAATTATTTTTTGTGAAATTACTCCACTAGTTTGTTATAATTATTAATACAAAGATCGAACACAAAAAAAATCCATCGATCAGGCCGGATTCGAACTGTCTTCTAGCATACCGTGGCAGACGCTATACCAACTAAGCCACAGAACGAACCACTAATTTTTCTATGTGCTTGTTGTCGTGTCTTTGTATTTGGTTTTTCAACAACTTTTAGCCGTAGCGCCATCTATGAGAAATCTATGAAATAGGGATAACTTTTAAAACCAATATCGATAATACAGCGTCACCCTATGGACTTGAAAAAAATTGGCTCTGGCAACACTGACTGTCTTTAACTCGCATAGGTTCAGCCAGAGGGGCGCACTATGGCTTAAAAGGTCGCAGGTTTGCTGTACGGATCAAGTAAAAATAACGCTCTTCAAAGCGTATTGTCAGAAAAAGTAGCATCGCTGGTTGGAAGGCTCCGGGGGAGTAACAACAGCATCCTGAAGGTTGTGGCAGAGTACCACAGAGCGCCTGTACTGCGGCATCTCGTACGGACAATGACACCGCACGAGATGCCTTATAAGATGACACGCATTTTAGATTTGAATTAATTAAGTAATATGTTATATAATATTTCTACCAACAAATACCTTATATATTTTTTTCTCTATTTTACTAAAACCAGTGGATACTGTTATCTGAAAATAAATATTTTAAATTGAATTAAAACTTGTCTTTAGAAGAAACCCGTGCTCAGCAGTAGGATACGTCCCAATTACCCATTGTACGTAATGGCATTGTAGATGCTTATGATGATGAGCTTTGTAATTACTCAAAAGTTACCCATGTAATTTATTAAAAAAAGAGGCGTTGTTGTCTGTCTACCAAAGAGTGTAATAGTAATGGCTACGAAGGTATATAACAAATTTCCACTTGAAATTAGGAATTGCAACGATTGTGCAGAATTTAAGAAATTATTATTTAATGACCTAAATGATAGGACGTTCTATAATATTGAAGATTTCTTATAAAATTTACATTTCATATTATTACATTTGTTATTGATTATTTTACTATTGTTATTATGTTTCATTAGTAATAGGTTGCATTAATTGGACTGCATGATTATAATACTATTACAAATTATTGCATGAGAATTACTAAAACTAAGAAAACTTTGTATGCCATAAGGCGGATCACAGTGATTCAAAATTCATTCTTGTAACAATTTTATAACCTGTGTATCACAAAGAAATAAATGATTTGATTTGACCAAATTCTTTTTCTGTTTATATTCCTATAATTAGCCTTTGTTCACAGTAGAGCTCCTTGTGAAAAAACTTACCCATTTCTGCTGCCAAGCAGTAATATGATCCTTACTGCGTTCCCGTTTTAAAGGGTAATAAGGGTGCTTGTAAAATTACAGGCACATTGGACTTGTCAGCTTCTGTCTGAGCGCCACTGCAATCAGTATGAACAGGCGGGTCGCTTACCACCAGACGCACGACTTCTTCGATTCGTAATTATAAAAAAAAGGTCCTGAAATTGTCGTGGAGTTACATCTATTTGCCAAGTTTTATTGAAATCGGTTACCGGAAAGATTCATCCCCTACTTTTCCACCCTTAGAGGTGGAATATTTTAACTGCCTCCGTGGCCGATGGTTATGTTTGCATATCTTACATTTATTTTCTCTTGGGTGTAATTTGTGGTTGTCTATACAGGGTTTCCCTGGTACGGGGTTATGAGTGTGTGTGTGTTAAAAAAAACTAAAGATTACTATAGCACACTAGGCTACACCAGCTAGTACGACGATAACTTCCGTAAATAAGATCTATATAGACTCCACTAATGAGTACAATGCTTGTTAGTTAACAATGTATCATCACACGATTTTTGAAAGTTATCAACCTCACTTCCTGTATCCGTATCCTCGCGTCAACCCTGACCTTCCGGCCGTGACTCCGTCGAAGTTTGCCATCAATAAAATGCCGATGCATAATATTTTGTTTTGAATGAATATTGCATATTTATAGATTATACGATTGTTCAAATTAGTATATTTATGGAACAGATATGAACCTGAAACTTTAATACGAAAAATTTGCCAATAAATTTATTTATAATATTATATAACGTTATTTATTGCTTCCATTAACATACAATAATACCAATAAAACTTTCACTAAAATTATATAGCATGTATTTTTAGCAGCCGTAGAGCTTCTTGTGCAAGAGTTCGTCCAGGGAAGTACTGCCACCTTAATGCCGACAAGCAGTAATGTTAGCATACCTGCGGTCCGGTTTTGAAGGGTAAGGGTCTTGGTGAAACTTGTTTCAGGTTGACGGGTGCAGTGCACGCCTTATTCGCTCCATCACATGGTATCATAATTTTAAAAAACCATCCTTCATAGTTCTTGGAATTACTACATCTATTTGCCAAGTTATATTGAAATTGGTTA
Organism: Hyposmocoma kahamanoa; assembly: GCF_003589595.1. Classification (NCBI taxonomy): domain Eukaryota; kingdom Metazoa; phylum Arthropoda; class Insecta; order Lepidoptera; family Cosmopterigidae; genus Hyposmocoma; species Hyposmocoma kahamanoa. Next base: position 271,884 of record NW_020653731.1, read on the forward strand.
CCGGAAAGTGCGCGAAACCGGATTCATCCCCTACAATGCCACCCTTAGAGGTAGAAATATTTTAACTGCCACCGTGGCCGAACGGTTACCATGCTGGTATCCCACGCAGAGGTCTCGGATTCCTGGACCGGGAGAAATATTTGTATGGCCTACATTTATTTCTCTCGTGAGTTTGGGTGTCATTTGTAGTTGTCTATGTGTGTGTCCATAGCACTCGCGATTCAGGGTTTCCCTAGTGCGGTGCTAAGACCATGTAAAGAATGGTCACGTGAAACCTGCGCGGATATCCCACAGTACTCAGATTTCTATGTTTGTAATCGTTGTATTTTTTTGTAAGTTATTTATTAACAGTAACTGAAAAATCTGGTAATAAGAGAAACACTGTTCAAAATTATCTAACGCACAGAGTTCAAGTAGTAAAACTGGGTAACGTGTTGAGTTACGAACAACCTGTCACTTATGGTATCCCTCAGGGTAGTGTGCTGGGTCCGACGCTCTTCCTGTCTTTTATCAACGAGCTCTATGATATGGTCCTTACTAACGGCAAAATTATAGCGATTGCAGATTTGGGATGAGGCTTTTGTAGTATGCTCAACTAGGTCTTTACAAGGTTATGGGCTGGCTTAATTATAACTCTCCCAGCCTTAATACTAACAAGGCTAAATATATAGCTTTTAGCATACGCAACATAAATCGTCCACCCCCTAATGTCAGTATAACTGCTCATTCCTGTCTCGATGCTTATTCTCAGAGTTGCTCTTGTTCCATATTGGAAGAAGTACCAGAGATTAAATATCTTGGTGTAATCATCGATAAACATCTAAGCTTTAACTCGCACATAACCAAACTCGCTGCAAGAGTGAGAAAACTAATTTCCTATTTTTATATTTACAAGCACTGTTCGTGGAGACAATAAATGATTTATTATTATTGTCTAAATTGGATGAGTTGGTATACTATTTAAAATTTACAATAATAAATCAAATGAATTAAAAAAATATATCATCCTTCTTAAAAGTTCCGAAAATTGCCATGAAAACAAAAGTTACATATTACACGAGAGGGTCAAAAGTAACCATTTGGCAACACTGATGGCAAGCATTATCGCACCTAATCATTCATGATGTAAATATACATAACTGAGATACTTTACTTGTAATAACACCACGTTAGTTTGCCGTGAGTAATAATTATTACATTATGTATTGAGGCATGTAATAAATGCGTTTAAGGAAAAGATGACCGGCAAGGTTGCAATGCGAGGGAACATTGTTGAGTTGACGGTCGAAGGAAAATACATTATGTTGCGAAATCGGAAGTGTGTTGCCTTAGGCCATCGCATACTTGCGAACGCACGATTAGACTGTAGGCTTGATATAACTTATATATGTTTTTATGATACCAAATGACGGGACGAACAAGTTGTACGCCTGGTGTTCAGTGACACGTCTGCCCATAACAGTTGTAGTGCCACTCAGAGCTTTAAATCGCAGAGATTTGACGGGCACTCTGAGACATAAGTTGACAATTCCCATGTGTCTGTAATTTTACCTTTCAAAATCAGAACACAGTAATGTTATTGGCGGCAGAAGTAGGTAAGAATCTAAACGATAAATAAATAAATAAATAAATAACGCACACACTCAACATAGCCCCGCACTAGGGAAACCCTGTGTCGCGGGTGCCATGGACACACACATAGACAACCACAAATTATACCCAAACTCACGAGAGAAATAAATGTAAGCCATACAAACATTTCTCCCGCCCCGGGAATCGAACCTGGAACCTCTGCGTGGCAGTCCGGCATGGTAACCGTTCGGCCACGCAGGCAGTTATTATCACTAATTTCAGGCTTCTTACCACGGTATGACTTCTTTTTATTTTCCCGATATTTCGGAACGGTTGCACGCTCCACGGTCACGGGTTGACTGGATGGCGGCAGATGACAGCTTTAAGAGCAGACATATCTCTCTACCCTCTTGCGCTGTCGAAAAAACGTAAAATTTATATAGGTAAGAATCTCTCCACTGTTTCTAAAATATACCTTATTCAAGTAGCGATAGACCTCCTTGTGAAAGAGTGGTAAAGTAAGCATTACGGTTCAGGTTTTGAAGGGTAAGTATGCTGGTGAAGTTACAGGCATATTGGATTTGTCAACTTATGTTTCAGGGTGACGAACGCAGAGACATTGTCCTTCAGATCTAAGCGACACTGTAACTGTCATCGATAGGCGTGTCGCTAACTACAAGCTGCACTCGTTTGTCCCGTGACTTGATATCTTAAAAAAAATTTGGAACAAAAAAGAATCATTGAAATCGGTTTCTAAAGCCGGAATAATCGCGTAACATATATACAAAACAAAAAACACACGAATTGAGAGCCTCCTTTTTTGAAGCCGGTTAAAAATGTAAAACAATTATAACACGTAACACATACGAATCTATCAGCTAGTCGACCTCTGTTTAACACCTCAATACAAACAAAAAATAATACAAATTTAAAATTTTAATTAGTTCTGTCATTGATCTTTGTAAAGTATGAATGTTTGTTTATCTGTTTAACAAGAAGATTGGTTATGTCATCGGTCAAACACCTCACAGAA